>NC_059374.1:39601890-39973557 GCF_019703515.2 Myxocyprinus asiaticus | reverse complement strand
TCATTTGAAAACGCATTGATTTTTCTACATTTTGGCCTCTCATACACACGTAAACTGTGTTTTTCTCTGAGTGTTTTGTAAATGCTCTCCATTATCCTGTACTTTTGAAAAACTAGTTCTCAAATGAAAAGGAATTAGTATGGACATGGCCTTAATTTTTTAAAACCACTGATAAGGTCAGCAAATGCGCAAAAAAAGTAAAATTATTACGTAAACAGTCATTTAGCCAATAGTCATTTTTATCCAAAGCAACTTACAATACAATACAAATTATATAAGCAATCCAAGGTAAAGTGATTTGCTCAAGGAAACAATGGTGATACTTCATGTAATGCTTCTTGTGAGGTTCAGACCTGCAACATTTCAGTTGGCAGACCAGATATTTAAATACTACGCCACACCAACTGCATACAGAAACAATATACACAAGAATATTCATTAGCCAAACGTTTTAACATCTAGACGGACGGATGGATGGACAGACAGACAGATCACTATCTCACCCTGACTCTGAGAGAATATGTCTGTATAGAGGTTGTCCACAACATCAGAGCGTCTCGGAGGCAGGAAGCAAAGCTGTCGGCGGTCAACAGGGGGCAGCGTGTTCACCGTAAGAGACAGAGAGACCTGAGCGAATGCCACCTTCATGTCAGCAAAGGTCAGAGTGCTGGCATCCTTCCTGTTCAGCTGAAGAATCTCGTCTCCTGCATTCAGACCTGCGCCCATTCCAATACATATGGTTATATACTAAGAATAATTAAATACTGTAATATTACAATCATAAATATTTCCTTAGATCTTCAAAATGGGTGACCGTAAATGGATTGAGCTTGTGCACAGTTAATATGAGTTTAGAGTTTAGTTTTGCACTTTTATTGGACGAGACGGTAGTGTGGGGTTAGGAAAATTATGGGAATGGGGTCGGGATATGATTCAGGCAAGATTTAAACCTGCATCCCCACACGTAAGCACCATGTCTCAAATGGAGCATGTGCGCTAACCACTATGCCATGGCTACAACCTAATGTCTTTTAGCTTTAGAAATCTGTTCTGGTTGCACTAATCATGACATTGGTCAAGATTTATTCTTCACTCTGCATTTTACTACTTTGTTCACTGAACTGACCGTCAACAGAAAAATAAAGAGATGTAATAAAAAACAGATTGTTTCTAGCTTTTTCCTTTTTGCATTGTTTTTTCCTCCAGCTAGCAGGTTTGACCCAATTCTCAGGGTGATGTGAAATGTCAACGTCAGATCTGATCCTGCAGAACTGATCACAGACATCGCTCGGAGAGACAAAAATCTTATTCGACACGTTGCCATTATTCAGATGTCAACATTAAAATGAGCAATAACCAGTGTTGATGGTAATATAAAAAGGTAAAATTCTACACTATTGTAGCATTTTATTTTTTCCCTGAAGTCTACTTAAAATGATGGACAAGGTTTCTTGCACAACAAAAAAAAAACAGTAATTCTTTTTTCATTTTTCATGACCATTTTCCACTTTTAAAGAGGTTGTTCTTGCCTGTCTACCTTTAAAACTTTCATATGAAATTGAACTCTTGTCTATTATGATTGGCTAATATCTTGGCACTAAAAAAACCCCACAATGCTAGCTGGTTTACATTGGTGTCGTTCATGGAGGAGGGCTGAATATTGAATAAGCATACACATGAACAGTAAATGTGGGCATTAGTTTGTTTTGTGCTCTTGGTTGTGACCAAATAACCATGACGATAAGTGAACGATAACCGATTTATCGGCCGATAGATTTATAAATCGATTATAGAATGTCAAAACATTTTGTTAGTCTTTTCCTTACTATGACGGGTACAAACATAGAGTCAAAAATGAATAAAATCCCAAAACCGACATATCGGTCTACCTTTACTGGATCGCTTCGATGCATAATTAATCGATAATTTAAGCTTATCAATCGTCGATTAATTAATTTCAGAACAACTCGGTTCAGTAATCATGCCAGCAGACGTTGATAAGGCTGTCTATACAGTCATCTTCTTGCTAGAGTGCGCTTGTTCGCTGCATGTCATGTCTTGCCTGCATCACAGAAGAAGAACCACAATCAGTGTTGGAGCGTTTCTCTACAAATTATGTTTTCTGCATACAGATAGTGTGTTAAAGTACAACATGACAACAAGTGTTGATCAAATATGTATCTTGTATACAAGTTATTATTAACAGTCATTTATTAAAAGGTATTAAACAGTTCAATACTAAACACAGCCTAAATTTCTTAAGGGTATTAATTAAAATTATATTTAAACAGTAGGCTACATGCACATAGAATTTGGAGTCCTCCATGTGCATTTTGCGGCATTAACATAAAAGATGTATCATTACCAATGAATGCCCCCACCTCTTTAGTATTCCTTCCTCAACCTTTCTTTTCTGAATAGTGTAACAAAAAAAAAAACAAAAACAAAAAAATGTATAACTGATTAATTACCAAAAGTGTATAGGGTCATTATAGACCCGAGATATGTAATAGTGTCGCTTTTCTCCAGTGATTGACTTAATTTACATTTGACATTGCTATCTGACGAAGAAACAACGTGGAAGTAAACTATAGCAAGTGTAACACATGAACAGTATGATTTGGCTATTGTCACACTGAAATTATGTAAGTTGTGCATCTATTTAGAATCAAAAAGTGTCTAAGTAAATACATATGTGTAGTTTTTGGGTAGATTATGTATTATGTGCTATGTGTAGCTTATGTTTGACATCAAATTGAGTCTCATGAAATTTCATTGTGGAAGTAATGAATCCTGTTCTATATTTTTTGCATCATCTCTTTGATATATGAAAAATCAAACATAAATTTCTAAATATATTAGAAAATCCTGTATTCTATTCTATTATTTGCAAATTGTCTTCCAAATGTTTTGAAAATTTGACACTAGCTGGTCATTTTGTAGATCCATTTGTTATAGATAAACGTGCCGGGTCGCTAAAGACCCGATTATGTAATAATGTTTGGAGAAACACCCATGCATTTAAGGGTTAATACATCATGTTCCAAATGCTGATATGCTCGCGGTACATCACTTGAATGAACCTGACTATCATCGTCTCTCTGTTTTTTTCTTTTGTCATTGTTTATAGTTCAGAGGGGTTGAAAATAAATCTATACTCTTGTGAACACCACAGAACTGACACTATGTTACATAACATCAGGAGCACAGCACCGATATCACAGCGTTAACTTACATCTTAATTCCAAAACAGACACTCAACAGATAGAGAAATAGTGTCTGAGAAAGAATGAGAAAAAGATGGACAAACTGAGAGAAAGGGAGGAAAACAGAAAGACAGAAAAGTCCTAATGAACCTTTAGCAAACGCTAATCCACCAGCTCTGACGTCAGTGATATAGAGCTGCTGAATGCCATCCTCCTCAACCACTGAGATGGAGAAACCTGATAGACAGAAAAAGAGAGACATTTATATTAAAAAAAAATTATAGCACAAGCACACTTCTCAAGCAAAACATTTCACAAAAGAAGTTAATTATGTTTTAAATGCTTACATAGTAGATACGCACTTCAAAATGAAGACAACGGGTATTTGGACACTTTTCTGGTTGTCAAACATTAGTAAAACATGTCCATAGTTGATGTGAAGAAATACACCTGTGGTTACTCTGCCAAAACACCTACATACATCAACTAAAAATTACCCTGACACCAGCTGATTATAAGTCATTGCAAAAATGGTTCAGAAAAGTTACAACTGAGAAAAGCTATAGCAGCATTTTGTTATTGAATAAATTAAAATTCATAAATTTTTAAGTGTGCCTGAAGTGTCCAGATACTTTTTGGGACTGTAAAAATTTTTAATGAATTTTACATGAAATAAAAATACATATTTTGCCTATATAAATGTGTCAGGTGTAAAACAGAGATGATTTGATGATAATAAACTTTTTCTGGCTCTCACCATAGCCAATCATGCAGGATTCATCACGATCAAACTGTATAACCTTCCTGATCTTATAGCACAGCTCGATCTCCTTATACAGCTGTGGAGGAGAGAGCATGTGATATTATTTATCCTATTCTGCATTCAGAGTGCAAGTATACACAACAGGGACACACACAAAAACAGAATCAAATTGGCAGAGAACGTCTTTTTCCAATTTAATAAAGTGCATCTGTACTGAACTCTTATAAAACAATAAATAAAGACTCTAAACAGAAGCTTGACTTGTGGGGTTAAGCTTAAATAAAGTATGAAGAATAAAGTAACTCCATAGTAGATGTGGTCATTTTTAGTACTTCGGGCTTTTTGCCATTTTACTGAAAGGCCAAGAGATGCCAAGTTTAAATATGCGAAAGCATGGATGAGATTTGAAAGCTAGCAGACTGCTAAAAACTACATAAAAACGACAAAAATGTCAGTCTGTTCCTCACACAAAGGTATCGTATGGCTTCAGAAGACACAAGTCGTAGGGAATTCTTTTGTGGTGTTTTTACAGTACTTTTTTAAATCATTTTTTAACCACCCATCCCCATTTACTTTTATAAAATGGAAAAGAATGGCCAGAGTCCTCTTCTAAACAACTCTTTTTGTGTTCCATGGAAGAAAGAAAATCAAATGGGGTGTAACTAAATAATGACAGAATTTTTGGATGAACTATTCCTTTAATAGGGCCTGAATATACCATCCCAGAAGCATGAAAGTAACAAGAGAAGGTCTAACCAGCGGGTATGATCTTCTCCAAACCTACCAGATCATAAATATCCTCTTCTGGTTTAGGGATGTAGAACTGCACTTGGTTGTCAATGAGAAACTTCAGTCGCACATAATGTTTAGTGGGGTCCAACTGATGAGCCTGTAGAGAGATAGAGTGAGATGAAAGGAGACACATTTAATGGATAAAGTGCACTGCCAAGCCATGTTACTGGACTATGTCTTATTCTTAGAGGGCCAGATGAACAGAAATCGCACACTAAAAGATCAAATGCTGATATCAGACACAATGCAGCATGTTTTCAGCTCTAAAGCAAGAGTAAAGCAAATAAAATGCAGCAAGCGCCTTTATACAGGAGGGTCAAATGTCTTTAAAATCCCTCTATGGGAAGATTTGAGGAATAAAACCTATGGGTTTTCGACAGCATAGACCTTCAAGTTGATATGCATTTCAGTTATGACTGAAGTGATCTTTTAAATTTAAAAAACAGGCTTAAAACAGGCAAAAATGTAATATGTTACAGATACAATAAGCTCTATTTGTTTGGCAATTAAAGATGACATATTAAAGTGTTAAAGGGTCAATATTCTACACTTCTGTAGCATTATCATTATATAAGTCCCCTTATAATGTTGGTCGAGGTTTCTTGCACCAAAAACATAAAACATTTTCACCCTCTCTTGGGCCCGATATACTTCACACGAACTCGAAGAATGGGTATGATGTCATTTAGAACTAAATTTAGCCCAAAAAAAGGTCGTTTTGGTGGTTCATAACAGCTCGCCTGGGCGAACATTTAGGAAAACTTCTAACCAGCTGCTAAACTCTTTCTTACTGCTATTGGTCCACGACATCGGTAGGTGTGACCTGGAGTTTCACCTACTACTTTGTTTATGTTGTTCAGCCAGTAGTCAACATGAACACACTGGCGTGCAGAGTTATTAGCAAGCTGGTGCAAATTTACCTACATCTGTATGATCGTTTGCTTAGAGACATTTTCCAAGAGCATGTCATGCGATTTTTTATTTTTATTTGTTTAATTAGTCTACAAAAGGAATCAAATCTTCTCAAATACTACTCAAAGTGCCCATTCACTCATGTGCCATCTGCAGCGAAAGCCATATTACTTCAAATCATCATCGAGTGGTTAAAACAACATCTTTTACTGACGTCATGTGAATTTTACTCATAGAATAAGTTTACGCATAAAGCCACTGATAACACATTTTGAAGGTTTTACATGTAGCATCCTCATATTTAAATGCTCCTCTAAACGCCTCCCACAGCGGTGTGGCAGGTGTCTGAATGTTCGTAAACAGTACATTGCTCAGCTGTTTAGAAGTTCTTTTTACCCCTGATCGAAGGATGAAGAAGAACTTCTCTGGAAGTATATCAGGGCCTTTACAATTAAATGGGCTGTTTTTGCTACTGTACCTTTAAGACTTCTATATGTAAACAATCTCTGATTACAAGTAGGTATAGCTGCAGGTCGGAGACCTCCAAATGGGGGCGGAATCTCCAAAAGAGGGCAGGGTTACTCCAAAGGGGGTGTGGTTACTCCAAAAGGGGGTTGCGCCAACTCCAAAAGGGTTAAGGTTAGGGAAAGGGAAATGTTAGGGGCTCCCTATATCTTTAATGGTGAATTGAAGCTCACGCCCCTTTTTGGAGCTATGCCTGCAGCTATACCCTTCTCTCTGATTAGCTAACCTCAGCATAACGAAACAATTATACAAAACAACTATGAAATATACAAAAACAATTTCAGAACTAGATGTTTTGCAGTTTAGATTGTGTTTATAATGACATTAGAATGCAGTTAAACTAGTTAAGAACTGAAATCTGCTATAAAGAGGCTGTAGTTCTAGTGTTTCCTGGCGTTACCTTGCAGATAGTTTCCAGAATATCCAGAGCCGACTCTCCCGGCTGAATGATGGCTAATACAGGCTGGTCGTTTGGCAGGCACAGCCATGATGGAGTGAGATGGTCTTTGGACCAGATGTCATGATCCGTGCTGGGTCTTGGCAGAACTTTCACTGGGGTCTTGGAGTCTTTCTGTGGAGTGAGAAATGAACGCACAGAGAAGCCACAGCTGTGAATGAACCATACAGCAATCATATTATCATGTGAAATAATGGTTTTCTTCATTAAACTATTACAAAAAAGACCTTTACTATTGAAAGTGTAACATACATATCGTTTCTAACCACCGAAAACACTAAGCTGTTTGGAATAGCATACTAGCATACTATTTTTCCCATATTAACATGAAACCTATGGAGGTCATGTGACTACAATGTAAGTATGCTGTCACACTGCATACTGTTTTACATACAATTTTTTTAAACAGTATGCAAAATACAGTATAATGTATACCGTGCAGTTTGCTTGTATTCTATTCCAAACATATAACATCATAATGGCCTTTAATCCACCAGGTTGGTTGATTATACTGTAGCACATCCATCTATACCAGTCCATCCTAACTGGCTGAGAGATTGTGCCCACACCTCCACCAATGCCAGAGATGAATACACACCCACTCCTCTCCAGAGCATTTCTCTAAACAGAAAACACTAGGAGGTTTGGATTTGGTGCAATGGGCTTTTTTTTAGGATTTTTCTCATCTTCTGACTTTTGTAGAGATTAGTGTAGAGAGAGGACAGAAAATGGTTTGAAGGGCAGTGGTGGTAGTTGGGGGGGGGGGGGGGGGGGATGGGCGAATAAAGCAAGCCAGACTAAAACTTGCATTGCCCATATGAGCACCACAGCTCAACTGTGTGGTTGGATGGATGGATTGATGGATGCGCTGGTCAGCTGGCTAAAATTGTCTCTTTTAATTTGTTGCACTTTTAGTTCCCTCTTTATAATTTTATTGATTATTGCCAATGCTACTGCTAGACTTGTTTTGGACTTCAAAGATAACGGCGACACTGTTGCGTGATGTCATCTTGTTCTAAGATGATCCGTTTTGATTGGTCCGGCATCATTTGTTCCAGCTCTTGTGATTGGTCACGACTTCAGTGGCCCCGTTCCGTGCCCAACCCTGGCTATCTGCTCTGTTGCATCTGAATTTACAAGTGAGTTGTTTCCAAAGTCAAGGCATGAAAATCTGAAGTTGCATTGCCAGATTTGAGAGGCTGTAATTGCAGACTTGTGGTTGTACTGTGAAACTAAATTAAAGTACAAAAGTAAATATGTCCGTCGTTGTGTTAATGTGAATGTAATTTTTACACATTTGTGATTATTTGTCTGCAAGTCTGAATTCAGTTTCTTATTTCTGTCTGGGATGCAGACTGCAAAATGGATAGATAGATGGATGGATGGATGGATGGATGGCTGGATTGATGGATGATAGAAAAATGGTTATATGGTTGGATGATTGATAGATGTATGGATGGATGGATGGAAAAATGTATTTTATGTTTGGATGATAGATGTATGGATGGATGATTGATGGATGGATGAATGGATGGATGGATAAATGGTTAGATGGATGGATGGATGGATGGATGGATGGATGGATGGATGGATGGATAGATGATGGATGAATGGACAGATGATAGATAAATTGAAGGATGGATGGAAAAATGGTTAAAAGGATGGATGATGGATAAATTGATAGATAGATGGATGGACGAATGGATGGATGGATAGATGGACAATTGGTTATATGGATGAATGGATGGATAAATGGATGGATGATAAATTGATGGATAGATGGCTGGATGGATGGATGGATGCAAAAATGGTTGGATGGATGATG
Source organism: Myxocyprinus asiaticus (assembly GCF_019703515.2). Classification (NCBI taxonomy): domain Eukaryota; kingdom Metazoa; phylum Chordata; class Actinopteri; order Cypriniformes; family Catostomidae; genus Myxocyprinus; species Myxocyprinus asiaticus. Next base: position 39,965,077 of record NC_059374.1, on the reverse strand, counting down.
GAGAAATGGATGGATGGATGAATGGATGTTACTTACCGTTGATTCCCTGACAGACCCTTCAAACAGGCCTTCTAATGGGCTTTTCACAGGGTCCTCACCTTCTGCAAAAACCTGTTTAGAAAAAAGCATCTAAATTTCAAAACAGCACAGAAATTCAACAATCTAATACCAGTCTTTAAAGCAGTAGCTTTCGCAGAAGTGCTTTAAGACCTTTGTATGCTTGTGCCTGTATGATGTTGCAGCATTTCAGTTGGTCAACCTGTGCACATGTGTATGCAAATAAACTTTACCTGGTTAATACTAGGATGTCCTTTGCTCTTTCTCTTGGAGTGGGTGTCCAGACCCCACAGTGAGGAGAAACGGCTCTTACGTTTGCTGGTTGACCGTGACATCACCTGCGTCCGACGCCTAACACCGCTCTCAGTGCGAGCTGCCACCTATGGACACAAAACAGCTGCATGAACACAGTTAATACTTTACACACTGTGTCAAAGACATATAAAAAACAACCAGATTGACTGAACTGTTGAGGTTTCTTAAACTTTTGGTAGAACTGTCCAAACAAAACCACCCTTGATACTTGACAGAACAGAGTGACCTCATTCTCATTGATTTCCACTTACAAATAAATGAATACACACAGATATTCATTCATTTCAAATATGCAAATGTACAAGCACAGAAATAACCTTCAGTGGCCACCTGGGTCTGGATGAATTGAAAGTTCAGGGAAGTGTTCTGCTGAGTTCTTTTCAGTGTCATTCAAAAATTCTACACGCTTGTTGTGTTGAACGCAATGTGGCATTTCTGGGTCTCCTGATGGAGAAAAGCACTCCACTCCAAAAGCGCTCCATCAACAAACAGCTCTTCACTCTTCTGAACCAAGCTATTATTTCTGCAGAACAGCACACAGGGCCAAAAGCACTTCATTTGGGATCTTTCTGAAGTGAATTATCCTTTCTCTCTCTCTCTACATCTTTCAAAATGCCAGAGTTGAAGAACTCCTCCACCTAAAAACTGCATTCAAGCCGCCAGGACAAAAATAAAATCTGTATCCCAGTGTCCTGCAGCTCCTACACAGAACACCAGAGCTGGAGGCGAATCTGAGGAGGGATGATATTGATTAGTTGAAGTCCGTGGCCAACATCCAAGAGGAAATTTCCACCACAATCCATTATCCACATATACACCACTGATGAGTGGGAAGGAACCAGGTTACCACATATGAATTCTGGGTAAAAATAGAGTGAAATTGATGCTTTTGATATGAGTGTTATCTCAGCTTCTGCTCAAAATAAATGTTTATAGGCACATGGATTTCAAATGTTTAAAAAATGTAAATCAGTCAAAGCCATTGCTTAGCGGTTGATGGAAAGCCTTTAGCTGTGCTGCTCAAATGGGCAACACAATTTCGAATCCACCTCGCAACCATCTCCAATCCTGTTCCACCTCTCTCTATCCAATGCAAATGATAAAAAAGTTATTATCAGTTAAAACCATGACACACAGACTTAGCGGTGGTGCACAAATGGGTTAGCCGGGTTCGAATCCAGCTCGCAACTACTTCCAATCCTGTTTCCCCTATCTTTGCCTATGCTAAAATTATAAAAAGTTATTATCAGTCAAAGCCATGACTTAACGGTAAGCACATATCCTTAGCAGTGGTGCTCAAAGGCATAGTCTAAGCTGTGCTACTAAAATGGGTGAGGTGGGTTCGAATCCAGCTTGCAAAAATTGCTGATTCATTTTCAGCACTCCCTACCAATCATTTTCTGTCCTCTCTATGCTCTACTTAGCACATAGGCTAATGGTAAAATGGGCAAAATGGGTTTGAATCCAGCTCGCAACAACTTCCAATCCATTTCCTATACTCTCTACCGATCTATCCTCTCTAAGCTCTTATAAGCGCATAGGCTAACCTGTGAATCCAGCTTGCAACAGTTCCCCGTCCTGTTCCCTTTCTCTTTACCCTATATTTCCTGTCCTCTCACTGTCTATGCTAAGTAAAAAGAAAGGCCAAAAATACAATAAAAAAACCAGCAAAAAAAAAAAAAAGAAATGTGGTTTAAAATGGAATAAATTATTTAAAAAAATGGAGATATAATTACCAGAGCATGGAAGGAGGAAACCGAGAAGATGCCCAGACGGCCCATGGCGAGTTTGGTTGGACGGGACGCAAAAGCCAGCAAGCGTTTGGGGTTAGGAAGTTCGCCTCCCTGCAGGCTGGAGAGGTAACAGCGGAACCGGAATAGATCCATGTGGAACTGCTCTAAATTCTGCTCCCACAGGAAAATCTGTATGGAAGAGAGAGAGAAAAGGTTAGGTAATGTTAGAAAATGGTTTACATCAGGTTAGCAGCGTTGGTAAGACTTTAAAATAAGGTTCTATAAGTTAACATTAGCAACACATTAGGTATCAATAACTAACAATGAACAATATTTTTGCATTTATTATCTTGGTTACTGTTAAATAACACTTGAAATACTGTTGTAAGTTCATGTAAGTTTGTAATTCATTGACTTATGTTAACATATACAACTTTTAATGCTAAAAAATTATTAATAAATGTACTGTATATATTAACATTAACCAGTATTAATAAGTTCTGTAAAAGTATTGTTCATTGTCATTAACCTATACAATTTAACTATACAAAGTTGTAATTATAACGTTACCACAGCATTCGAGAGTTTTCAAAAAAACATCAGTTGGTTCTGTTAAAAACGTTCATCATGCTCTGATGAACTAAAAATGAAAAACAAGTTTAAATCTATTCTTTGATAAGACTACTGCAGATGAATTCTGTTGCCTCGCCAAAATCGCAGCCAAATATTTTTCCGTAAAGGTCATTTCTGCGCATCTGGTAGTTTCCGTCCCTTATGTCTAGTCTGGTTTGATCTGGTTGTCTAATAAAATGGAGTTTTGGGGGCAGTGGAGTGGGTTATTTTACTATGCCGTCTCTTTCCAGCCACTCTGGGATGGATGTTATTTTGGAAGATGCTGTAGAGGGGGGAAGCGGCCTGGGAAATGCACAAAGTAGCAAACAAGAGCGCTACACATTCCACTGGCACAGAAGTCTGGAACTCTACAGGAACTCAAGCCTCCTGCCATTCACAGGGGCACAATGCGTAACCCAGCGCTGCCAAAATGAAATACACACACAAACACACATGCACAGACATCCGCTTCACTTCTACCACCAGGCTGTGGGCCATTTGAGCTGCGTCTTTCGCGTAAACATCTACTGAGTAGAACATTAACCTTTGCAACGATTGCAGTGGGTGAATAAATGTTCTGTCAACTTTGTGACAGCATCAGACTTACAGTGAGGAAAATCTGCGTTGAAATAATTCAGCTCAAAGTAAACCAAGATCAACTGTTTAAAAATACAAAGCATGTTTTATCCGTACCGCTTCACGATATAAATACATTCGGCTCTAGTAGACAATGTTGTACACAGCTTTGCAAATATAACAAATTCTAACCAGACAAAAATCTAATTTGTCGCTCGCTCGGTTTTATTTTATGCAGCGTTGCACTAGGTAGCCCCGCCCATAGTTACATGCATTACAAAGCATGCATGCATTCAAAATGACTACAGAATTCATTAACAAAAGATTCTTGATACATGACAAAGGACACCTCTGATAAACCTTTTGATTTGGATGATTATTTTTTTTTATTATTATTAACCTTACAGGCAGCAGCAAACTACATCAGTCCTGACGGATCTCCTTAAGCCATTAATAAACTAATATAATATTGATGACACTTCATACTTCTATTTGCCATTAACAAACATATGTTGAAGGTAGGCCTACTTCTTTTATTCTTTTCTTTTCTCCCCAGTTTGGAATGCCCAATTCCCAATGCGCTCTAAGTCCTCATGGTGGCGTAGTGACTCGCCTCAATCCGGGTGGCGGAGGACAAATCTCAGTTGCCTCCGTCAATCTTATCACGTGGCTTGTTGAGCGTGTTACCCTGGAGACATAGCACGTGTGGAGGCTTCACGCTATTCTCCGCGGCATCCACGCACAACTCACCACGCGCCCCACAGAGAGCGAGAACCACATTATAGCGACCACGAGGAGGTTACCCCATGTGACTCTACCCTCCCTAGCAACCGGGCCAATTTGGTTGCTTAGGAGACCTGGCTGGAGTCACTCAGCACACCCTGGATTTGAACTCACGACTCCAGGGTTCGTACAGATTCAAAGTTAATTTCAAGGACTTTTCAAGCACATTTTTATTTGTTTTCAAGGACTATGCTTGAGATGTCATTAAAACTAATTCTTTAATTGTTAATTTTAAAGAAAAATATTTTATTCACTCAGTTAATTTATTTTTATAAAACACCACTTATTACAAGTACAACATATCTCAATGTGCATCTTTAACTACTTATTCTCAGTAACAATTCTTGGTTCATTCATGACGAAATTGGTGTGTTATTGTAGTGTGCTCTCTTAAAACGCACTTTGCTTTCCAACAAAAGTGAATAACTGTGTCCGTAAACAGTAGTCCATATGACTCATGTGCTGTGTTCCATGTTTTCTAAAGTCACACAACAGATTTATGTGAGGAAATGACCCAAACTGCAAATGGGTCATTCTCAAAAACAATTTGACTTTCCAATTTACAAAATATTGAAATTTCCCGTTTAGTTCAGTTTTTGCCCATAAACACTGAGGGTAAACATTTTGTAACATGTTGACATTATTTTTATTCATAAAGAACAACTTGGCTGTTGTTCTTTCAATGGGGTACAACACCACATTTTTTTGTGTGAAATTATTACAGTTAAAATGTGAAATAATAACTTTTTAACATGCCGGGAAAAATCACTATATGCTTATTTAAGCAGCCTCTGAAAATATTTTAAAAACATAATTTATTTATTTTTTAAATGTAACATTGATAACACCAATGCCATGAAATTAAGGGACAAACATTCTTTTTAAATTATTCAAATTATTAATAATAATTTTGTTTTGCTTTTTTGCACACTGTTCAGCCTTGCACTTATGCTTGTATTAAAAATAAGTACAAAATAAATACATAAATAAATTTAAATGTCATAGAAGTGGTGTACCAGATGAAGGTACAATTGATTTCAAATATATTTTCTAAAAAAAATCTAAACAGAGTCAAGCCATTTCATATCATTAAAAGTTAGGTTATAGAATGGTACCTTTTATTTAATTTTTTCGCTATTTGAAAGCTTTTTCATGACTAATTAAGTCAAGGGACATATTTGTCAACATATTTTGATATTGACCCAAATATTGTTAGAAATAACCTATTTTGTAAGACACAAATCTGTCTTTACACCAGGGGGCGCTAGATGGCTCACAAAACTGTATCCTCCATTGATCTGCATTCAAATCTCAGAACGTTTTACATCTCATCTATTTTTTTCACTCTGGAGAGTAATTTTTAATTAAAACTGATAGTTACAAGAATCTATACTTGTTAAATCCACCACAGCAGTATCTATAAAATATATATTTTCAAAATCCTCCAGTAACACTTGATTGTGATTGGCCCATTCTGAACAGCGCTACCAAAAGTAACAGGTGCCACGTGACTGCGCCGTCTATGCGCCGCCTGCTTCAGCAGCGGTCTAGTGGTCTGTCGTCGTGTTTTTCCGAAAATAAATACATTTAATTTATTAAATGATTTAAGCAACGTATTTTACGTTTTTCTATAATTCAAGCACTTTTTAAGCACCTCTTGGTAAAAATGGCTATTATTCAAGGGTTTTCCAAGACTTCAATTTGAAAAAGCTTCAAGCACCTTGTACGAACCCTGCGACTCCAGGTGTGGTAGTCAGCGTCTTTACTCGCTGAGCTACCCAGGCCCCCCGGTAGGCCTAATTCTAAAGATTAGTGGCTAGTTGTGGGGCCTGGGTAGCTCAGTGGTAAAAGACGCTGGCTACCACCCCTGGAGTTCGCTAGTTCCCTAGTTCAGATCCCAGGGTGTGCTGAGTGACTCCAGCCATGTCTCCTAAGCAACCAAATTGGCCCGGTTGCTAGGGAGGGTAGAGTCACATGGGGTAACCTCATCGTGATCGCTATAATGTGGTTCGTCCTCGGTGGGGCACGTGGTGAGTTGAGCGTGGATGCCGCGGTGGATGGCGTGAAGCCTCCACACACGCTATGTCTCCATGGCAACGCACTCAACAAGCCACGTGCAGGTTGATGGTCTCAGACACGGAGGCAACTGAGAATCATCCTCTGCTACCCGGATTGAGGCGAATCACTATGCCACCACGAGGACTTAAAAGGGGAAAAAATCCAACAACAATAAAAACACAAAAAAAAAGAATAGTGGCTAGTTCATCAACATTTAAATCTATCAAATCATACTTTCATGACATTCATAACTACATTAATGTATTTTCAGTTTTAACTGTCTATTAAGTGGAGTATAATGCAATAATGCTTAATGGGTTATTCATGAAAGTTATAAAATGTTAATATATTTTATAGGACATAAACTACCACAAAGAAGCAAGTCTGTATATGCTGTTTTTTTTATTGTTTTTCTATGAAAATCTGCGCCAGACCAGTGGTTCCCAAACTTTTTACCTTGAAGCCCCCTCTACTTATATACGTATACTGTAAGTCTACACATACAATATATCACCGCCACTGATGCGCGCTAGGGGTACCTAATGCCTTATGGGGGGTCCTGATAACTCACCTGCTCCAGGATGGTCTTTCTCTTTTTGGTGTCTGTGACGGCAGAGAGCTGCATGTCTCCCATTTTCTTCATTTTCTCATCCATATCGATCTTCTGCTCAAGCTTACGGATCTCCGCTCGCAGAAGACGTACCGTGTCTTCGCGGTGATGCTGCCGAGCGACAGCTGTGGCACAGGCTGAGTGGATGGCCGTGATCCAGTTTTCCAGCTCTGTTTGACTGCAGGTCTGTGCAAAGAGGTCAGAGGTTAGACAATTATGGGTGCAATGAAAGGCTATGTTTGGAACAGTATACTATTATACTACTTTTAATATTTCTGCAGTATGTACTATGTATAATGTACACAGTATGCAAATGTTCTGTATGCGGGGAATATTTGGATGATCTACTAAATTTGTCCAACACGGCACTGGATTCTGCATCTTACAATGCAATATGCTTGTAATGTATGGGAAAGCCCCTTAGCAGCCAGTAGGGGTTGCTAAAGGTGTTCTTGGTGTTTACCTTAAAGGGATAGTTCACCCATAAATGAAAATTCTTTCATCATTTACTCACCCTCATGCCATCCCAGATGTGTATGACTTTCTTTCTTCTGCAGAACACAAATGAAGATTTTAAGAAGAATGCCTCATCTTTGTTTTGGTGACCAAAACTTTGAAGCTCCAAAAAGCACATAAAAGCAGCTTAAAAGTAATCCATACATGTCTTCTGAAGTTCTCACAGACCAAAATGTAACTCCTTTTTTACCTGTACATCTTGCCAGTGTAGTCTCTAGGCACAATCATGATTTCAAGCTCGATTACTCTTCTTAGTGCATGATGCACGTGCGGAGCGCTAGATGGCGCTATAGGAAGTGTTATCAAACTTGAAATCATGATCGACAAGGAGACTGCTGATGTCAAGATTTATAGTGGAAAAGGAGTTATATTTTGGTCTGTTCTCTCCCAAACTGACTGGATCGCTTCAGAAGACATGGATTAAAGCACTAGAGTCTTATTAATTACTTTTATGCTGACTTTATGTGCTTTATGTGCTGACTTTATGTGTTTTGGTCACCATTCTTTTGCACTGAAAGGACCTACTGAGCTGAGATATTCTTCTTAAAATCTTTGTTTGTGTTCTGCAGAAGAAAGAAAGTCATAAACATCTGGGATGGCATGAGGGGGAGTAAATGAGAGCATTTTAATTTTTGGGTGAACTATTCCTTTAATTGTTTCTAGGTGTGGCTTTAAACCTAGTTAGTCTAATCCTTGTGTATTTAAAGCCCTTGTGTTCTTCCTGTCTTTGTCAATCATTGTTTGATGTTTCTGCTGTTTGGTGAGTTCTTGTATTTGCTCTTGATGGCTTTCTTGTTTATAATAAAAGTTCTGCACTTCTAGCGACCCCTACTGGTCACTAGGGGAAAGTCCCCTACGTTACAATGCTCATCTTTACCTTCCATTTCCATTGTGATGAATAAACTGGAAGTAATCTGTACAGTATTTAATTCACTTAGGATTTTATTTCTGAGATGAAACATGCAGCATAATGAGGTTATGTGACAATAATGTAGCATTCTGTTTGAGACATTTCTTTTTGCACAATACACACTAATGACAATAACCTGTTTTGCATGTATGCTGCAAATCTACCAACATTTAGTGAGGTTTATGCTTAAACGGAAGGAAGATAATTATATGGGTTTGGGATGACATTAACTATCCATTTATGGATGTTTAGATATTTTTACTGGAAAACAAGACACAAATACTGATTAAGAAAAAGATTTTTTTTTTGTAATGCAACATTAATATTTTAATGAATATCGTTAAATGGAAAGGGGCAAGATTAAGGTTTTCCATATGATGGCCTTTACCTGAAAAAGAAATGAGTCTCCGAGTGAGTTACTCAGGCAGAAGACGAAATCTTTTTTGGGGTGTTCTGGGACAGCCTGGACGATGCTGTTCTCAGCCCACACGCCGTGTTTAGGAATGCTGCTGTGGTCAATCCCCGACCGCCCATCCGTCTCGTAGAAAAACAGAGTGCATCCTGAAAGAACAAATTAGGACAGTCACTCAAGCATCGTGGTGAGTTCAATTAACACAACCGCCTCAATCGCTCACTTGCTGTTTCCAGGGGAACAGAAAGAGACAGGAAATCCAATACATTGGAGTTTTTACTGGTTTATTGATTGAAATCTGCTCTCCAGTGGCCAAAATAAGAAGTGCAGCACTGCTTTCTTAAAGAGAATTCAACATTATGCACAAACACTTATTGCCTTGCTTGTTCAGCTTTGATATTGATCAGTTTTCATACTGCTGGCAAAGACACAGAGCTTTAGAACATGTCAAATAGTCTTACATTATTGGTATCATGTTAAAGGGAACATATAAACATTTGTGTGCTTGAAATATAAGAGCCTCAAGTTTCAAATCTCAAAAGCAGAAGTTAAATACAGCTATAGGATTATTCTTTCCCCCAAATGGAACGACGCGACAAACAAACTGTCACCTTTTTCTTCTCTTTCAAAAGGTTTTATAGGAAGTTGTAAAACCGGTGTGAAGTTAACACCTGCCACCGGCCAGCCAAATGTGGGTATTTTTGGTGAAACCAGGAACAAGTCTCAGATTGACATTTGACATAAAAAGCAACAACACAAGCTTGGGGAACTGAGTTCAACTGTTTCTGGAATGATTTCTTTCTTCTTAGTAATATGCAAAAAAAAAAAACAACAAAATAAAAATTAAGATCTAACACAAATTACTTTTAGGGGAAGCCTAAACCATGTTCCTAAAAAACACCAGAGAACTGTTCTTGGTTTACTCCACATTTGTTCAGTTTCACATATAGAGAGAGTTATTTTCAATATTTCAAATGGAAAAAATCAAAATGTTTGGTAAAAAATCGTAGTGGCTGGTAAAATTGGCCATCCTCCAGTAACTCTAGCTGGCCATGAAAAAGTTGATTTTTGAAAAAAATTATTAATATAAATACCCATGAAGTAAATTAAAATTAATAGTAAATTAAAGTCCCCATGCAATAAAATTTGGAGTTTTATTGCTTTTAGTCCATGTCTTTTAATGTTGTGGTTATCAATATGATAATGTAACTAAAAGTTAACTTTTAGCATATATACACATTTAAAAATGTACACTTTCTCTTCAGGAAAAACAGACTAAAAATACTGATGACTCATCTTGCACTAAGGGGCGTATCCACATTTTTGTCCAATCAAGAATGAGAACGCTCCTCCCCCTAATACCACCTGACTCTGACTAGCAATAACAAGTAGCAATTTATAATTCATGGCTGTGATGTAAACTAAAGGCTACTGACTATTTAAAAAAAAAGGGACTAGCCCTTTAATAACTTAATATACAGGTCAACATAGGACTGTGCAAATCAAAACAAACTGATATCAATATTTTCAGAAGAATCAAGCACACACCTTTGAGAGACACCCAGTAGCTCTTCCACTTGCGGCGAGGTGCAAGTTCCACCTTCTTATTCTTTTTGTGTACCAGGAAGTTTTTGACGCTGAGGCGTCCAGCTTTACGTACGGTTCCCTGTACGGCGGCCACGTTCAGCAGAGGGTCGGTGTGGTAGGCAGAGCTCAGAGTGACACTGCTCTGCTCATCGCTGAATGCTGAACTCCTCTCCTCAGGTACCTCCGCTGGACTCACGTTCTGTTCCAGCTCCTGACGGAAGTTCTCATAGACTCCCTGTACAGAGAGAGGAAAACATATTACACAAGTCCAGCATGTTTGCTTCCGCCGTATATATTCTAAACTACACCATAAACGTACAAATTGCTCTTTAGCTTCTGATCATATTACTATAAAATCAGTTTGATTATAAAGTTTGTTATTGAAATCAAAATTGACCATATTTATTTTAAATGTCCCTGGTCTTAATGTGCATGATTCATGAGTGCACATTATTTATTACAAATACACTAATAACTTTTTCTGCCTCTGAATTTACATTTCCTTTCTGCTGACATCACCAAGGCTGTGTGGGTGGGGGTAAAAATATTAACCAATAATATCATTGGCTAACATGTTTCAATCCAATCAAATCCCTATGGATAAAATCAAGTCCCGCCCTACATTATTTCCCTGAATAGTCTGTTTCACTAAGAAATGCTGAATATTATGAAAGTTATATGCATTGCAAATGCCATTTTACATTTTATTTAAACATGTATTTATTCATTAATAGCTGAGCATTCATTCAGGGCTCCAGACAAAAAAAAAAAAAAACTAAAATGAGACATTTATTTGCAAAATTAAAGAATTGCTCCATTTAGATGGTTGTTCAGAATCTAGATAGAAAGCTGAAAAGTAAAAAAACGATTAATTGGCCAACAGTTTTTAAAATCGACAATATATATAAAATATTCTTTCTTTTCTGTGACAGGGCGGCCCAGACACAGAAGATTTAAGAGTCCAAATTGAATTAAATCCCAGATGCAGTTTATTGTGCTACTAAAACACCAATAAAACCATCAACAACAAAAAATTGGTGCATAACATGGGGTTTATAATTTTTTATCAAGCCCCAAATACACCTTGAGCTCTTATTTTGAAATGTCTGCATTTCCACGTGCTATTGCAAACAGTAGGGAAGCAAAATATGCACTCGTACAATCATCTACAATGTGTTACAATATCAGCTGTCAAGCTCAGCAGGAATAAGTCACCTTGCCCACCTGTGTGCCTTCTGAGGGTCCCGCCCCAGCCCCACTGCTGCTGCCACTGTCACTCCCAGCGAAGGCGCCCCCTGCTGACGTGGAGTAGGCAGAGAAAGATGCTGACATGGTCTTGTAGCGTCGAGCCTGATGAGACACCTCGTTGTCTCCTGTCAGCCCATCGATTCCGCTGTCCTCATAATCACTGGCGTCTCCCGCCGTGACATCCTGAACACATACATTCACACAGGTTAAAGGTCAGCGTGAGATATGGTACACCTTTAAGTCAATTACAGAGATGATAGTTAAGATGATAACTGATCTATTATTAGTGTTAATAGTCAACCGAGTTTGACTGATGTGGATACCAGTATCTACAAGTGATGTGTATAATCGATTAATCGAGTACTCATTCTGCACCAGGTAGTCAGCTATTAAAAACACTAATCAAATATCGCAAATTGATTTTGTGAAATGCTAAAATGTTTCACAAATTATTAAATTTGATAGCCTTTATGTAGACTCAGAGTTTACATACTATGTGCATTACCTTAAAGCTGTCAGTATTGGTTTCTATGTAAGCTCCAGGTGAGTGCAAATGACTTTTACTGTTATATAAAAATAATAATAATAAAATATATATACATATTTTTAAAGCATATTGATTGTTCATTTTCTCCCCCAAAAAGAGTTTAAAGTTAGCTTATTTTGAAACCATTCTTAATATTTTCTGTGAATTTTATTATATATATTTCACTTACATATTTGTTATTTTTTAATTACATTTTCATTTACAAGTAATCGATTACTTTTTTTTTTTTTTTTTTTTTTGTGGGTTAGAGTACTCGATTACAAAATTACTTGATAAAGCACATCCCTAATATATACAGGATGAAAGCAAGACACTGAAATAATGTTGATATGGATAATACAGTTTAATGGCAGTAAATGAGAGCTACACAAAGTTGCTGAAATGTAAGCCCAGACAGAATCTGCATTGCACACTAATTTTTAAATTTTTTTACCCTTTCTGCACTGAAAATCTGCAGAATGTATTTAAATGTTGTAAAATATGTTAGATGGAGCTGAGAACAATATTTAATAAACAAACACGGAAAAAAATAGGTGCTGTAGATCAATATTTACTCAAAATTTCTAGAAAAAAAACTACAATTGTTTATTATCCATTGACAAGATGTAGAGTTCGTACAATGGAGGTGGTAACACTGTTTGTTCATAGTGTGCAACAGTGCCTGTCCACTTTTATCAGCGTCTTGGTTTGGGAATAATTTTTCTCGTTCATTTCTCCATAGGGATGTCATTAAATCCTTCAAAAAGTGTTCTAAGCCATGAACCAAACCAACCAGTGAATCACAACAATACAAAGTTGATTGGAAGAAAAAAAAAAAAGTATTTTTTTAACTTAGTCAAAAAGACAAAGCTACAAAACTGTGCACCTAACGTCTTTCATTAGGGAATGAACTACAATCCCATGAAGCATTGCCAGTTATGTAATCAAATTATAATCAAATTATGTTCATATAAGAATTTGAACAAGATATATTAATTTTATTACAAAATATTCCAACATTTGCAAATATATAAGTAGTTTGAGAGTGTAGGGAGACCAACTCGATTGCGTCAATCACAGCGTATGCATGCTTGATGCGCTTTGTTTGTTGTGATTCTCTGATTGGTGGATGTTTGTCTTTAGGATCATGGGAAGTGTAGTTCTTCACCAGGAATTCTGCTAGTAAACATTATATTTTTTTAATATAGCTGAAATAATGTGGACTGATGGCTTCAAATGAAGCATACGCCATTGATTAACAACCTCTAAACTCAAGGGCCTGGGTAGCTCAGCGAGTACTGATGCTGACTACCATACCTAGAATCACAAGTTCGAATCCAGGGCGTGCTGAGTGACTCCAGTCAGGCTTCCTAAGCAACCAATTGGCCTGGTTGCTAGGGTAGGTAGAGTCACGTTGGGTTAACCTTCTCGTGGTCACTATAATGTGGTTCTCGCTCTCGGTGGGGCGTGTGGTGAGTTGTGCGTGGATGGTGCGGAGAATAGCGTGAAGCCTCCACACGCGCTAGGTCTCTGCGGTAACGCGCTCAACAAGCCATGTGATAAGATGCGCAGATTGACTGTCTCTGATGCGGAGGCAACTGAGATTAGTCCTCCGTCACCCGGATTGAGGTGAGTCACTACACCACCACGAGGACTTAGAGCGCATTGGGAATTGGGCATGCCAAATTGGGAAGAAAAGGGGAGAAAATCTCCAAAAAAAACAACAACAAAAAAACAACTTCTAAACTCACAGTAGGTCTGTCTTTAAATGTTTATAAGTTATCATTATAAAATCAATCCCCCATGGAGAAAATAAATGGGATTTTTACTTCCAGAACCAAACTGTTGGGTTCTATTGCCGAGACATGATTACCGGTTTAAAATCTCAAAATTGCCAAATATTGTAAGATTAATCACTAATCAGGGCCAATTCTACCTAAAACTGAGCAACAAAACTGATTTAAAGAATGCTCTGATATAAAGTGCAAATACAGCTTTATCTGTACTAACCAAACGTAAAAAAATTAAAAAAACAGGACCTAGAAAGAGAGAAAGAGGACTGGAACCCTCAATCTCATGTAATGAGGACAGTTTTCCACTTCACTACTCTAATTAACGTGACAAACCAATGTCATATCTCTCCTACCTGTTGGCCGAAGCATGTTGTGTCTTCAGAAGAGGACATGTTGTAGGTTGTGTTGTAAGCATTTTACACACAGTGACACAGGTCTGAGAGAGTTATATGCCGGCGTACAGTAAAGCTGACTGTACAATAACACTCTGTGTTCCTGGCAGAGAATGATGGGATATTATCCACCAAACTCTGTATCTAGTGGGAGTCACATGACTGAACCGTGCAACCAGCACGCCATTCATCTTCACGGATGGTGCCTCACGGGGAGGGAGTGTCACACAGTTACTTTCTGTCTTTTTCTTTCTTTCTTTCTTAAACAGACGGGCTACATTTAACAGACATACTCTCAATTAATTACAGTACATGCTTTTCTCTCTTGCGCACACACACACACACACACACACACACACACACACACACACACACATATATATGCAAGAAATATAGTCTTAAACTAGCATACCCAAACCTGAACACTGCAAAAAATCATTGTTTCAATCAGTATTTTTGTCTTGTTTTCCAGTAAAAACTTCTAAACATCCTTAAAATCATATACATTTACATGTGATGCAAAATTGCATGATATATTAAGACTTGCTTTCTCTTTTCTTAATATTTTAAGCATAAATCTGACAAACGTTAGTTTGGTTTATGCTTAAACCAATCACAATATTACGCAATTGCAAAATTACACAAGTCTGCTTTAAAATGTATTGTGTTCTAAGGATGTTACTGGAAAACAACCTTTTTTTTCTGCAGTTTACTACCTCTCTCTCTCACATGCACGCACTATCGTGTTCCTCTGTCAGTTACAGCTCATTAGCATGACAAAAGAAGCTAGTTGTTCTCACAGAAGTCTGACTCCAGGGATCATGCAGAATGAACAGCAGAAAACATGTTAGTACACTGACAGAACAGAAAGAACAACTCATTCATTCACTGGACCCAGTCAAATAATACTGGCCAATGTAAAACAATAGTGAAGTTTGTGCAAATTTATGCAAAAGTTGAGTCATTCATATGTACAATCTATATTCATGTGAAGTATTATGGATTCTGTGGGATGAACCACAGTGAGCATTCATAGCAAAACTAGCATTCTCCCCTGCACACCTACACTAACGCAGAATTATTTGCATGTACGTGTTGCATGTTCTTTATAACCGTAAGGTACAAGATACTCATATTATAAAGCAGTTCAAGTACAGTCAATTTACTTTTTTGAAAAAGAAATTAGCTACACTACAAGCTACTTAACAGCACTGGCTACACTGTAGCTAAGGAGACAATTAGCTTCTTTTAATTTTAAAAACAGTGGAGTATTTGTCTTTCACTAACACAATTCTCAATTAAGATAACAGCATAGTTAATCATAAACAGCGACATACATTTACATTATATGCAACTAATTAAACTAAAAAATCACACAATTAAAATTTCATTATCAAATCAATGATAAACAGCATTATTTAACCAATATTTAGCTCCAGAAATAGTAGCATAAGTACAATAATTGAGAGATGACTTTTATAGGAATTGGCAAATGTATTTGTGTAACTAATGAATTCAAATTAAGTCCATTCAAGTCAACCGATAAACTGAAATAAATTTCCGACTTCACAACGCTACCTGAGAGAAGAAAACCGCTCAGTTATAAGGCCTAATAATACAATGTGATATAAAAATGAATACAAAGCTAAACTGTTAAAGTTAGTGGTGTTGCTGCTTTTACTTAGTAACTTCCCTACACTGACTTGCACATATTACAGTATACTCACATATTTGCAGTACAATCACACACTTACTAAACACTTAGGAATATTCCGGGTTCAATCGGCAGCATTTTTGGCATTATGCTGATTACCACAAAAATTAATTTAGAATTGGCCCTTCTTTCTTAAAAAAAAAAAAAAAAGCTAAAAAATCGAGGTTACAGTGAGCCATTTAAAATGGAAGTGAATGGGGTCAATCCATCAATGTTAAAATACTCATTATTCCAAAGTATAGCCACAAGACATTTCCTTCTCAATTCCGACAAAACAGAGGTACTAATTATTGGACCAAAAACCTCTAAAAATAAGCCGCTAAAATATAATTTGACTCTCGATTAATGTACTGTTACGTCATCTTCTACCGCCGAAAAACTAATTCATGCATTCATGACCTCAAGACTACATTATTGTAATGCATTACTGGGAGGATGTCCAGCAAGTTCAATAAATAAACTTCAACTGGTTCAAATGCGGCTGCCAGAGTGCTGAATAAAACCAAGAAATATGATCATATTAGCCCCATTTTATCATCGTTACATTGGCTACCTGTTAAATTTTGTATACTACATACAAAGCTTTGAATGGTCAAGCTCCGCAGTACTTAAGTGACCTTCTACCACGCTATATTCCATCACGTTCATTACGATCACAAAATTCTGGCCTGTTAATAGTTCCTAGAATATCAAAAACCACAAAAGGAGGTAGATCCTAGTCTCCCTAACACTGTTCGGGACACAGACACACTCACTCAGTTTAAGTCTAGACTAAAGACTCATCTATTTAGCCAGGCATACACCAAATTTATCCATCAACTCACAATTAGGCTGCTTTAGTTAGGTCTGCCGGAACCAGAAACATTTCTCATAATCTATAACTCTGCAATAAATTGAATGGCATCTACGCTAATATTATTATATTTGTTTCCCTGTCTCAACCTCGATTATCAGAGCCGGCCAGATCCAGCTCCGTTTCTGCTTGGTGTCAGGCTCCACTGCTACGTGTCTCTAAGTGATGACGACAAACTATAGCCGGTACTAGCCAGATATCACTTCAGTCCTTTACGATGGACTTCAGAGGATGAACTGATGTCAGCTCCAACTGTATGACATCGGATACTTCATATGCTACTGCCTGAACCTTGGACTTAGAATAGACCTCACAGAAATGACTGGCCGGTTGAACTGCATTGCACCTCATTGATCTCTGCCTGCATTACCTTTGTTTAGTGATGGACTACACTCTTGAAATGGAATACATAGGCTACCAATTAATTGCCAACAAATGCCTTTATCAGCCAACTAACAAAGGACAATGCATCAATGTGAACTTCTGCAGTTACTCCAGGATGGACTTATAAGACATTAGTCTTGAATCTTACAGTTCATCCAAAATCTTTGTTTATACACTGGCCCTTAACACTTACTTAGTTGAATAATTTTAAACCATGACCTGCACTGCATATAATAAGTCATATTGGCATTATATTCATGTTGTTTAGCCAGAGGGGAAGTGGCCCCCACAGTGAGCCTGGTTTCTCCCAAGGTTATTTTTCTCCATTAGCCAACATCTTATGGAATTTTGTGTTCCTTGCCACAGTCGCCTTCGGCTTGCTCACTGGAGTTATAAATACAATTATTATATAACTATTTAATTATTTATTTTTATACACAATTTACAATCATATTTAATCAAACTACACAATGATGACTCTAACAGAAAATGAAACTGTAATATCTATAAAGTCTTAAAGCATAATATTATAGATATCATGGAATTAATGTAAGTGCTTTTACAAAATTATAAGCTTCACATTTCTGCCAATTAACCCTCAAAAGTTAGCCCCCATTCACATTTTTGCCATTTGGAGAAGAATGTCCCAAAAAGGACTAGCCTTTAAAAAAACAGGTTAAATCTGTTCTGTTCTCACCTGTATGGTTTGTGCCCGCCTCCCTTGCATAAGTCCCTGATGATTTGTCGGTCCCTCTGACAGACAGTGTGAGCGGCGACAGGGCAGAGTGTATGCACCGAAAACAGCGCCATCGTCCTCGCACGGTGACATCATTTTATCGACCTCAACTTCTCGATTCGTGGCGGTGCCCTTGTGCCATTTTGCATAGCGACCGTGCAGCGGCCTGCAGGTGGAGCTCTTTGGTCCATACAGTTCATCTATAGAATTGCCGTGGTTTGAGTCCAGCAACTCCAGTCCGTGAGGGGACGACTGTAAATGGTGTTCGCAATCGTTGGGCGTGTCTCCAATCTCTTCCGTGCTGGTCATGTGCTCCTGGCTGAGGTCGGACAAAGACACCTCGAGTGAATCTTCTCGCCACATATCTGCAGACTTTGAGCGCTTCTTCTTAAAGCTAGCCCCCTCTTGGGCACCGTCGCGCGTCCGTTGGAGGGTCGTGTCAATGGGTGGTTTGTCAATTTCTTGTGCGACTTGCTTGGTGGTGACGGTATGAGTCGCAGCTGGCGAATGAGCCGGATGGTTGTGGAACGACATTGGTCTGAGATTCATAGCCAAACGGTCCACCCAAATGGGACCGCTGAAGTCTGGGAGCATGTCAGATTCATTGAAAGGCTCCAGGCCATGGTCGGCTAGTGACTGCGGGATACTGGGAGTGCTGCTTGAGCGTGTGCTCGTTTCAGAGTTGCGGTGTTCCGGTTTTCCAGTTGGAGTTCGGCGGGAAGAGTATGTCTGCTTGCTGGACAGACGTAGTGAGCGGGACATGTGCTTACGGGAGAGGTGGCGCTGGACATCTCCATAGTAACCATGGCTGCCGCTATGACTTTCTGAGTTACCCATGGCTCAGTGTCGCAGTCGTGAAAACACGCTCAGAGGTCAAGGTACCTGCAGAAATAAAAGAAATGGAATAGTATCTAAATTCTTCAGTACAGTGGTTCTCAAATGGTTGGCCGCAACCGGTTGTATCTAGAAGGGAGCCCCCTGGCTGCAAAAGTCTTGCAAAAGCCGCATTTGCTGTCGCTAAGTTTAGGAATAAGGCCCAGGTATACTTCGTTTTAGTGCGTTCTGGATCGGATCATGGCCGGTTGACTGCATTGCCTTTTAAAGTATACTATTTTGACCACAAGTGAATACGAACATGTTTGACATATGCTCACTACAACTGCTTTGTGATACTCTTTTGGTAAAGTCAACAGCAGGCACAAGCGCTGACGATGCGCACAGACGAGGACTGTCCACGTGGCGAGAAAATCTAGGTCATGTGCGGAGAGTCCACGCAGACTGAGCTGATGAAGAAATTTATGTCACGCATAATGTGCGATCAGCAACGCAGACAACCGAAGTACACTTTGGCCTTTAGGGGTAGGGATAGGTTTAGGGATTCTGTGGACTACAACTAAACATAATAAACACTGTGTATGAATGTCAACAGCCAGAGGGTTCCCTTCTAGACACGATAGTCATGACCCAAAAGTGGATTGCAGATCTATTCTGACATGCAGGAAAAAATAATGCTAAAAGCAAATAATAAAATGGAACTAATAATATAACCATGCATAGTTAGAATACCAAAATAAATAAACGTATCAACTTTTAGGGGTCTGGGTATCTCAGGGTGTATTGACGCTGGCTACCACCCCTGGAGTCGCGAGTTAGAATCCAGGGTGTGCTGAGTGACTCCAGCCAGGTCTCCTAAGCAACCAAATTAGCCCGGTTGCTAGGGAGGGTAGAGTCACATTGGGTAACCTCTTCATGGTCGCAATTAGGAGGTTTTCACTCTCAATGGGGCGCGTGGTAAGTTGTGAGTGGATTGCGGAGAGTAGCATGAGCCTTCACATGTTGTGAGTCTCCGTGGTGTCATGCACAGCAAGCCACGTAAAAAGATGCACGGATTGACAGCAGAGGCAACTGAGACTTGTTCTCCGCCACCCAGATTGAGGTGAGTAACCATGCCACCAAAAGGACCTAGTAAGTAGTGGGAACTGGGCATTCCAAAATTGGGGAGAAAAGGGGATAAACAAATAAATTAAAAAAAACTTTTAATAGGGAAGAGAAAACACCTCCCATATTTTTTGTTGCTGACATCAAAGACATCAGTGCACCTAATCAAACCCTATGGTATTATGGCAAATTCAACTGTCATTTGTTAATAGGATAAAGTACAATGGTTCTCAGCTTGTGGGTCATGACCCAAAAATTTGTCACAGCTCTGTTTTTATAGGGTCACAGGTATCAGGTTAAAAAACAGTGCTGAATGCAAAAAACTAATGCAACTGACAATATAATCGTGTATATTTAGGATAGCAAATTAAATGGGCTTATCAACTTCTAAAAGGGAGATTATGTCGCATTTGTTTTGTTGATGACGTCAAAGGCCATGCGACCAACCGTATTTTGGCGCAAAATTACCTATCATTTCGTAATATGGCAAACATTAATTTAATATCTGGCCCAGTGTTTATGCAATCTGTTAAACTGGTAAAATCATACTTCTGCTGTTGTTTATGCATTTGCAAAGTTATTAATTTTTCTATTCATCATATCTGGATCCTGAACCACTGCATTAGCATAATGAGGTATATATATTATCTAAATCCATTAAAGAATTATTTTGATACATTTTTGGTAACATTTTACAATAAGGTTCTATTTTTTAACTTTAGATAATGCATTAGGTATCATGAACTGGCAACGGACAATATATATATATATATATATTTTTTTTACAGCATTTATTAATCATGGTTAATATCTGTTAATAAAAATGCGATTGTTGATTGTTAGCTCATGTTATTTAATAATGCATTAACTAATGTTAACATATTCAAATTTAAATTTGAAAAGGTATCAGTTCATTGTTAATTCATGTCAACTAACGTAGTTTAATAATGTTTTCGAATACAACCTTATTATAAAGTGTTTCTTTTTTCACTGAATTCCCAGTGAAATCACATTCACTAATACTCTGGATTTGTTCAAAACGTATATTTGCATAACACCATCCACTGAGTCTGTCAGCTACAGCATGAATGTGTTTGATATTACCTGCAATTTGGCAATGACATCACAGTCATGATCGATTTCACTCAGCATACAGCTCAACTCCAACAACCATGCCATTCGTGGTGTTACGGATGACTTCCAAATTCTGAAAGAGAGAGAGACAGAGAGAAAGAGTCATAAATAAGCTAGTCGAAAGAAACCAAACACAGCAGTTTCCAAGGTAGAAAAGGGGTGACGCTGTTTGGAGGTAAAATTAGAGTAACCGCAGAGAAATCTCTGACAGAATGAGACCTGAAAGAGCGATTGAAGGGATTTGCTGCTGTGGTTGGAGACCACACATGTTCAAACGCTCTGGACAGCTTCAACAAACGCATGATGATGGAGTTCACTTCCAAACGACACATAAGAGGCTGAGTGTGTTTTTACGAGTGTGTGTGGTCGCAGATTTATCAACCTGTGGTTACTGCTGCTTAAAATATATGGCAGCATTAATGGAAATATGGGTACACAATAAAATAAAAAAGCCCCATTTTTGTTCCTACAGTATGAGATAGAGGTCAATAGGCACACAGTGAAGAGTAATCTAATGAATACCATACTCCCTAATAAAATTACTCAACTAAAGACAAACACCCTAGGCCTAGACATTTATATGCTGAGGAGTGATTTATACACTCTAAATTTCCTGATACATACTAACCCAGAGGCATTCATTTCTCATGATCCACAAAGAACTCACACCACTGAGGTTATTTTCATAATTTTTAACAGTGTTATGAAGTCAGTCTAGTGGTATTTCTGAATATGCACATCAGAGGATAAAGTGATATTTCACCGGATATGCGGGTATTGCGAGTCATCTTTCCTAATTCCTGTATCACTCTGCAATACTATCAACACATTACGTATTAGTTGTATAGTGTTCATGGAGGACTTTTAATTCAGTTCTGTCCTGCTCTGCGGGAACCAAAGTGATCAGCTCAGAACTGATAAAGATTCTCTCATCGACTGCCTTCTCTCAGAAAGCGAGAAATCTTTGTCTTGCTAACGCGCAGGAGCAGATCTGGGGTCTGTGTAGCGGAGCTGAGAACTGGCAGAAAAAACTCATGACAGGGCTGCCAACTCATGCGCAAAGAGTTTTGAAGCATCAGGAGTGAGACTCGGAGTTCTTGTTTGGCACATAAAGAGCTGTGGAACTCTGTGGCCCCACATATGGAGCTGACAGGAGACGTAAGCATCTGACGAAAGTACAAACTCTCAGGATCTCTGATCTGTGGTCAGCTGTAGTATATAACTTCTTCAGGATGAACTC
Source organism: Myxocyprinus asiaticus (assembly GCF_019703515.2). Classification (NCBI taxonomy): domain Eukaryota; kingdom Metazoa; phylum Chordata; class Actinopteri; order Cypriniformes; family Catostomidae; genus Myxocyprinus; species Myxocyprinus asiaticus. The sequence continues at coordinate 39,942,950 of NC_059374.1, read as the reverse complement.
AAGTAAACACAGACAAAGAAAATTACTGTCAAAGTGATAAGCAAAGCTGTCTCGGTGATATTGTACATATGTCTTAAAGGAATCAGGCCAAGCGTGCAGCCTCATTTGTGACATAAACGGATTATTCCTGCATCAATAACTCTGTATTTATTTTTTATTTTTAATTTTTTTTGCATTGCTAAGGCAAGCATCACTATAACCTTTACTAACCTCCTCCCACCTATGTACATTCTCACAGTTCCCATGTCTTGCTTCTACACTGATCTTTTGTTTGGAGAGTCATAAAACATGTACTGTAAGAATAATTCCATCCCGTTGCACGATGGCGCACAACTCCAGGAAACTGCAAACACAGGGAAATTCTCGAGTGACTCTGTGGAAACCAGGCCAGTTCTTTGATGGTGGGGTGGGGTATAAATATGTAAGCATAAACCATCAGGAAAATACTAAAATAGAAACCACTTCAGCATTGGGGCTGCAATATTCCAAAGTGCTAGATCAAAGTTCTCCCACAACAACTCTGGAAAGAGCTACTGCTTATGGGTAAAATATATTTCAGAGTTCATCAGCTCAACATGCCCACCAGCAACAAGCTGTGTTTTAAAGAGCTGCCTACATCCTCTGCCCTATATATTCATAAATGAATGTAAAAAGGTCCAAAAGGAGTAATATAATTATGTTCAACCATGATGTAAAATCTGCTTGGCTTGATATTAACATAGAGAAATTCCTCCACATGTATCTGAGCCAGCTTAAAGTAATGAGATTGTTTGGCTATATTGTATTAATACAGCTTCAACAAACTGGATGGAAACTAGATGGATGGATGGATGGATGGTTGGAGGGATGGATAGATGGATGGACAGTTAGAAATGGATGGATGGACGGATGCAGAGGTGCAAAAACCATATATGCAAGGTATGCAATGCATAGGGGCGCCATGTAAAGGGCTCACTAAAGGTGGTGCAATCGGCCTCCTCAACACCTCCAACATCATACCCCCACACCCCCCCCACTCAACGCTTATAATGGATAACACTCCACCCCCACTCGCTTGACAGATACATGGGGCACAAAACTTTGTTTTGCATACCCGCTCGGAAATGTGTAGTTGCGCCCCTGGACGGATGGTTGGATGGAGGACGGATGGATGGATGGATGATGGATGGGTGGATGGACATTTAGAGATGGATGGATGGATAGTTAGAAATTGATGGATGGACAGTTAGAAATGGATGGGTGAATGGATGGATGGATGGATGATGGATGGGTGGATGGACATTTAGAGATGGATGGATGGACAGTTAGAAATTGATGGATGGATGGATGGATGGACAGTTAGAAATGGATGGGTGGATGGATGGATGGATGGATGGACAAATGTTGATATTAGTGATAGATAGATAGATAGATAGATAGATAGATAGATAGATAGATAGATAGGAGCAGTATCATTCCTTGGCTACTGTCCTCAGACACAGTATCTCCTCTAAGTGAAGATATAAACTATCCCATGAGCCGGTTTAGCTGTAACTAATGGCGGTGTCATACCTTAACGAAACACAAATCAAAACACACTAGCTGCTTTGACAGGGGAAATAACTGCTCTATATCACGAGGCCATCAGGACACATCTCATTCATATGCTCTCCGAGGGGAGCAGCTGGGCATGAACCAAAATATTTGCCGAAGAAGGGCCTCAAATAATAATTATTCAGTTTTGCAATTGAATTTGTCAGTCTGTCTGAGATAGATTTATTATAAGGGATTTTCTAAGGACAAGTCAATGTACATATGCATCAGAAGGAAGCTTTTGGAGTGTCTGACTTTGGTTGCGTCACTTCATAAACACAGTGTTTTAAGTCGCTGTCTCAAGTTAAACATAGTTTGAAACTTAGAAAAACACATCTCAAGATCTCCGCTTAGTCCAGCTGTGTTTGAATGCTAGAATGTGTTCTCTTCTTGTGCTGTCGCTAGTGGTTTGAACTTTGTTTTCTGTACAGCTGTGCATTGTATATACTGCTGGAGTTTTGCTTGCTGCCCCTTGTTGAAAACAGATGGTACTTCAAGCTTGATTTGCTCTGATGGTAGGATTATTTCTTATTACGGTCCAAGAACATGATTAATTGCATATTTTTTTCTACTATTTATTTTTATATAATTATTCACACTGAATAAATGCATTAAATCAAAAGCCCTCATAATTATAAACCCTAGTGGAGACAAAACAAGTGCAGCATCAGACAAAGTTGTTTATTAAGTCCAATAATGACATCAGGCAAATAACCGACAGCCGCAAACATCCTGGAACGAGCGCCTGTCATTCCGAATCCCATTCATAGAGGTGTGCAAACAAACACACCCATGAAATCCATCATGCAATCCTAAAAAAACACTTCACAGCTCTCTGTGTTTACCTGCAAATATGTGACAGGTGCATTTTAGAGTCCTTTGTTATTAGAGTCATCTGGAGGCACAGTCTCGTTTAGACACATACCATGACCTGTTGAGACAGGACAGGAGAGAGCTGCCCATGGACAGCAGAAGTCAAGAAGGAGCTCAACTTTAGGGATGTGAGCAGGTGAAAACACCACTTTATCCCTAAAGCTGAAACCTGACATGCCTTCACAGTGAGAGAGCTTGAGAATGCTCAGAGGCACATGGAAACAAAACCAAAAATTCATTAGCAGCTACAGGGTGGGAGAGAATTTTTTTTCCTCCCAAGCAAACCAGCAAGGGGCCATTTACTGATGTTGATGCTGGGTAATTAATTCATAGCACTTTTACAAAGTATTACAACAGCTTTACTGAACTGTGTAAGACAGGGCTGAACTAAGCACCTAAATTATAAATAAAATATAATTTTTTGTGCTTTTGCAAAGACAAGCATCACTATAACTATTACTCATACTTTGGTTTAGGGATTTGAACAAACCCCTAACTCAAAGAATTACATTTCAGTGCATAACTCATCCAAGGCTAGTGTATATTTCATTTTATCAACTAATTTTCGCCTGGCTGACTATAAAATGGACAAAAAAAAATTTGAAGGAGGGACCAGAGCCATATATACATCAGAATATCACAGAGACTTGGGTTGACTTGGGCCAGTAAGAAACCACATAGCAACCATCAAGAACACCGTAGAAACCATCCAGAACATCTAAGAAATCACATAGCAACACCCTGGGAACCAAGATCACCTTAACAACCATCAAGCAATGTCCCAGAACACCTCATAAAACAAATAGCAACACCCTGGCAACCAAGAACACTTTAGCAACAAACAAGCAACCATCCAGAAAACCTTAGAAATAGCATAGAAACACCATGGCAACCAGCACCTTAGCAACCATCCAGCAACCAACCAGAACACCTTAGAAATCGCTTAGCAACACCTTGGCAACCAAGAACACCTTAGCAACCATCCAGCAACCACCCAGAACTCCTGAGAAATTGCACTGCAACACCCTGGCAACAAAGAATACATTAGCAACCACCTTGAACACCTTGGAATTCACATAGCAACACCTTGGCAACCAAGATCACCTTAACAACCACTGAGCAATTTCCCAGGACACCTCATAAATTGCATAGCAACACCCAGACAACCAAGAACACTTTAGCAACAAACCAGCAACCATCCAGAACATCTTAGAAATCACATAGAAACACCCTGGCAACCAAAACACCTTAGCAACCATCCACCAACCACCCAGAACTCCTTAGAAATTGCATAGCAACACCATGGCAACCAAGAACACCTTAACAACCATCCAGCAACCAACCAGAACAACGTAGAAATCACTTAGCAACACCCTGGCAACCACAAACACCTTTGCAACCATCCAGCAATCACCCAGAACTCCTCAGAAATTGCATAGCAACACTCTGGCAACCAAGAACACCATAGCAACCACTCAGATCACCTTGGAAATCACATAGCAACACCCTGGCAACCAAAAACACCTTAGCAACCATCCACCAACCAACCAACCAGAACTCCTTAGAAATTGCATAGCAACAAGCTGGCACCAAGTAGATCTAAACAACCACCTAGAAACTCCCTGGAACGCATTAGAAATAGTTTAGCAATGCCTTGGCAACCAAGAACACCTAAGCAACCATCCAGCAACCCAGAACATCTTTACATAGAATCACATAGAAACACCATAGCAACCTCTCACAACACCCTAGCATCATGGCGGTGAGTTTTGCACATGCAAGCACAACTGAAATTTTCATCAGAAAATAAAAATAATTTTCTTACTGTTGTTTCAAGAAGATCAAGTTTTCTGATTTCAAAAGCCAATTTACAAACAAAAACACCAAAAGCAAGAGTTGAATATGCACCTTCAGCCACCCAAAGACACTACATTACAAAACATAACAAGGACAGATAGTTGCACAAGATTGGGGAAGAGTGTAAAACAAAATGAAATTAAATCATCCTCAAAGATGATTTTGCATGTCTAGTTAGATGAGTGGAATCTTTGATAAACCAAACTGTGTTCTGATAAATGGATGGATGAACATCTTTAATCATTACTATAATTTTCTCTATTCTTTTTTTAAATCAAATTCTTCATCAAGGTCCCATCACAAAGCTGCTTTGGTGTTGTGCTATTTCACTGCATAGATGTGCTGGCTTAATTCGTTTAGAAACAGTAGAAACGTTTAATTGAAAAACTCTGTGAAGGGCATTCAGAGATAATGAAAACAACACAAATTTACCATCTGCCAGAAAGAGACACTGAATGAAACATGAAGCACACTGTCAGTGTAACTGAGATACAGAAATAAAAGAATGTGTTGTGATATTAAATAATGTGCCTATTGCGAAACTGTTCAGGGAGGTCAGCACGGGTGTCCTTTGCCTAATATATCTCATTCTAAAGATGTGATGAATGACTGACAGGCTTTTTTTCATAGGATACCCTCAGGAGACAGGTCAACTCAATATCTAGACAGTTAGAGAACATGAGACAATAAAATAAATCCTTTCTGTTCAAGCTACTATGCCTGTAATATTTTCACACAGAGAGCACAAAATGCAAAGCAAATCCTACATAAAAGATGCATTCCAGAGCTTTGCAGATGTACGTTTCTGAAATCCAAAAACTAGATATAGGTATTGCATTAGAGGAACCACATGTGTCGCTTATTCTTAATAATAATGAATTATTGGACTCTCAAAATTTTATTTTTACATTTTTGTTTTTATGAGAATAAACAAAGGTACATATAGCTTCAACATTATTTGTACTTCAGACCTTTTTTCTTTTTTTTTTACAATAAAAACTAGTCTAGCTTCATACCATGAGACCCTCGACCACTGAAAATGGGTTAAGTGTAACAAGAGCCCCATATCTTGGGAATTTAACCATAAAGGGTCTTAAAAATTAAGATTAAAAAAGGAAAGTTTGTTCTGAACCAGAATCTTAAAGGTGCAGTCCGTCATTTTGTCCTCCTTAGAAAAGTTTAACTCAAGACATGAATTGTAATTTTGCAATGTATGTAAGAAATCATGAGCACTCACATTAAAATGAAGACATGTCAGTAACCTTATAAAAGCTGTTTTATTCTACGTGGAGAGGGTCCGCACATGGGGGCTGCCATTTTAAAATCACATGACCAGCATTATACTACTCGCTTAATCTCTGTAACCTTCCTGTTTTTTGACACTTTCACTCATTGATTAAAGTAATCATGGCTGACTGTGAATACTAAATTTCTACAGTGGCATCTGAAATTGAAAACTATTGATTTTAAATGATGCTGCATCCAAGCCACTAGGTGTCAGTGTAAGTCCAAGATGACACAAAGACAAAAGTAACTGAGTGCACCTTAAAAGGATATTAAGATATATTTAATACTTGGTTGATTGATTGATTGATTTGTATTTGTACGATTTATAAAGTATACAAAAAATGAAATAGCAAAGATAGTAATTTATATACAGTGCAGGGAGAGACAGAAAAACCCATAAGGGCTTATTTAAAGCCTCCACCAAAATAATGTTACATTTTCATAATATTAATAAAGAACACAAAATTAACATACAGAAAAAAATATGACTATATCACAATGATGACAAACTAAATATAACAAAATATGTATCATTACAACAACAACAAATAACATGTATATGTGTATATGTCTGTGTGTATGTGTGCATAGTGTGTGTATGTGCATACCTGTGTGCAATCTTCTATAAAATGTGTGTACGTATGTATGAGCGTGTATGAGTGCCTATAAGAGAGATATAGAATACACCTGTAATGACTCCTGAACAATAGTAATAATACATGTCACTATGAATGAAATAATCAAAACATGAATACATGGACAACAATAAATGGGGAAAAGCAGTTACAAGGCAGCAATTAAGTGATCTTTTAAGCATCTTTTGTAACATGTTTTTTTTTTTTTTTTTTTGCCAGTTGAGAAAAGCCATTCCATAATTTGGTACCCCTGAATCTTATCGAAAATTGGCCTCTGTAAGAGTGGACATGTGAATTTGTTTTAAAATAAGTCTTGAAATGCTCAGGAATATTCCCTTCACTTTAATATATCTTACAAATGAAAACACATATTTGAGAAATATTAATATCATAAATAGTAAGAATCTGGAGTTTCTGAAATAGAGAAGCAGATGAAATATATGACTCTGATTGGGTTGCAATCCTAACAAAAAGTTTCTGGAGGACTAAAATTTTGTGGAGAGTAGTAGGAAAAGTACTCGACCAAACTATATTACAATATGAAAGATAGGGATAAATTAGACTATAATAAAGAGTGAGAAGACTGTTTGTGGTGACAAGATGACTAAACCTCCTTATTATACCAATAGATGTATTTATTTTCAATTTGTTCTCTTCAACTCAAACTCTCATCAACAAAAATTCCCAGGAATCTTGTAGCTGACACTTGAGGCATCTCAACAGACTGATAAATCCTTAGAGTATGATTTTTTTTTACCACTGAAAATAATAACGTTTGATTTTTTTATATTCAAATTTAATTTATTTAATCTAAACCATGTGGCTTAAGCAGTTAAACCAACATTCACATTCTTAATCAGTGAGTACAAATTGTAATGAGAGAGAACTAGGGGTGTTTCATCTGCAAACATTATTGGAGTAAGAATATTTCAGACATTGGACAAATTATTTATATAGATAAGAAATAATAATGGTCCAAGAATGGACCCATGAGGAACCCCACAGAGTAGTCTAGCCTTGTTGGAATAGTAACCCTTGACACAAACAAACTGTCTTCTGTTGGAGATGTAAATGTTTAACCATTTGTATGTAGTTTCATGAAAACCATATTTTAACAGCTTTTTCAGTAAAATATGATGATTAACTGTATCATAAGCTTTTGACAAGTCTATAAAAATAAAATAAAGTAAATTCATAATTATGAAGTGCACAGGCTACTTTGTCAGTCAGGTGAAGCAAAGCCATATATGTGGAATGATTTTTCCGAAAACCATACTGGAATCTAGATGAAAAAGAATAATTTTGTATATAATTGTTTCTAATATTTTTGAAAAACATGGCAAAACAGATATGGGTCTATAGTTATTAAAACAACATGGATCATCTGTCTTAAGTAGTGGAATAACTTTGGCACAATGCCTGTTTTCATAGAGAGAGAAAAAAGGTGAGCAAGTGGGTGCAATATTGACTGTTTCACCTGTTTAACAAGGAATGCTGAAATATTGTCATGACCAGCTGAAGATGTTTTTAATTCATCAATTATATCACTTATTTCTTGGATATCAGGAGGCTCAATAGTGGAGATAATAGGAAATTTCTTGGTATATAATCCAAACAGAAAGTTTGTGCACTAATTCATAATCAACATTAACAAAGTATTCATTTAATATTTGAGCTATATCAAATGGATTGTTTAGAGTATTTTCCCCATCCAAAAAGTCTTAGGGTAGCTCTGGGGTAGTTTTTTCTCTTTGCAACAACTGATTAATTACATTCCACGTGGTTTAAATATCATTTGAACACCTCTTAAATTTTTCACTGAAATACTAATGAATGAATATATTTATTTCTATAAGATATATAAAGTTGTGCTCAAAAGTTTGCATACCCTGGCAGAAATTGTGAAATTTTGGCATTGATCTTGACAATATGACTGATCATGCAAAAAAACTGTATTTTATTTAAGGATAGTGATCATATGAAGCCATTTATTTTCACATAGTTGTTTGGCTCCTTTTTAAATCATAATGATAACAGAAATCACCCAAATGGCCCTGATCAAAAGTTTACATACCCTTGAATGTTTGGCCTTGTTACAGACACACAAGGTGACACACACAGGTTTAAATGGCAGTTAAAATTAATTTCCCACACCTGTGGCTTTTTAAATTGCAATTAGTGTCTGTCATGTGGATGCACTGAGCAGGCTAGATACTGAGCCATGGGGAGCAGAAAAGAACTGTCAAAAGACCTGCGTAACAAGGTAATGGAACTTTATAAAGATGGAAATGTTTGTGTGTCAAAACACACTAAAGATATCCAAAGCCTTGAAAATACCAGTCAGTACTGTTCAATCACGAAAATTCGGGGATCTCTTGATACCAAGCCAAGCTCAGGTAGACCAAGAAAGATTTCAGCCACAACTGCCAGAAGAATTGTTCGGGATACAAAGAAAAGCCCACAGGTAACCTCAGGAGAAATACAGGCTGCTCTGGAAAAAGACGGTGCGGTTGTTTCAAGGAGCACAATACAACGATACTTTAATAAAAATGAGCTGCATGGTCGAGCTGCCAGAAAGAAGCCTCTACTGCACCAGTGCCACAAAAAAGCCGGTTACAATATGCCGACAACACCTTGACATGCCTCACAGCTTCTGGCACACTGTAATTTGGAGTGACGAGACCAAAATAGAGCTTTATGGTCACAACCATAAGCGCTATGTTTGGAGAGGGGTCAACAAGGCCTATAGTGAAAAGAATACCATACCCAATGTGAAGCATGGTGGTGGCTCACTGATGTTTTGGGGGTGTGTGAGCTCTAAAGGCATGGGGAATCTTGTGAAAATTGATGGCAAGATGAATGCAGCATGTTATCAGAAAATACTGGCAGACAATTTGCATTCTTCTGCACGAAAGCTGCGCATGGGACGCTCTTGGACTTTCCAGCACGACAATGACCCTAAGCACAAGGCCAAGTTGACCCTCCAGAGGTTACAGCAGAAAAAGGTGAAGGTTCTGGAGTGGCCATCACAGTCTCCTGACCTTAATATCATCGAGCCACTCTGGGGAGATCTCAAACGTGCGGTTCATGCAAGACGACCAAAGACTTTGCATGACCTGGAGGCATTTTGCCAAGACGAATGGGCAGCTATAACACCTGAAAGAATTTGGGGCCTCATAGACAACTATTACAAAAGACTGCATGCTGTCATTGATGCTAAAGGGGGCAATACACAGTATTAAGAACTAAGGGTATGAAGACTTTTGAACAGGGGTCATTTCATTTTTTTCTTTGTTGCCATGTTTTGTTTTATGATTGTGTCATTCTGTTATAACCTACAGTTGAATATGAATCCCATAAGAAATAAAAGAAATGTGTTTTGCCTGCTCACTCATGTTTTCTTTAAAAATGGTACATATATTACCAATTCTCCAAGGGTATGCAAACTTTTGAGCACAACAGTAAACACCATGTGTAAGAGGAGTAGGATTTGAAACATATTTTCTATATAGTTTATTTTTTTCCTCAACAACTTCAGTAAATCATCTGTAAACCAAGGCTTTTTAAAGTCTTGACTGTATTACTTAACAGAACTGCCAAATGGAAAACATTAATTAAAACTAGAGCTGATAACTCTCATAAAATTTTGATATGCAATATCAGCATTATTTTCCTCATATAGATCATCCCATGAATTATTGTCTAGCATATCTTTAAATTTAGAAATATTAGACTTGCTCATAATTCTTTTGTGCATATTTTTTTTGGTATGTTTGACTCTACTAACCTTAATTAAATAATAGTGGAATATGGGGAAATGATCTGATAAGTCTAAATACAAGACCCCAGATTTCATTCCTTCACTTAAAGAGTTAGTAAAAATATTATCAATAAAAGTCAGTGAATTCTCTTTAACTCATTTAGATTTATGAATAAGAGAGGAAAAATTAACTAGAATAAAGAATATTGAGAAAATCCCCAGTAAGTGTATCTAATTTATTTTTAAAAAGGTTTATATTGAAGTCTCCTAAAATGTAACAGAGTTTATCCTCATTGTTTATCAGGTCAAGAGAACTGGTCAGACTTTCTTTAAAATCTTTGATGCTAGAGTCAGGTGGTCGATAAATAACACCAACAATAACCTTCTTTCCACCAGAGAGCTCTACAAAAACAGATTCCACCTCAGCCCTATCTGACTTCAGAGAGAGATCATCTCTAATTTTAAATTCACAGTCACCATGAATAAACAGAGATACTCCACCTCCAGATCTATTCTCTCTTGCGTAGTGAACTGTATTATATTTAGGTAGTTTAAAGATTTCCCTAGAGTCCACTGTAAGCCATGTTTCTGATAAAGCAATATTAGAAAAATGGTGTTTGAATGAGGATAAATAAAGAATACATTTGTCATAATTACTGGAAAGACTTCTTAAATTTAGATGAAAAGTAGAAAATATATTAGGAGGCATAGAAACACAAATTATCAAACAGAGTTTCTTTCTAAAAATTACAGAGGTTAGAGGCATAAATTGATGAAAATAAATTAGGTCTGGATCAACATCAAAATTGTAAGAGTCAATTATAGAGAGATCAATGGTTGTAAAAATCTGGGCCTTCAAAATCAGATTTTTTGTAGTCCATAGTGTGTTAAGAATAATGTACTGTAAATGTGTTATTAGGTAATCAAAATACTGTAAATACCTAATATGGAAACTAATGAGCCAAACTCTGAATGTTGGCTTTCCGTTGTTGTGATATATTTTAGGTAGGTGAATGGACAATAAGTTTGTCATCTCAAATATGCAATGTCACCTCTCTCTCTCGAGCTGCCTTCATTGCTGGGAGTAGTTATTTCCTTCTTTGCTGGGCAGTTTCAGGGAAGTCCTCATAGATAAAGATTCCTGAGCCCTTCAAGTTTTTAGCTTTATCCAGAACAGCAAGTTTGTCCTTCAGCCGCAGAAATCTGACCACAATGGGTCGGGCTTTTCTGATTATATCCTTGGATTCCCAGTCCTATGAGCCCAATCCAACTTTATATTCAAATGATCCAGTTGTAGTTTTTCACTAAATATTTCCTCACTTTTTCTTCAGATTCAGACACCTTTTCTCTCCCAGACTATTTAATGCCATCTACAACAATATTATGGTGTCTTGACCGGCCCTCCAGATATTCTGTCTTGTCTGAGATTGAGATCAAGCTTTTGCAAATTGTGTCCAATTCTGTCCTAGTTTCACTACAATTCTTGGACCAAGATTTACATGAGATTTTAAAATCGTCAAATTCTTTTTGAGTCATTTCTAGACCTTGAAATCATAGACTTGCTTTGACAGATCATCAGTCCTCCTGTTTGAAGAATCAACTATGATCTGTACACAAGCTTTTTCATGTTGTTCAAGAAAAGTTCTGTAGAAGTCTTTTTGCTGGTCCAACAATTCACACACTTGAGCCATGGTGATATATTCCTCAGTGGTGTTGTTTGAAGCTTTGGGTGGCATGGTTTGGACATCAAGGCCAACTAGGCCCAAAGTTCAACTGAATAGAGCCAAAAACCTCCACAGGATACAAATAATGTCCACAATTTTTCTGTAGAGAGTTGGTTAAACTCTTCTTAATTAAATCCACAACAGAAATGTTCATTTCTAGGTAGGATTCCTTAGATTATTGTTGGATAGAAAACCAGTCATAAGTTCAGAGAAACACAATGGAAGTCACTCATTGCAATGGGCATTAAATCTCTTAAACTCTCATCTTCCACAATATTAATCTGCTGGTAGACTGTTACAGCGATTGTGAAGCTGCGTCATGATTTGCGTCAGGGCGTCAAATGCCGATTTGAACTCCACATGAAAAGCGCTTGCAGACAAAAACATCTAATTCTGCATTTTGGTGATAGTTAAGACTTGAAGTGCTTCTGTGGTAATTAAAATTCACCTTACTTAGGCTGAAAAATACTTGATTTCTGTCACAAGTTCCATCTAGGCTTGTTTTGTACAACAAATAGCGCTAAGATCTCCTTTCTCCACTTTATCAGAGTAATGACTCCGGGCAGACACATAGCAAAGGTTCCGCCCTTTCAACCAGTGTTTATGCTGGTTTACGCTGTATTAACGGTAAATGTGTTATTCACGATTAAGAAAAATTAACCCATTAAACGTTTTAAATGAATCACATGAGTTTACACGTTAATTCTGACAACTCTACTAAATATGTACATTTAGTATAGAACTCTGAAATCAAAATGTAACATCAAACATAAGCCATAACTGACATTGTCAAAGAAAACCAAATGCAAAATGATAATAAACATTATATCAATGTTTATTGACATATTACATCAGTATCTATTTAATCTTTTTATGCCCCTAAAATTGCACGTCCATTTCCTGAGCTTACAAGGGTCAGAGAAAATGCTGCACCCTTCCCTTCTCTATCATCTTTGAAGCCTGTGAAAGACATGCTGATGGGAGGCTCAGGCAAGCCCTAGCACCTCCAGAGACATGTGGTGAGAAGCATTCATGATCTCCCCCCCCACCCAAAACCACAGGTAGAAGCAAAACAGAAGGGGGATGGGATGGGGAGCGGGTAGTCGTACCTGAGACCCCCGACAACACCCACCCTACCCTGAGAGAAAGAATGTTTGTGTACTGCTAGGGACTAAAGGACTTAAGTGTGTTGTCTTCAAAAAATCGTGAGAAGTGAGGATGAAAGTAAAGACGTTTATAAAAGTTTCAAGAAAATGTTCCTGAGATGTTTCTTGCCTAGCTGAGGCACATCTCCCTTTGAAGTTGTGGAGAAAGACACCATAGTTTTGCTCGAAAATCAAGACATGACGTGGTGATGGCCTCTTCCGTATCTCGAAACATTCTTAAATCACATACAGACCTCGGATCATTCTTATATCATTGTTCAAAAGCCATTTGAGAATATAGCCACTAAGCAAACAGTAAAATTCATAATATATTTTTCTACTTTGTAATTTTTTGTAGTTAATACATACCAAAAGTCACCGTTTGGATTTAAATAAGCAGATACTTAAGAGCCTATGATTGGATCATTATTGCAGTGATTAATATGTGGACTAAATGGGACTAAACAGCTACGTGGCCACAAGAAAGCCACTTGTTAGTGAGGCTAATCGGAAAAAAATACTTCAATTTGCTACAGAGCATAAAGATTGGACTGTGGAGCAATGGAAAAATGACATTTGGTCAGATGAGTCCAGATTTACCCTATTCCAAAGCAATGGGTGCGTCAGGGTAAGATGGGAAGCGCATGAAGCGATGCACCCGTCATGCATAGTGCCCAATGTACAAGCCTCTAGAAACAGTGTTATGATCTGAGGTTGCTTCAATTGGTCAGGTCTAGGCTCAGCAAAATTATGCAGCAATAAAATGAAGTCAGCTGACTACCTGAATGTTCTGAATGACCAGGTTATCCCATTAATTAATTTTTTTTCCCCTGACGGCATGGGCATATTTCAGGACGACAATGCCAAGATTCATCGGGCCCAAATTGTGAAAGAGTGGTTCAGGGAGCATGAGGAATCATTTTAACACATGAATTGGCCGCCACAGAGTCCTGACCTTAACCCCATTGAAAGTGTTTGGGATGTGCTCTCCTGTCATCAATACAAGATCTCAGCCAAAAATTAGCCTAATGCAACTCTAAATAAATGTTGTGATGTTGCATAAGGTTGTCGAAACAATGCCATGAAAAATGCACGCCGTAATCAAAGCTAAAGGCTGTCCAATGAAATATTAGAGTATGCAACTTTTTTTTTTTTTTTTTTTTTTTTGCCAGGCAGTGTAGTTCAGGAAATGTAAATCTTGTTTATTGTGACTTCACTTTTTAGGTCCCTATGGAGACCAAAGTTTACTAGCTATACAAATACTGAATAAACAGTTATGTTTTATAGTTCCCATCATCACTAATAAGCCAAATAATCACAAAAAGTTTTCCTCTATATTTAGTCAAACACACAAGACTTCACTTAAAGACAAACATTAGCATCGATGTTGCAACATTCTGAAGGCCCAACCAACCAGTTCACAGTGTTTACTTGTGTCTTTACTTTAAATCTGCAAACAAAAGATGATAAAGTACAGTTGAAAGCTAAGCAGACACAGACACAGTTAAAGATGAGGTCGCTTGACTGACCCTTAAGGAAGTTTGCATGTGATGGCAACAAGTTGTGTCTGTTAGCATTAGCTATAATAATTGTAAAAGCTTAAATGGCTCTACATTACAAGTTTACACATGAAATGGGTGTAAACAGAGACCAAAACAAGCAAACGAAAGGGCAGGGAAGCTAAGGCTAGCCCTTATAAAAACATACTGTGGCAGTATATGGTGCTGTGATATACTGCAGATACCACGGTAATGCATGATTAGCATGTTCATATACCATGATATTAAGGTACTTCAAAAAATACCATGGAATAAATATATGTGTAAAAAAAATAAATACAAATAAAAAATATTGTGGTATTACCATTTTGGTAATTTTCTATAAAATAATGATCCAGTTTCTTGGGCAGATCTGGCCAAATCAGATTTGATTTGTTCTGAAACAAAAATAGGTTAAAGTTGGTACAATGTTGCGTTATCTTCGTGATTCAGTTCGCTTTCACACAGCAACTTTTTGAAACGGATCAAAACTGTGTTAATAAAAGTCATATGTGAGCAAACTTTCCCCTCATTGTTTTGAATGTTTGTGTGCTGTTCTGATTTAGCTCATACATCGATATACCATTTAAAATGGTATACCTGTAAAAAATAGTCAACCAATAAAAATTTTCAAGAATTGTTTATGTCAGGGCAAAACCTCGCCACATGGTACAGAATGCATGTTTGAGTCAGAGGCTGCGCTGCAAATAAACATTATTCGTAACTCCGAAGGATGTGAGTTGTAAAATTAACACCATGGTTATTTTTATCCTTAATTAGTGCCTGTTCTCATGCTCACAAACCTCTCTCTCTCTCTCACACATGCACACACAAACACATAGACATGTAAACAGCGGAGAGAGTGAAGCCACATAAAGATGATTTTAATCTTTCAAAAAGTTGCTAACACCGTCCTGCCTGTGTCTGTTCTGCCGCTATCCAAAAGAGAGAAGCGATTTTACAAAAATTACCTATTTAACAACTCCTATTTTAAATGTGATCTGTAAAAAATAAACAAATTTGGCTGCATTGAAGGTTCCCAAGAGCACAGTGGCCTCCATACTTCTAAAATGGAAGAAATTTGGAACAACCAGGACTCTCCCTAGAGCAGGCAGCCCGGCCAAACTGAGCAATCGGGGGAGAAGGGCCTTGGTAAGAGAGGCGATCAAGAATCCGCTGGTCACTCAGGATGAGCTCCAGAGATTATGTGTGTAGATGGGAGAAACCTGCAGAAGGACAACCATCACTGCAGCACTCCACCAACCTGGGCTTTATGGCAGAGTGGCCAGACAGAATCTTCTCATCAGTGCAAGACACATAAAAATAGTACCTAAAGGACTCTCAGACTATAAGAAGCAAGATTCTCTGGTCTGATGAAATGAAGATTGAACTGTTTGGCCTCAATTCCAAGCGTCATGTCTGGAGGAAACCAGGCTCCGCTCATCACCTGCGCAATACCATCCCAACGGTGAAGCATGGTGGTGGTAGCATCATGCTGTGTGGGTGTTTTTCAGCAGCAGTGACTGGGGGACTGGTCAGGGTTGAAGGAAAGCTGAACGCAGCAAAATACAGAGATACCCTTAATGAAAACCTGGTCCAGAGCTCTCAGGACCTCAGACTGGGCCAAAAGTTCACCTTCCAACTGGACAATGACCCTAAGCACACAGCCAAGACAACGCAAGAGTGGCTTAGGAACAACTCTGCGAATGTCCTTGAGTGGCCCAGCTAGAGCCCGGACTTGAACCCAATCAAACATCTCTGGAGACACCTGATAATGGCTGTCCACCTACGGTCCCCATCCAACCTGACAGAGCTTGAGAGGATCTGCAGAGAAGAATGGCAAATTCAGGTGTGTAAAGCTTGTCGCATCATACCCAAAATTACTTAAGGCTGTAATCACTGCCAAAGGTGCTTCAACTAAGTACTGAGTTAAGGGTCTGAATACTTATGTCAATTTTATATTTCCGTTTTTTCTTTTTAATACATTTGCAAAGTTATCAAATATCTGTTTTGTGCTTTGTCATTATGAGGTATGGAGTACAGATTGATGTGGGAAAAAAAATAATTTAAAGCATTTTAGCATAAGGCTGCAACCTAACACTCCGACTCTGATGACGATATCGATGTCTACGCTGATACCGTAACGTGTTTCATCAGGAAGTGCATAGATGATGTAGTGCCGACCAAAATACGGATTTACCCTAACCAGAAACCATGGATTAATAGCGATGTTCGTGTGCACTTAATGCACGGACCTCCGTTTTTAATTCCAGGAACGCAGAGGAGCATAAACAAGCCAGTTATGCCCTCCGCAAAACTATCAGAGCAGATTTTGTGTATACTGTATATTGTATATTATTAGGTGTATACTGTGTTGTGTAACAAGATGTGTAAATTGTGTTATGTGTAAATCAGATGTTTATTGTAATTGTCATACTGCTATGTTGCTTGGAACGGCACCCAAGACTTTCACCCACTGTTTCACGTGTGTATATGGTTGAGTGACAATAAACGGATTTGATTTGATAACAATAAATTTGAAGAAAATGAATGGGTCTGAATACTTTCTGAATGCACTGTATTTAATATAGTCTCCAAAAGCTATATCCACATTTTGATTTTAAATTATAGTGACGTGCTGACCTACAGATTTCTTCTCCGTGGATTCATCAGGTTGCTCATGGTTTCTTTAGGGATATTGTTTGGTTAGTTGGTCTGTTGGGTCAGATTGCATTCGCACCACAAGCGAACATCTCCAAAGTTTGTTTGCAATCAAACCGAGACTACCTCATCCAGGTGGTCTCGGACTGGTTGTTTTGGTGCGGATCCGAGTGTGATTACCATGTTCATATGCCTGAACGAGCTGAACTAAGGGGAAAAAAATGCACCAGGTTCCGAAACAAATACTCCAAATGAGCCAGGTGTGAAAACACTCGTGTTTTTTTTTTAACAGTTGAAGTTCTTTTTTTACCTGACAGAACGTCAAAAAACGCAGTGCTTCTGAACAAGAATCTGCAAAAAAACAGCAAGGCACAGCACAATGGTCAGAGCCGTGCATGTTTAGATAGGAAAACAATTGTAAACATGTTTATGTAAAAGGCTCCTTAAAGGGTTAGTTCACCCAAAAATGAAAATCCTCTCATGATTTACTTACCTTAAAGCCATCCCAGATGTATGATTTTCCTTCTTCAGCAAAACCAAAATGAAGATTGTTAAAAGCACATTACAGCTCTATATATCCATACAATGCAAGATAATGGGTGCCATTAGACTGCCAACTGTACGGTCCAAAAGGCATATTTAGGCAGCATAGAAGTAAACCACATGACTCCAGTCGATCAATTAACGTCTTCTGAAGCAATTCGATAGGTTTGTGAAAAAAATAAATTGATAATTAAAACTTTATTAACTTCAAAAAACTGCTTCCTGCCAGCAGTCGACGCATCAGTGACGTAAGCGCAATGGCGCGTTAACGTGAGAAGTCGAAAGCACGCACTTTGTATAGAGTACCTGAGAGTTAGGTCATTTAAAACAGCAAGCCCTGAGGTGGATGGAAGCAATGATTTAAAGTTAAAAACATTTTAATAATTGATTTGTTTCTTACACCAGCCTATCTGTTTGCTTCAGAAGACATTAATTGATCGACTGGAGTTATGTGGATTAGTTTTATGCTGCCTAAATATGACTTTTGAACTGTCAAATAGCCAGCAGTCTAATGGCACCCATTATCTTGCATTATATGGACAAAAAGAGCTGAAATGTGCTTATAAAAATCTTCACTTCGGTTCTGCTGAGGAAGGAAAGTCTTACACATCTGGGATTAGAGAATTTTCATTTTTGGATGAACTAACCCTTTAAGGTTCTAAAATGTAAGCTGTAAAAACATACATTTTAAACTTAAAACTTAAAAAAGTGCTTGACCGCAGTTTAGAAACAGATGTTCGTGCAATTTTACCTTAACTTTCTAGGGTAAAATATAAAGTTTGGCAAACTACCTCTCTCTGCAATTTCTTGATGGTTCAGCTGATATTTTCTCTGCACTGCCACCTGTTGTTTCTGCAAATAGTGCAACGGAGAGCATGTGAAGTGTAAATGCATCTAGAGGCTGTGAGGTGTAGACGCCGTCTGTGGTAGCTCGCACCAGAGTGAATGTGTCAAACATAAACAAGGTTATAGAAAAACATGATTTGCTAAGTTAAAATGCTAAATTCTGGAAAATACCAGATTGTGCTGTGGTTTCAACTGTGGAAAACACTAAAGACAATGACCCCTTTTCCCAAATGTTTTAGTTTAAATTCTTTTGCAATGTCCTAAGGTCAATACAGGGATTAACACAGCCTTGAGAAACCTAACACAACAATTCCTCACCAACAAACTACAAACTAGTTACAATAACTACAAATAAAGTTAAAGTTTCACAAATCTTAATGGGATAGTTCACCCCAAAACTAAAATTCCAGAATTTTCCTTTTTGGGATAACTATTGTTTTAAAGCAACAAGAAAAGGGGAGGAGATAAAACCTCCTTTGGGGACAGAGAAATACTTTCGAAAGGACACGCGTTTGTAACCAGCAGCATGTTTCTCTGATTACCTGAGCCGCCGTGTGATATGCCGAACACAGATTATCCAAATCCAGTTCCCAGAAAACCTCCTGCACATTATCTCTCTTTTCCACTGCGTAGAAGCCTTCCCCAAGCCCAAGGGTCTCCCCTCCCCTCTTCCTCGTGCTGTGCAGTCAAGTGTAACGAGACGGGACTCGAACACACATGACTACACAAAGCTGCATTGAAATAAGTTAACTTGCTCCGAGCTCTGATCACAGGCCTTTAATTTCCACAGGACTCTAATACAATAACGATTGCCTGTTTCTCTCGCCAAACCATGATAGAGCACAGAAATCACAAACAAACAAACCGTGTGACAATTCTGTCTACCTAAACCACCTGTCTTTGAGTAAAACATCACAGTTGACCTCTTCAAAACTGCTGCGTTCCACCTCAGAGATAATAACCCTCCCATTAAAAACACTCATCAAAACAGAGGGTGGGAACAGGGTATGAATGGGGCTTTTGATGCATTCTGGGTAAGCAGAATTATAGGCTACATTAAGACAAGCGTAACACAGTGACTCAAAATCTAAAATCTAGTGAGCGGCCTACCTAGACAGTATTTTAAGCCATCATATGTGCACTACTGCTGTTATACTTGATGCACGGTCGAGCACTCAGCCTTTCAAAGTATACTCTTTTTATCACGAGCCCTACGACTGCTTTCTGATACTCTTTTAGCACAGTCAACACAAGACACATGCAGCAATGACGTGCAAAGACACAAGAAAAACTAGGCTGCATGCAGACAGACTGCACATACTGTGCTAATGACTAGATTTGCGTTAAGTGCACCGTGAGCAAGACATAGCAGTATGTAGAAAGTGAAGTTTACTCTAGCCTTAAGATTCCTCAATTTAAGGGGCCTGGGTAACTCAGCGAGTATTGACGCTGACTACCACCCCTGGAGTCACGAGTTCGAATCCAAGGCATGCTGAGTGACTCCAGCCAGGTCTCCTAAGCAACCAAATTGGCCCGGTTGCTAGGGAGGGTAGAGTCACATGGGGTAACCTCCTCGTGGTCGCAGTTAAGGGTTCTTGCTCTCAATGTGGCACGTGGTAAGTTGTGCGTGGATCGCAGAGAGTAGCATGAGTCTCCACATGCTGTGAGTCTCCGCGGTCTCATGCACAGCGAGCCACGTGATAAGAAGTGCGGATTGACGATCTTAGAAGTGGAGGCAACTGAGACTTGTCCTCCACCATCCGGATTGAGGTGAGTAACCGCGCCACCACGAGGACCTACTAAGTAGTGGGAATTGGGCATTCCAAATTGGGAAAAGGGCATAAAATAATATTAAAAAAGATTCCTCAATTTGGTGAATACAGCTGCAGGCAGAGCTCCAAAAAGGGGCTGGAGCTCCAATCTGCCATTAAAGATATAGGGAGCCCCTTACCTAACCCTTTCCCTAATCTTAACTGTGAGTGGAAGTGATGCCCCCTTTTGGAGTTGGCGCAACCCCCTTTTGGAGTTACCCCGCCCTCTTTTGGAGATTCCGCACCCATTTGGAGGTCTCCGGCCTGCAGCTATACCTAAATGAATTTGGGCAGATTCTAAGAGAGCATTGCATGTATCCTTTGTAGAGAAGACAATCTTATAAAAATAGTCCAAATAAATCCAATAGTAAAAAATTTATTCAGACGAAATGAAAGAAATGTTGATTAGAAATATACCAAAATTTCATTCAATACTGAAAAGTTGTAGTAAAGCTATATATATTGACCAGACTTATTAATTGGCTGATATTTGGCTATTTTGAGATTATATTATTAATCATCAACAGTATCCGCATGACCAACAACAGAAGTCTAAGTTCACTTGTGTTAGTTCCACGATAAGCCTTGTCAATGGATAACAACAATTTCTGTTTTACATTTTTTCTGTGAATTTTGAATAATTTTTTTATCAAATAAGATAAGTTAATTTGGTGTCATTAAATTTTATTATGCATATATTGGCAGTGTATGGCCATTCTTATGTTTAGATATTAGCATCCGTCCACAACGGTCAACCACTTCATAAAAGTATTTCATAAAAAATTTAGTCTAATTAAAAAAGGACCATTTTACACAATATTTTTGTACGCTGTGTATTTCCATGCCCATTCCGACCAAAGTATACTTTGGTTTTCCAGTATAGGAAAGTGCACAGTGCACATGACGCAAATTTTGACATCAGCATTATACACGCGGACTGACCACGTGCAACCAAGTTTGTCGGTGGAGCATGCGCCTTTCGTTGACGGTGCTAAGAATATCACAGAGCATTTGTAATTTAAAAAACATTACGTATAATGTAGCCTTTAGAGTACTGCATTGTAAGCTTAGCAACATGTTAACAGCTAGCTCTACTGAAATCATTTGTGAATTGAGTCTCCTGTGTTCTTCATGTGACAAACTATATTTGTTTGCTGTATGGAATTGCTACCAATGTAGAATGTTCATAATCAGTCACTTTCGAGATTCCATTTCGGTTAAGGTTCCTCAGAAAGCAGATAAAAGGGATTTCCCACATTTAAATATTACTATCTCTCTTTACATAACCACAAGCACTAGTGTGAACACACCACTCAGTCCTGTTGACAAGCAAGTATTCCTGGTATGGCATGTAAATCATAAACCTCTTAAGGATCTGTTTTGGAAAACACTGCAAGTGCAGGGAGAGATAGAATCTCATGGTTATGACGGTTTTGAATCCTTTCAAGCTCCCCAAAACAAAAAAGAAATCCAGGACCGTTAATTAACAAGGTAAGTACAGGAAACGTAACCCACCGGCAAAGACCACATCAAAGCACAATGAAAGTAATCGTTATTTATGAAACGTGCATTCTAGCCTCATTTTTTATTCTCAAAGTCGGAGTGTCACCTGAGAGAAGAGGGAAACTATTGCAATCCACTGTATTAGGCCTACTTTCAAAGAGAGAGAACATTTTGGGTTGGTTTCAAATGTGTTCAGTTCTCCACTCGTGCGCAGCTAATAACAATTAAGCCTTTGTTGACATGATTGTTGGTTCCCGTTAGATGGAGATTACGAACACAGAATTGCACTCTGATCAAACAACATGTTAGTTTCTCAAAGAAGACATTCTTTCAAATAGTTCTCCTTTACTCAGTCCTTTTGACCAGTGTAGCTAAAAAATATATTGCAATATTTCCCCACTGTTT
Organism: Myxocyprinus asiaticus; assembly: GCF_019703515.2. NCBI lineage: Eukaryota > Metazoa > Chordata > Actinopteri > Cypriniformes > Catostomidae > Myxocyprinus > Myxocyprinus asiaticus. The sequence continues at coordinate 39,920,790 of NC_059374.1, read as the reverse complement.
TAAACCAAATATGTGTCTTAGAGTTTTGTACATTACCTTTCAAATTTTTTTCTGTTTTATGAATTTCTTTGTGTTTTATAATTGTTTAACTATTTACATTTAGCTGAAAAGCCTATTATAGGCCATTTAATGGCAGTTTCTTATTGTGTGTATACCTGTTATTGGGGCATGTTGTCACAAATGGTCAATGTGATTAATTAACTGTATCTTTTTTTCTGGGCAACAATGGTGGAAATGTTCAATAGCTTTTTTTTGTAGCAAAGACTTTGAAAATTAGTAAGTAAGTTGAATGCAAATGGTTTAAATGACATTTAAGTTTGTTTAACTTTGCTTAGCGAAGTATAAACAATTTGTAAGGGGTTTCACCACAGGGACATTTTACCCCCATGTTTTGATTCTATCTAGGTCATTTATGTCACTTTTGATGCCATTTTTACCCCAAGCTCTGGTTAAAGGCATATTCCAGGTTTAATACAAGCTAAACTCAACCGACAGCATATGTGGCATAATGTTGATTACCACTAAAATGACTTCTGACTTTATTAAAAGCAAAAATCGAGGCTACAGTGAGGCACTTGTAATGGAAGTGAATGGGGTCAATCTGTAAAATACTCACTGATCAAAAGTATAGACACAAGATGTGAACAATGTGCATGTTTACATGATTTTAGTATGATAAAATCACTTACTGACCTTTTATGTGTAACGTTATGTTTTTTTACAACTTCGCTGCCATAATGTCATATCCCTCTAAAAGAAAAGGACAGATGAGACGAAATAATTGTTGGGGTAATCGACATAATGCCAAAAATGCTGTCGATTGAGCTTAAATTGTATTGAACCCAGAATATTCTTTTCATTTCTGACTTTGTGAATCAAACCAAATATAATTTGTTCACACGAGCTAACTTTCCCATAACTCTCCATATGTGTTCACTAGTGGCTCTCTGGATTATGCAAGACTCCACAGCTGCATCCACCAGCGGCGCTGACCTCCTGTCCTGCTTGACTAGAAAGGCTGATTCATTTCCATCTGTATACCAACAGATGAGTGTGTCCCTGTGTCTCTCTGTCTCCCTTTTCTCAGCCCATTCACAGCAAATGAATTCAGACTGTCTAAATTCCTTCACACCAGGACACACTCACATGGGGACTCTCCTTGACTCTGACCAACTCGCACATTTGCAATTCATCATCACTCTCACAATAGCAGTATTTGAGCTTTGTCATTATAACGACGCAGGTATGGACTGTCTGACACCGAGAGAATGGCTGTGTTTGCGTGTTGATGTGCAGTCATTAACCAGCAACTCAATTAGCACTTAAAACCACAGGTTGAAAACAATAATAATGTTAAATTAGCTTTGTTCTTTCAGGATGTATCTATTGATATGCTTGAGGAAGACGATTTCGATTTAGATTAATACGTGCAAACGTTCACGTCAACAATTCAAAGACACATTTTAATTATATTAATTTGCTCAAACTATTTCAATCGAAATATAGCCAAGACAAACTCCTATACGCCTAGTCATAAAATACTATCTCAGTAGAACATCTCAAAGAAATTCAAAGACAATCTTTCGGGATTTTAAAAAACCTGTAGATTTCCTGTGATTTTCATTATCTGTCTAGTAGCAAGACAGTATTCCAATATGAGGTTACACTTTATTTTACAATGTTCTTGTTACCGTGTAATTACACAAGTAATTACTGATTATTACTAATTAACAACATGTACTTACTATAGGTTAAGGTTTAGGGTAAGGGTTTGGTTTAGGATTGGTTGCCTGTTATTATGCATAATTGACTGTTATTACTATAGTCGATACATGTAATATGTGTAAAAATGACACTGTAAAATAAAGTGTTACCCAATACAATACAAGTAGTGTTCTGATAAAGACTTTACAGTATCCAATAGCACTCTACAGCATTCCTCTGTTTTGAATTTCCACAACTTCTCTAGTATTTAGAAAACACTTTACAATAAGGTTCCATTCATTGACATTAGTTAATGCATTATGTATAATGAACAAACAACGAACAATATATTTTCACTGCATTCGATAATCTTGATTAATGTTTGTTTTTTACATACTAATATATTTCAAAAAATCGAAAAGTTGTATTAGTTAACATTAGTTAATGCACTATACACTAACATGTTCACTGTTAGTTCATGTTAACTAAGTGTTGTTAACTAATGTTAACAAATGGAACCTTATTGTAAAGTGTTACCAGTATTTGTGATAACTGGATTTTAAAAATTATTTTATAGAGCTTGAACAATTTCTACCAACAATTAAACAAAATGATATTCACTACAAACATTTCCATGACTTTTCCAGGCCTGGTAACTACAATTGTACAATTTCCTTATATATACAGTTTTTCCATAACTGAAAAGCCTGACTATAAGGATCATTGAGGATCATGTAGGAATTTCACTTTATCCAGTAGGATCTATGTGATTCCATTAGGGACCTTTCCACTTAGGATCAGATTAATCTTCCAACAGGAATCCTGTAAACATTCCTTTGGGAGTTTTAACACCTGCTAAAACCCTAGGAAGTGCAAATGAGTGAGACACAAACACCAAACAGGAAGTGACCAGCACATTTTACACAAAAGTCTATAAACTTGAATGTACATAATGTTCAGAATAATTTAATGATAATAACTTTCCTATGTGTGTTAACATGCATTGTTTATTAATGTTCTGCCAATGCAAACCCTTGTTTATCACGTCAATATGCTTCTTTGAATCTAAAAAAGACAGACAGTAGTCAGAGAGAGAGACAGACAATGCGGTTCAGATGTGGGAAATCCCTCTCATCTGTTTTCCCCGCCGCTCTCCAGATCTTCACTCTTTTGAAGTTGTCAAACTGTAGCACCTCTCATACCAAAATGCATCAACACAAAGCGGCAGAAATTCAACAAGACTACAATGGCTGAACAAATGTCTTACCTTCCTAAAACATACTGACTCCTACGTGAGTGAAGGAGAACTGAAGCAGTTTGGGATGAGGGGTTGTGCCCGTTTAGAGATCTCCCTCCTCCTCCTTTTTCTCTCTCCCTCCTTCCCCCCTTCCTTCTGTCTTGGGATCACTCTAGAATGGGAGCGGGAATGTTTGTGGTTCTTGGTCTGTCTGAAAGGCTCTGGCGTGACCCTGCGGAGAGCATCAGATTTACACAAGAATTCAAAGCCTCCTCTCACACACACTGGCTCCGCCCACTCTTAACACCTTTCCTAAAGAGCTCCACCCCCTTAGCGCAACCAACCCACAAACTCCTGCTGATATAAACAAAATCTGTTAAATATAAGAATGAGTAGCTAAACTGGAACAAATTAAATGAAGTACAACAAATACTACCATGATTCATAAATACTTTACAGTGTAAATAATATATCATAATTTTTCCCATTACAGAAATGAGAATGGGATGTAATTGTCTTGAAAATGTCATGTCACATATTCAAAAAATATTAAAGGTCATACAAATAGGCTAGAAAGAATAATATTTTGAAGAAAAATAATTTTCTTCAAGCAAAATATAATTTCTTAATTCTTTCGACTTGTGGTGAAATATCACCCGGATTTGTCACTACCGTAAGATTCACCCATAGACTTATCACATCCTTATGTTATATCTTAACTTAGTCTTGAAGCCTACAAGCATCTGTCATACTCTTTATACAATACCTGATTGAACAGGTTATCTAAACATGTTGAACATGTACATGAAAAACATGTAGGCTATGTGTGTGTTTTTTTGCAGATAGACGTTCGATTGGTGGGAAGGCAGCAGTGTTGTTGTCATAGCACCAGAGCTGTAGGAGGAGAGAGACGCAGACGTCAATGATGACGACCCTGCCTGAATTCATTTTCAACACACACACACACACACACACACACATATGTGTAGGTATTCTGAAGTGCTATGCAGTGGAAGCAGTGCCTGGGTGCAGGAAAGCTCTTCAGTCACTATGATCATTTGACCTGCGAGCTGCTTTGCATACACAGCAGTGCAAACGCCCGGGGCTGGATTGAGACCGGTGCAGTCTGGCTGATATAACCCAGCACTGTGTGCTGCAGGGGGAGGGGGGAGGGGGGGTGAGCCAGCTCCATCTCAGACAGCTGAACTGGACTGTGTGCAGCTTTGAACGTAACCTCTCGTCTAGATGTTTGTGATTAAACAATCTAAAATAAGAACCTCAAGTCTGACTGCATGTAAAAATGACTACACTACTGGCCAAGGTTATGACCCCCATGACTGAACCAACTCAGTGGCTAGAATTTTTCTTCCAGATACAACAGAGTGAGAGAGAGCAAGAAATAGAAATTTAAAAATAGTGAGAGAGAAACCAAAAGAAAGGAAAAAGAAAAGCAGTGAAAGAAAATAAAAAAGAATTGAAGAAAGGAAGCCAAGAAGGGAAAGAAAGAAAGAAAGAAAGAAAGAAAGAAAGAAAAAGAAATAAGGAAGGAAGAGGAAGGAAAGAAAGAAAAGAACAAAGAAAGTTCTAAAAATGAAACTCTAATATCTATAAAGCCTTAAGAGTCATTATTGTGTAGTTTGATTAAATATAATTGTAATAATTTTGCATAAAAATAAATAATTAAATCGTAATTGTATTTAGAACCCCAGTGAGCAAGCCGAAGGCGACTGTGGCAAGGAACACAAAATTCCATAAGATGTTGGTTAATGGAGAAAAATAACCTTGGGAGAAACCAGGCTCACTGTGGGGACCAGTTCCCCTCTAGATAACCAGCATGAATGTAATGCCAATATTACTTATTTATGTGCAGAGCAAGTCATGGTTTAAAATTAGCAAACTAAGTACAGTTGTGCTCAAAAGTTTGCATACCCTGGCAGAAATTGTGAAATGTTGACACTGAATTTGAAAATATGACTGATCATGCAAAAAAACATCTTTTATTTAAGGATAGTGATCATATGAAGCCATTTATTATCACTTAGTTGTTTGGCTCCTTTTTAAATCATAATGATAACAGAAATCACCCAAATGGCCCTGATCAAAAGTTTACATACCCTTGAATGTTTGGCCTTGTTACAGACACACTAGGTGACACACACAGGTTTAAATGGCAATTAAAGGTTAATTTCCCACACCTGTGGCTTTTTAAATTGCAATTAGTGTCTGTGTATAAACAGTCAATGAGTCTGTTAGCTCTCACGTGGATGCACTGAGCAGGCTAGATACTGAGCCATGGGGAGCAGAAAAGAACTGTCAAAAGACCTGCGTAACAAGGTAATGGAACAGATATCCAAAGCCTTGAAAATGCCAGTCAGTACTGTTCAATCACTTATTAAGAAGTGGAAAATTCGGGGATCTCTTGATACCAAGCCAAGGTCAGGCAGACCAAGAAAGATTTCAGCCACAACTGCCAGAAGAATTGTTTGGGATACAAAGAAACAGGTAACCTCAGGAGAAATACAGCCTGCTCTAGAAAAGACGGTGTGGTTGTTTTAAGGAGCACAATGCGACGATACTTGAACAAAAATGAGCTGCATGGTCGAGTTGCCAGAAAGAAGCGTTTACTGTGCCAATGCCACAAAAAAGCCAGTTACAATATGCCAAACAACACCTTGACATGCCTCACAGCTACTGGCTCACTGTAATTTGGAGTGACGAGACCAAAATAGAGCTTTATGGTCACAGCCATAAGCGCTATGTTTGGAGAGGGGTCAACAAGCCTATAGTGAAAAGAATACCATCCCCACTGTGAAGTATGGTGGTGGCTCACTGATGTTTTGGGGGTGTGTGAGCTCTAAAGGCACGGGGAATCTTGTGAAAATTGATGGCAAGATGAATGCAGCATGTTATCAGAAAATACTGGCAGACAATTTGCATTCTTCTGCATGAAAGCTGCGCATGGGACACTCTTGGACTTTCAAGCACGACAATGACCCTAAGCACAAGGCCAAGTTGACCCTCCAGTGGTTACAGCAGAAAAAGGTGAAGGTTCTGGAGTGGCCATCACAGTCTCCTGACCTTAATATCATTGAGACACTCTGGGGAGATCTCAAACGTGCGGTTCATGCAAGACGACCAAAGACTTTGCATGACCTGGAGGCATTTTGCCAAGACGAATGGGCAGCTATACCACCTGCAAGAATTTGGGGCCTCATAGACAACTATTACAAAAGACTGGAAGCTGTCATTGATGCTAAAGGGGGCAATACACAGTATTAAGAACTAAGGGTATCCAGAATTTTAACAGGGGTCATTTAATTTTTTTCTTTGTTGCCATGTTTTGTTTTATGATTGTGCCATTCTGTTATAACCTACAGTTGAATATGAATCCCCTAAGAAATAAAATAAATGTGTTTTGCCTGCTCACTCATGTTTTCTTTAATTATATATTATATATTACCAATTCTCCAAGGGTATGCTAAACTTTTGAGCACAACTGTAAGTGTTAAGGGCCAGTGTTTAAACAAAGATTTTGTATGAACTATAAGATTAATGACTATTGTCTTTGAAGTCCATCCTGGATTAACTGCAGAAGTTCACATAGATGCATTGTCCTTTGTTAGTTGGCTGACAAAGGCTTTTGTTGGCAATTAATTGATAGTCTATGTATTCCATTTCAAGAGTGTAGTCCATCATTAGACCAAGGTGATGCAGGCAGAGATGAGTGAGGTGCATCGCAGTTCAACCGGCCAGTCATTTCGGTGAGGTCTATCCTACGTCCAAGGTTCAGGTAGTGACATATGAAGTATCCCATGTCTTATGGTTGGAGTTGGCATCAGTTCATCCTCTGAAGTCCATCGTAACAGACTGAAGTAATGTCTGGCTGGCAACTGCTGCATTTAGTCGTCATCACTCAGAGACACTTAGCAGTGGAATCCGGTCTCTCTCCCTGGTCTGGAGATCTGCTGGCCTTTTAAAACCTGTCTCCACTGTCACTGAAATGAGACACAGGTGTTTAGAGTCAGTAATCACCCAGGTGATGGCTCTTCCTGCTTCCTCTCTCCCCACTGACAGACACATGACCATGTTCCCATCAGCACAATACCAGTCAATTTTTTGTAGACTTATAGATCATGATAAAAGTTTCTGGTTCCGGCAGACCTAACTAAAGCAGCCTAATTGTGAGTTGATGGATAAATTTGGTGTATGCCTGGCTAAATAGATGAGTCTTTAGTCTAGACTTAAACTGAGTGAGTGTGTCTGCATCCCGAACAGTGTTAGGGAGACTAGGATCTACTTCCTTTTGTGGTTTTTGATATTCTAGGAACTATTAACAGGCCAGAATTTTGCGATCGTAATAAACGTGATGGAATGTAGCGTGGTAGAAAGTCACTTAAGTACTGTAGAGCTTGACCATTCAAAGCTTTGTACATAGTTAACTAAATTTAAAAAAGGATACGAAATTTAACAGGTAGCCAATGTAACAACAATAAAATGGGGCTTATATGATCATATTTCTTGGTTCAAGTCAGCACTCTGGCTGCTGCATTTTGAACCAATTGAAGTTTATTTATTCAACTTGCTGGACATCCTCCCAGTAATGCATTACAATAATCTAGTCGAGGTCATGAATGCATGAATTACTTTTTCGGCATCATCAACAGAGAGCATGTGTTGTAACTTAGCAATATTTCTCAGGTGGAAGAATGTTGTTCTACAAACAATGGAAATTTGATTTTCAAAGGACAGATTGGTATTAATATAACACCTAAGTTCTTAGCTGTAGAAGATGATGTAACAGTACATCCATCAAGATTCAAATTATATTTTAGCGGCTTATTTTAGAGGTTTTTGGTCCAATAATTAGTACCTCTGTTTTGTCGGAATTGAGTAGAAGGACATTTCTGGCCATCCAATCTTTGATTTCATTGATACACTCTGCTAATTTGGAGAATTGTGAAATTTCGTCAGGTTTCGAAGATATATAAAGTTGGTTCTCATCGGCATAACAGTGGAAATATATTCCACAATTCCTGATAATATCTCTGTGACGAGGAGGAGGGGGAGGGCCGGGCATGTGTAGTCATGGCCCGGTCCCACCCTCCTCCTCCTCACAATATCCCAGGTGAAGCATATATAAGGAGGAAAGCAGAGGCCCTAAAACTGATCCATGTGGCTCTCCATACTTCACTTTTGTTTGATTTGACAATTCCTCGTTTACACAGACAAAATGGTAGCGGCCTGCTAAATAGGACTTAAACCATTCTAATGCAAGCCCACAAATGCAAAAGTGCAGTCTCTGTACTGTGGTGGGGCCTAAATCCTGACTGAAATTTTTCATATATACTATTTCTCTGTAGAAATGAACATAGTTGGGAGGACCCTACCTTTTCTAGTATTTTTGACATAAATGGGAGATTTGAAATCAGTCTGCAATTAGCCAATGCTCCAGAATCAAGCTGTGGCTTCTTAATAAGCAGTTTGATCACTGCCATTTTAAAGTTTCTTGGGACATGTCCTAAGGATAACGAGGAGATAATAATAAGAAGAGGTTCTGAGATTACAGGGAATACCTCTATTAAGAGCTTAGTTGGTATTGGATATAACATACATGTTGTGGCTTTTGATGTTTCGATAAGTTTTGTTAGCTCTTCATGACCTATGACTGTGAAGGATTGAAGCTGCTCGTGAGGAAAATTATGAAACTCTGTTTTCTGAGGTTTTCTCAATTTTATCAGTAAGAAATTCACAAAGTCATTACTATTGTGCTGTGACAGAATATCTGGTTCAGTCGAGGCTTTATTCCTAACCAATTTAGCCACAGTACTGAATAAACACCTAGGATTGTTGTGGTTATTTTCTATGAGTTTGCTCAAATATGCTGACCTGGCAGCTTTTAGTGTCTGTCAGCAGCTACAGACACTATCCATCCATGCACTACAAAATACCTCTAATTTTGTATTCTTCCACTTGCGCTCATTTCTCGAGCTGCTCTCTTGGGAGCATGAGTGTAATCATTGTACCATGGTGCGGGGCTTTTTTCTTTAATTTGCTTTAATCAAAGTAGGTGACACTATCAAGAGTGCTAGAAAAGACTGTATTTACATTTTCTGTTATTACATCAAGTTCTTCTAGAGTTTGTGGCTTACTGAGTATATGAGATAGGTCTGGAAGATTATTAGTGAAGCTATCTTTAGTGGTCGAAAGAATAGTTCTACCTGAATGATAGCATGGTGTAGATTGAGTAATATTAGCAGATCGCAGCATACAAGATACGAAGTAATGATCTGAGATATCATCGCTCTGCGGCAGAATTTCTATACTATCAACATCAATGACAAAATTAAATCTAGCATGATATGATTATGGCGATGAGCTGGTCCTGTCACATTTTGTTGAGAATATCGATAAATGCTGATCCCAATGTATCATTTTCATTATCTATGTGAATGCTGAAGTCACCAACAATTAAAGCTCTATCCACAGCAACTACTAGATCTGATAGAAAATTTGCAAATTCACCAAGGAAATCAGAATACTGCCCAGGTGATCTATATAATGTAGCAAGGGCAAAAATATGACAGAGATTTTTTATTTGTATCTGATGTGTCACATTAAGCATTATTAGTTCAAAAGACTTACATTTATATCCTGTCCTCTGAGTAACACCAAAAACTTCACTGTAAATTGTAGCAACACCTCCTCATCGACCCTTCAGACGAGGCTCATGTTTATAACAATAGCATGGAGGAGTAGATTCATTTAAACTAATATATTAATCCGGTTTAAGCCAGGTTTCACTCAAACAGAGCACATCCAAAATATTATCTATAATAATTTCATTTACAATTAGTGCTTTGGTTGAAAGAGATCTAATGTTTAATAGCCCTACATTTATATTATGTTTATCTTCATTGTTTTTGTTATTTTCAAGTTTACCTTAATCAAATTTGTTCTAAATAATTTTGTAGTTTTGTGTTTGGTAGTTCGGGGAAAAGACACAGTCTCTATATGATATCTAGGTTATATGGTCTCTATATGTTGTAGTTTATGTGATCTATGTGACGTCTCAAGGCAGCTAGCAGACGTTCGGATTAGCCAGTTTGTCTGCTTCTTGACCTGGGCCCCAGTTAGTCAAATACTATCACTATTAAGTCTATGAGCCAAATTACAATATATATATATATATATATATATATATATATATATATATATATATATATATATATATATATATATATATATACACACACATATATATACTATTAATCCTATGCTATTCTCCGGACATAACTCCGACATCCAGCCATTCAGTGACACTAATCTACTATAAACCTCATCACCACAACAAGCAGGGAGGGGGCCAAAGCATATTACAGTGTCTGACATTGTTTTTGCAAGTTCACACACCTCTTTAACATTATCTCTAGTGATCTCTGACTGGCGAAGCCGGTTATCATTAGTGCCGACATGAATAACAATTTTAGAGTCTCTATTTCCAAGTTCCTTACAATAGAATCTCCTATAACCAGGGTGCTTTCCCTAACAGGAATGGGAGAGTGGTGTCGCTTTGCTGAGCGAGTATGCTGCCAAGACGTCACCCAAATGCCCTGCTGCAGGGGCTCCCAAGCCAGAACCAAAGTGTGTGTGTTGCTTGCAGTACTACCCGCATTCAAAACAGTATCTACTGGCTTCTCTTTCTCAACGAACTCCACTAGCGTTCAGATGTGTGTCTCTAACTCATTAATCTTTTCCATCAGCCTAACTAATTCCTTACATTTATCACATATAAATCCCTCACTGCTGATGGAAGAAGCTATAGTAAACACATGGCATGTAATGCAGGAAGCAATAATATGAGCGGATGCCATGACTTACCGCAAATGTTTGTTGTTGTTGGTTGTTCCCGAGCGGCGAGGGTTTGAGATCGATGTGAATCCCTCACGCAGTTGTTTGTTGTTATGGTTGTTCTTGATAAGCAGTGCTTTGAGATCGATGCAATAATCCGTGTAACACAGAGGAGAAAACGTGTGCACGGTAAAATGCACGCAGTTTAATCGCGAAAAAAATAGAAAACTGATGCACACACGAAGAAAGGTAGGAAAGAAGTAAAGGAAAGTAAGAAGGAAAGGAAAAAAGAAAGGAAAGAAAGAAAATAAAAAGAATGGATTGAAGGAAGAAGGGAAGGAAGACAGAAGGATGGAAGGAAAGAAGGAAAGAAAGGAAAGAAAAAGAAATAAGAAAGTGAAGGAACGAAGAAAAGAAGTAAGGAATGAAGGAAGGAAGGAAGGAAGGAAAATAAAGAAAGTATGGAAGGAAAGAAGGAATGAAGGAAGCTAAGAAGGGAAGGAAGAAATAATGGAAGGAAAGAAGAGAAGGAAGAAAGGAAGGTAGGAAGAAAGAAAGGAAGGAAAAAGAAAGGAAAGAAAAAAAAGAAAAAAGAATGGAAGGAAGAAGGAAGGATGGATGGAAGGAAGGAAGGAAAGAAAGAAAGAAAGAAAGAAAGAAAGAAAGGAGGGAAAAGAAATAAGGAAGTGAAAGAAAGAAAGGAAGGAAGAGGAAGGAAAGAAAGAAAAGAACAAAGAAAGATTGGAAGGAAGGAAGGAATGAGGAATGCGAAGAAGGTAAGAAAGAAGGAAGGATGGAAGGAAAGAAGGGAAGGAATGAAGTAAAGAACCTCTCAAACAACTTTTTTTTTCTGCTGACATCACCAAGGACGCTTGGGTGGAAAAAGTCAATTGAACCAATAGCATACATTAGTCTATTGCAAACCAAATTTTCCATTCTGCTCAGAAATACTTAACATTACGAAAATGTAATGCATTGTGAATGATGTTTCATGTTGTCTTTAAGACTCTCTGTGTTGTTTTGCTGAGAAGGATGACAGACATGACAGTCTCCCCAATTCTGAATGGATCAAAAGGAAGGGTCATCAAGTGAACACATGAGTATCTGAGACCACAAGAATGCCAGACCAGCGGACGACAATAAAACATGTCAAACGAATATGCCATTCGTCTTGGACAACATGTGCCATTTTCAATTAAGGTCAGGGACTAGTCCTTACCTTCCCCGACTGGCATGTTTGCATTAGCATTTCTAATGTCTGCCACAGAGGAATTCAATAAAGCGTCCCTGACTGAGAGAAAAACATATCGCTGTTCCCACAAGCTGTTTTACATTTAGCTGTGTTCTCCAGTGTCTACTATTACTGAATTCACAATATTTCACAATGACCCAGGAGAGAGGCTTACGCTAAATGCTAAAGCTAGCAGCCTAACTGGGATTTTAATTTAAAATCATCTCCACACCAGCTGCATCGAAACAGACTCCAAATTTGCTCATAGCTATTTGGAATCACGTTCAAATACAATACATATTCATAACACTGCAAACAATGCCTTGGCTTAGCATAAAGGTACAAAGAAACATGACGTGACTTGGGAATTGTGCTTCATCTGTTTGTCAAACAATACAGAGATGAGACATACTGCACCGCTCATGTGAACACAAGCACAAACAGCATTTGTTGGGTTTAGATGATGTATATGGGAAAAAGAAAAGAAGAAAGACTCCTTTGCCTTATGTCAAGATAAAAACAGATAGTTGGATAGCATTGTAATACGTTAATTTTGCTCTTCTATGGCAACATTGCTTAAAAGTCATGAAAACAAATTTAACTGATTCCTCTGGTTGTGAGGTGTTAAAAAAATTTAAAGGCATCCTCTACACAAGGATATAAACGCAGATGCATTGCATTGCATTGGTGCATTCCAAAATCTGTCAGACTGCAATTCATAACACAACGCAAATACGTGTTGCATTCTCAGTGTTGCCACAAGGGGCACTATAGTGGACATTAGTGGGAACTATCCACTTCTACGGTGAGTTTTCTCTTTCAGCTCAGCTGCTGTCATGGCGGAGCAACAGTTTGTAGAAAATATAGCTGAGCAAGTAAGTTCAAGTCAAAATAATGCATAACAACTAACCAGAGTAGTAACACATCCAGTTCAATGGCAAAGACTTTTGAAGGTAACTCTGTCACCCCCTTGAGTCCTGAGGTTTGTTACCACCACAGTAACGCAAGAATGCACGTTCAGCATGTTTAACCGGAGCACGCACTGGTTTGGCATTTCAACTGGGATATCACCCTATTCCTCTACAATTTCTGCACACTTACAACTATATTTGTCTGATATGAGGTAAAATCCCAGAAAATATAAAAAAAAATAATAAAGCATGTGAACATCAAAAACTGCCTGTAGTCAACTGTAATACAACCAATCATTACTGTTTAACAAACCCAATGTGTTTTTATTACACATCTAATGCAATTCAGGATTTTGAATGTCCAGAAACCCTAGACTGAACCTGTAAGATTCTTGTTAGTATGTTTGTTATAACAGTTGTTAAAGTTGAAAAGGAACCTACAACAGTATCTGAGTTTCTGGATCAAATCCCTAAAGGCCCCAATATACTTCCAGATAAGTTCTTCTTCATTCTTCGTTCAGGGGTAAAAAGAAGTTCTAAACAGCTGAGTAACGGTATACTGTTTGTGAACATGCAGACACCCACCACACCGCTGTGGGAGGCATTTAGAGGAGCATTTAAACATGAGGATGCTACATGTAAAACCTTAAAAATGTGTTTTTAATGACTTTATGCCTCATTCTATGAGTAGAATTCACATGAGGTCAGTAAAAGATGTTGTTTTAACCACTCGATGATGATTTTAAGTCAAATATGCAGTAGTAAATGTTAAATTTGTCTTGTTTACATCGTGAATTCATGACACTAATGTGCTAATACGCTATAGGCAGCCATAATATGCACCAATTATGCTCTGTTATTGTAATTTATGATGACACTGATCCTACTGCAAAGACAGGTTTATAAAAGAGTGCCATCTTTCGCTACAGATGGCACATGGGTGAATGGGCACTTGAGAGGATTTGAGTAATTTTATTACTTTTGTAGACTAATTAAACAAAAACAAAAAAGTTACATGACATGGTCTTGCACGCAGGTGTGTTCATGTTGAATATTGACTGAAAAATGTAAACAAAGTAGTATGTGGAGCTTCAGGGCACATCTACCAATGACATTGACCAATGGCAGCAAGAAGGTGTTTAGCAGTCGGTTAGAAGTTTTCCTAAAAGTTCGCCCAGGCAAGCTGTTACGAACCACCAAAACAAATGCAAAAACATCTTCTTTTTGGCCAGATTTTGTTCTAAATGATGTCATACCCGTTCATTTTCAATTTCGTATAAAGTATATCTGGGCCTTAATACTCCAATATCTGATCTTTACACTTTTTCTCTGTGGTACAACAACAGGCCACGTGATCATTGAGCAGAGGCCACTTATTGGCCATACATTCGTTCAATTAAAGCTTAAGAAGAAACAGAAATATTTATCACAGTACTGCTTGACTTAATGTGAAACAACAAAGACAAGAGCAGAGTTAGCCTCAGTATTACAGAACAGATCAAAGGGATTGGCCGAAGCATATCATTAGTACAGATCCTCAGCAGATTACATCACCGTCTCCATCACTCTCATATACATCAAAGAAACCCGTTGCTCTGAATGCAAACCAGCCAGAACATGTCAACTGTCATGGAACCTGGATATGATAATATGTAGGCATTCAGAGGTGGGCTGATGTTCTCCCACATTCTGAATGAACAAGACAGCACACATTTCATTATCTCCACAAACATGCACCACAGGCAGGGGCGTTCCACAGAGGTCATATGACGGTGGGCTGCATGACTGCACACTGATTTCTGCACAGTGTGGCGGGACAAGGGTGAAGTTGTTCTGGCGAGCTGTTTTGAGATACTGCATGTCTAGCGTCGCTTCTGGGCAGAGCGTAAGAGCGGTGAACTGTGCAGAGAGAATCCTGTGCAGATGAGAAACTGTGTATCTTAGGCCACGTCCACACTAATCCATTTAAGTTTGAAACCTCCATTTTCAGTTTCCTAATATCATAATTTTCCAAAGTATGTGCTTATGAAGAGTTTTCAAATGAAAATGTCTTAGTGTGGATGTGAAGTAGTAGTATGAGGCAATATTCTAAATACAATAAATACTATAGATTTGTGTGTAGGCCGGACTGTAATTAAAATCATTATTTACTGAAAATCTTGACTTCTGCCGAAACTTTGAGATTTCATTTTCCATTCTGCATATTTAAACTGCCGCATCACGCTCAGTTACGACACGCATAAAACAATGGCACTAATAATATCAAACCTAACATGACGTCATTGTGGCATGTTTTAATCTTAACTCGTACACTAATGAGATTTCAGAGCTTCTCAGTAGGGGAAGATTATCAGTGAATAACAAAAATTTTTATTGCCAAATTTCCGGCATGCGAATACTGGATACTTGAACACACTGAGCGCTTCAATCTTTCCCCACTTAACCCTGTAAAGCCTGAAAAATGAAAGAATTGTCAGTAATTCAAATTTTTGGACTGTTTTTAGTACCATTAGACAAACTATAAAAAGAAATTGTAAAAAATAAAATTACACGTTTTTTTGTTTTTTTTTTATGTCATATTTGATACATTAGGCTTTAAAGGTCACTATCCTCCTGAGGCCCAGCAATTCATTTTTGTGTAGGACAATTTTATTTATGTTTTTCTTAGCCCATACATGCTACAGTGGTAAATCTTGGGGTATTATCAGAGGACTCCTGGGCTTTTCTGAGATACCAAATATTTGAGAGTTTGGCCATGACAGCTTCCTCTCCTTGGTCTATAAACATGGATTGAAATGTATCACAGTGCAATTTAGCACAAATAAAATATTATTTTTTCAATAAACAGTTTTTATCATATGTATTTTATGCACCAAACACTATATTGACATTTAAAAAAGGGAAATTGTAAAACTTTTTTCGCTGGGTCTCAGGAACTTATGGTAAGATGACATCATAATAGCTTGTAATGTAAAATAATGAGATCTTTATAATGACAGAGCAGGCTGCATATATGAAAATACACAGAAATATTAGTTCACACTTTAAATATATCTTATCAAAAGTATATGTCAGATTTTTTTTTTTTTTTTTTTGTGGTGGGCATGAATGGAATGTAATGGTGATTGAGAGATGAGCCTCAAAAGCCTTTTGTATCATATTTATTATATGGATTTCAACTGGCTTTTTCAATAAAACAATATACAAAATTTTAACCAAGCGCAAGTTGCTTATACAGTACTGTGCAAAAGTCTTGGGCACTTGTGAAAAATGTTGCATAGTGAGGATGTCTTCAAAAATAATGCCATAAATAGTTTTCATTTATCACTTAATATCATACAAAGTCCAGTAAACATAAAAAATCTAAATCAATATTCGGTGTGACCACCTTTGCTTTTAAAACAGCACCAATCCTCCTAAGTACACCTGGACACAGTTTATCTTGGTTGTTGGCAGATAGGATGTTTCAAGCTTCTTGGAGAATTCGCCACATTTCTTCTATCTATTTAGGCTGTCTCAATTGCTTCTGTCTCTATATGTAATCTCAGATAGACACGATGTTCAATGGGGGGGGCTTTATGGGGGCCATGACATCTGTTGCAGGGCTCCCTGTTCTTCTATTCTATTCTATTTGCGAAAGGAATGTTTGGGAGTCTAACATTTATATTTCCTATTGACACACTAAAGCTGAAGATATAAATAACCATCTTAAGACAAATGCTTTTCTGAAACATATTATGTGCATAAGACTTTTGCACAGTACTGTATTCAGCAAATACTCATTTTAAAATATCATTAACAAAATAATCATCATTACAGTCACTTTTACTTTATTAAAATCAGCAAAGATTTCACATATAAAAAAAAAAAAAAAAACGAGTGCATGCAATACAAAAGCTGACATATCTAGAAAATGTAAAAAAAAATAAAATAAATTCATCAAGAAATACCCAAAAACATCCACCAGGTGGCAGCAGACATCTAGTACATTGCAGACAACAAGATTTTCGGCAAAAGTCTGATAATGTTAATGATGCACAGGCTATAGGAAATAGCGTATTAACTTTGATACAGGTGGCGTTATAGGGTTCAATACGGGACAATACGATTCCCGTACGGGAAGTCTTTTTTTTGTGTGTGTGGCCAAAATACATGATGTCCTGGCTAAATCATATGACTTGGAACTACTTGGAAAACTTTAAGGAGTTTTTTTGTCATTTTTGGAGCTTGAGAGCTTGGTCACTCTGAACTGTCATTGAATGGAGAACCGCATAGATATTTAATAACAGCATACGGGTTTGGAACAACATGAGGGTGTGCAAATAATGAAAGAATCTTAAAAAATAAAACAAACACACAGCTTTGTTTTGCTAAGATGGAGCAATCAAACTGTCCCACATAAGCAATGTTTCCATGTTTGTGTCAAATGTCTCTGTGGCGTCAATCCCACTGACAATCTGTGTCCTTATTAAAGATGAAGATAGTAATTTCTGTGCCTCTACTGTCACCACACAAAACTGCAAAAATAAACACTTGTCAAATTCATTGCATTTGGGAGCATCGCTTTGCTTTCACATACAGTGACATCTGAAACACAAGCCATTACAATCGCATAAAGATGACAATGACATTTGCTCATGTATTAAGTCAGATCTGATACAAGACTGTGCTGATCTGGTTAAATGGAGCTCTTTGTGTTTTCACCCTGACATATCTCCCCAGCATCTGTCCCCTGTCATGCTAATGTTACTGGGATCATTTATCTCCTGCATCATTAAATGCATGTTGAACAGTTGATGGATAGTAGCACTGGTTTATAAGTTTACTCTGAATGCCCTGCTGCAGATTACATCTAACAGACACCCACTTTCCATTTTCCCATAATTTCCTTGCAGGTTCATCTGCCGTAGTGGCGTAATAACGGGGATAGGGGATGCTGAGTCATTCCTGGTCTCAAAGCCATGAGCAAGAGTCTCTTCGACATGCACACAACCTTTCTCAAACCTGATGCAGCTCACATATAGACAAAAATATATTACTGTTGTACAAAACAAATATAATTCTCATAATAGTAATAATAATAATACAATTCAGTAATATTGTATCATAATCAAATTTAACTGGGCTCCAAAAAGTGAGTGAACTTGTAGTTTTGCACACCCTGTTTATTCACAAAATATGTTTTAGTAAAAAATATCGCATTTTATTACTGTATTGTTGTATTGGTGCATCTAAATGGAAATGATTAAATATCGTCCTTCTTTATGTTAATTTTGAGAACATTTGTTGGAAACATGCCTTTGTTATTTTTTTCTTTTTCTTTCATGCATTAAACATTTAAATATACTTGGCTACAATGGCTGTTTGGTTGAAACGGTTCCTCTGATTAAAAAAAAAACAAAAAAAATCTTTTAATGTTAATTTTTAACATAATTATCGAGATATATATAGAATATCGTCAATAAACTCAATAAGCTCAAAAATATCACGATTTAATTTTTGCAGCTATTTCGCCCAGCCCTACTCACATATCACACACGTTCATATTTATCAGGATATTCACATTTCAAAGGCCACATCCACACACTAATCCATTTTCATTTTCTAATGTTATTGATATCACAATGTTAATGTTAATGTTATTGTTAACTAAATTAATACATTTTCAAATTAAAATGGTTTAGTTCGGAGCCCCTTAAAGGACAGAGAGGGAATTTATTTTCTGAAATGGCTTTGCTTCCCCTCACAATAGTTTTACGTTCCCTCCCAATTATTTTGGGTACCTTTGCAATAAATTAGCCATGTTTTACAACATTTACCACAGTTGAACTATGGTATTTGTAGTAAAACCCTAGTAACCACAAAATGTACCATAGTTTTACTACAGTAACCATATTTTAACCAATAGTAATGCTTAGAGGTTGACCGATAGTGGATTTTGCCAAAGGTGGTGGAAAATGCATGTAACCGATTAATCAGCTGATAGTTTTTTAAAATCGGTTTACAGAATAATTTTTATTTTTTTTTGTATTTCCTTATTATGACGGGCACAGACATTGATTTTACAAGAGTCCAAAATGAATAAAATCCCAGATGCAGTTAATTGATCAACCAAATTCCTAATATAATTTCAGAAAAATTGAAGATTTGTGTGACAAGGAGGAGGGCATGGCCGGGCCGTGATGGAGCACGGCCGGCGTTGAATCAGCTGATCAGTGGGAGAGCGAGATAAGGGTGTCTGTTTATGTTTGTTTAAGTTAATTTATGCATTAAAAGTTTATGTTGATTGTTCAGCCTGTTCCCACCTCCTCCTTGCCCGTCCTTTATACTGTTACAGTGGTGCCGAAACCCAGGAGCGAGGAGGGATGTGCTGTCGCGAAATCCTCGCTGCTCCCATCCGCCGAGAGCCGCAGGAAACGTGGCCATCTGCCGAGAAGGGGAGGAGTGGTTCCGTCCGCCAGGGGTCGGATGACTCGCTGCCGTCCGCTAGAGGAGGAGTGTCTGTCATCCGCCAGAGGGCAGAGAAGTGGTTGAAGACCAGGCGACAGCGCGTCCGGGAGCCAGTGAGCAAGTTCTTCTCTCTCTCTCCTCGTGTGTCTCTGCTTGCCTTTTCCCTCTCTCCACGCCTCCCCTCGTCTCTCCCCCAGGTTTCACAGGAGCTGGAGTGGACCACCGGCTGACAGAACGGCTGGAAGGGCAGCGTCTCCCCCCAGAAATGGGGGGCGGTGGAGTTGGTCAGACCAGTGGCGCCCCGGCCTGAATAGGGCAGTGAAGGAGGGTGACGAGGAGGAGGGCGTGGCTGGGCCGTGATGCAGCACGGCCGGCGTTGAATCAGCTGATTAGCAGGAGAGCGAGATAAGGGGCAGCTGGAGATGCCGGTTCGAGAGAGAGACGCACGTCACAACAAACAGTTTCTTATTTTGAAATAATGGAGACTTAGCTCCATTGCAATGCTCTATATTTAAGATAAAACTATAAGACAAATTAGGCTTATTAGAGATTGCAACTAAGAAAACTCAGCACTATTTACCTGTGCGCTATTACCGCTTAGGGAAAGCAGGTGACAAATGGAATGTGTACATTTTTTAGCGATCATTAATCAACAGTAATTCAACAAATGATTATCAAATGATGTAGAAAAGCATTATAACCAATATATCCAGATACAAATGTAACCAGATGCACCTGCTGCATTGTCTACAACCTGCAAGATGGAAACTGTGTCATGAAAACTGCGTTCAGGAACAGATTTGTTGGGTATGTTTGTGCTGTTACCTGATTTGCATAATTCCTTTAGTTAATCGGGTGCTAAAATAACACAGACAGCGCATGCAAATAAATGATGCTATCTGCGGGCACAAATTATTATTAATGAATTCCCCCAGTGTGTGCATGTGTACATGTCTTTTATCAGCCACACTGGTCCAGTGACCCTCCTCTCTCTTCCCAGCAGCCATTACTGGCAAAAATGAAGATACATGTTCAATTATGCAAGACCAACTTCACAACTGTCCTGTCCTGTGCTAAAGAGAGGCCTGAGTGGAGATTAATCTTTTACAACAGAAATCAAAGCGATTACAGCTTTAAAACAAATAGATTTAGCGTGACAAGATGTTTCAACCAATTAGAGAAAAAGCCAATGAAGTGAAGTTTCACAATCACCCTAGTTTACCCTGGCTGCTGAATATGAAATCAGTACACTGTACAGTGAAATATGAGTGCAAGTGTATTGTTATACATATTTCAAGTGTTGTGTTGTTGCACATTTGAAAATACAATGAGAAAAAAACATCTAAGTAGGTCATCTGGAGACTAAAGTATCTAGGACAAGCCAACCAAACACAATTAATGACAGGCACAATACCAGCTGACAAATAGCTACAAAAACAATTTAATAAAAAAAAAAAAAAAAAAAAGAGCACAAACTTTGGTAAATATGACAAAAACACTTCCTAAAAGTTAAAGGGATAGTTCACCCTTGTGCCATCCCAGATGTGTATGACTTTCTTCTGATGAACACAAAGATTTTTAGAAGAATATCTCAGCTCTGTAGGTCCATACAATGCAAGTGAATTGTGGACAGAACTTTGAAAGTCCAAAAAGCACATTAATGCAGCATAAAAGTAATCCATGTGACTCCAGTGGTTAAATCCATGTCTTCAGAAGTGATATGATAGGTGTGGTTGAGAAACAGATCAATATTTAAGTCCTTTTTAACTACAAACCTCCACATTCCCTTTCACTTCCTCATTCTTCTTCTTTTGTTTTGGGACTTGCATTGTTTGTGCATATCACCATTTACAGTTTATATAAAGCTCTGGAAAAAATTAAGAGACCACTGAAAAATCATCAGTTTCTCTGGATTTACTATTTATAGGTATGTGTTTGAGTAAAATGAACATTTCTGTTTTATTCTATAAAGTAATGACAACATTTCTCCCAAATTCCAAATAAAAATATTGTCATTTAGAGCATTTATTTGCAGAAAATGACAACTGGTCAAAATAACAAAAAAGATGCAGTGCTTTCAGACCTCGAATAATGCAAAGAAAACAAGTTCATATTCATTTTTAAACAACACAATACTAATGAATTCAGAAATCAATATTTGGTGGAATAACGCTGATTTTCAATCACAGCTTTCATGCATCTTGGCATGCTCTCTACCAGCATTGAAGCATTGTCCTGCTGGAAAAACCAATCCTCAGAGTTGGGGAACATTGTCAGAGCAGAAGGAAGCAAGTTTTCTTCCAGGATATCCTTGTACGTGGCTTGATTCATGCGTCCTTCACAAAGACAAATCTGCCCGATTCCAGCCTTGCTGAAGCACCTCCAGATCATCACCGATCCTCCACCAAATTTCACAGTGGGTGTGAGACACTGTGGCTTGTAGGCCTCTCCAGGTCTCCGTCTAACCATTAGACGACCACGTGGAGGATCGGTGATGATCTGGGGGTGCTTCAGCAAGGCTGGAATCGGGCAGATTCATCTTTGAACCCCATTGAAAATGTCTGGAATGTGATCAAGAGGAAGATGGATGGCCACAAGCCATCAAACAAAGCCGAGCTGCTTGAATTTTTGTGCCAGGAGCACAACAGCATAAAGTCACCCAACAGCAATGTGAAAGACTGGTAGAGAGCATGCCAAGATGCATGAAAGCTGTGATTGAAAATCAGGGTTATTCCACCAAATATTGATTTCTGAACTCTTCCGAAGTGAAAACATTAGTATTGTTGTTTAAAAATGAATACGAACTTCATTGTACTTTCTTTGCATTATTCGAGGTCTGAAAACACTGCATCTTTTTTGTTACTTTGACCAGTTGTCATTTTCTGCTAATAAATGCTCTAAATGACAATATTTTTATTTGGAATTTGGGAGAAATCTTGTCAGTACTTTATAGAATAAAGCAAAAATGTTAATTTTACTCAAACACATACCTATAAATAGTAAATCCAGAGAAACTGATAATTTTGCAGTGGACTCTTAATTTTTTAAGAGCTGTATATTCACCAATCAGCCACAACATTAAAACCACCTGCCTAATATCATGTAGGTCCCCCTCGTGCCGCCAAAACAGCTCTGACCCGTCGAGGCATGGGCTCCACGAGAACTCTGAAGGTGTCCTGTGGTATCTGGCACTAAGACGTTAGCAGCAGATCCTTCAAGTCCCGTAAGTTGGGAGGTGGGGTCTCCATGGATCAGACTTGTTTGTCCAGCACATCCCATAGATGCTCAATCGGACTGAGATCTGGGGAATTTGGAGGCCAAGTCAACACCTTGATCTCTTTGTCATGTTCCTCAAACCATTCCTGAACTATTTTTGCAGTGCGGCAGGGTGCACATATCCTGCTGAAAGAGGCCACTGCCATCAGGGAATACCGTTGCCATGAAGGGGTGTACTTTTTTGATTTAAGACTGTGGTCTGCAACAATCTTTAGGTAGGTGGTACGTGACAAAGTAACATCCACATGAATGCCAGGACCCAAGGTTTCCCAGCAGAACATTGCCCAAAGCATCACACTCCCTCCGCCGGCCTGCCTTCTTCCCATAGTGCATCCTGCTGCCATATCTTCTCCAAGTAAACGATGCACATGCACCCGGCCGTCCACATAATCTAAAAGAAAACGTGATTCATCAGACCAGGCCACCTTCTTCCATTGCACCATGTTCTGATGCTCATGTGCCCATTGTAGGCGCCTTCAGCGGTGGACAGGGGTCAGCATGGGCACTCTGACCGGTCTGCGGCTACGCAGCCCCATACACAGCAAGCTGTGATGCACTGTGTGTTCTAACACCTTTCTATCATGGCCAGCATTAAGTTTTTCAGCAATTTGTGCTACAGTAGCTCTTCTGTGGAATCGGACCAGATGGGCTAGCCTTTGCTCCCCACACACATCAATGAGCCTTGGGCGCCCATGACCCTGTCGCCGGTTCACTGGTTGTCCTTCCTTGGACCACTTTTGGTAGTTACTAACCACTGCACACCGGGAACACCCCACAAGACCTGCCGTTTTGGAGATGCTTTGACCCAGTCGTCTAGCTATCACAATTTGGCCCTTGTCAAAGTCACTCAGATCCTTACGCTTGCCCATTTTTCCTGCTTCCAACACATGAAATTTAAGAACTGACAGTTCACTTGCTGCCTAATATATCCCACCCCTTGACAGGTGCCATTGTAACGAGATAATGAATGTTATTCACTTCACCTGTCAGTGGTTTTAATGTTGCGGCTGATCAGTATATATATATATATATATATATATATACACTGTTTTCTCACAAAACCCATAAAAAAATGTCCTGGTCCTATTTGACTCTAAAATCAAAATAAACCAATAAGAAAATATATTTTGCAGATAGAAAAATTTTAGGGCATTTAAATATTTTACATTATGACATTATTTTCATGACAGTAACGCACATTTTACCCCAGTTCACATTACTCCAATATGAAAAAAGATGGTCTTTATGATATTCTCATTAACTAGATGTAGACTGATATATCGGTGTTACCGATTAATCGGTGCCGATAGTTGCTTTTTGGAACTATCGGTTATCTGCAATAATCTATGCCGACATTTTCTTTTTTATCGGTCGACCTCTATCATTAACACAACATGAAAAAAATGATTATTTAAATTAAAAAAAATATATTATTGTAATGCAGTAAAAAATGACTATATGGTAATGAGAATTAGCATTGAAAACAATGTGAATAGTAAAAGTAAAATGTACGAACAAGTTACGGTAATGAGTATTAGGGTGGTAAAATGTACTTAAGTGTCCTGGAAATGCAAAGGAATGCAAAAAAACCTTATTAGTCCAAAACATAAGCTTTATTTTCTTTATGCATAATTTACATTCTTTAAATATATATATATATATATATATATATATATATATATATATATATATATATATATGGGGTTAAATGTGACCAGGACATTTCCTTGACATGTTTTGTCACAATCATAAATATTGGTCGAAAGCTAAATTTAAGTGGTCACCAATATTTTTGTAAGACACTTATTAGTGTTTTTGCTTCTACACTAAAAATAAGGACAATAAGACTGTAGATAACCCAAGATTTTGGAGACAGATAGTCTTGAGATCATATGAAACAACATCTGTATCAGTATAATATCAATAAAGGTTGCTATTATCATGAATCCTGGTAATCTTGAGATCTCATGTAGCTTCCATGTCAATAAATCAAATAAAATATCCAAATAAAACCCTCCAAAACACACTGTAGCACATCCATATACTGTATGTCCAAGCATGAAACCCCACACAACTCAATCACAAATAATCAAACTACACAATGTATATTTAGTTAGAATGACCCAAAATAATCAAATAAACAAATAAGTTGCTGCAAAGCATGCACATTGGATTATTCTCATTGTGAATGAGGAGGAAAAAATGTGTTGTTCTTCATGGAAGATGCAAATACTGTAACACTCACAAGACAGTTCTGGCCATCAGCCAGTGATCAAGGCAATACAGATGAGTTACGCACAAAGAGGGGCATTTAAAGCAACAAAAACATTCTTAAACAGTTTGTTTATCTCTCTCAAGTGGGCATGTTGTCTGGACTTCATCCATGGAAAGTAGCAAGTATATCAAATTAATTTAAGCTTGGACTCACTCCAGTAATTAACTTGAGAAATTATCGCTTCATTTCTTGAGCAAATACAACTGCACTACAGACCTCCAGTACTTCACTCCAGTAATTCACAGTCAACATTGATTGAAGAAGACAAAAGAATGATTGAAAACTAGATTTTACAGTGGTGCATCACTGCTATAGAGGTGGTTACCAAAGCATTGCTATGCGGTTGCTAGGTGGTTGATTAGTCAAAAGAGTCCACCCCCAAGTCTCTATGATATTCTGGTTTCTATAACTTGGGTCCCTCCTTCAATGTAATCTATGGGATTTATCGTCCATCTGGTGAAGATTTTTACGACTTAAAGAATGTTCCGGGTTCAATCCAAGCTCAGTCGACAGCATTTGTGGCATAATGTTGATTACCACAAAAAATATCTTAATACACTTATTAAAAAAATAAAAAATAAATGCGGTAATGGGGTTACAATGGAAGTGAATGGGGACAGTCCATAAACATTCAAAAGTAAAGCCACAAGATGTAAACATAATATGTGTTAACATGATTTTAGTGTGAAAAAAAAAATCATTTATGTTTTTTCCAATATTACAATTTTGTTGTCATTACAACATAAAGCCAGTGAACCCTGTAATCTGGTAAACATCGTAATGCAGGTAAATCTCTGATTTTATCACACTAAAATCATGTTAGCACATAAAATGTTTACATCTTGTGGCTATAATTTTGAAACAGTGTGTTTTAATGTTTATGGACTGTCCCCATTCACTTCCATTGAAAGTGCCTTACTGTTCTTTTAAATGTTGAATAAGTTTAAAAAAGAACAACAATACTCTTAATTCAGTGCTCAGCTAAACTCGGAATAATTCAAGTTACACCCTCTGAATTTGTGTCGACAAGGAGTCGACACAAATAGTGAACGTTTGCGGTTGGTAATTCCAGCTGACCTCACTATAAACAAACACAAAATAACAGTCTCAGCAAAAACAGTACCCCATTTATACTGGTCCATTTTTTGGAATGAATGAACAATTCTGTGGATGTGGGTATCATATGAATAATACATGTTGGGAAGATTTAAAATATGCATATTTGGAGGCCTTACACTTGGCATGTTTCATCACGGCATAAGAAAAAACATCAAGATCTGTGCAAACAGCCCAGCTATTAATACACAAATCAAACAACAGGCCCACACAAAGCGAGACAGTTTGAATAATGTCCACAGATAAAGAAAATACAGATGACAGCTGGAAAGTACCAACAGACGGGGTGATTTGTGGGCATTATATTAAAACATGAAAGATTGCAAATTTCAACCTTACATATAAAACACATAAGAAAAATCTGAATAAGCTAAATGGCAATTTCATATTAGAAAAGAATATATATTAGTACTGAGCAAATATAGAATGAAGACGGATTATAAAGTAGATTACAGATTGGTGCATATCAATGACTGAGTCTTGAAGCATCAGAGATGTATATCTGCTATCTGATAAAGGCATGGAGGTGAGTGAGAGAGGTTCAGTGGTATTCTCTTTCGACCCTAGGGACACATCACCCTACAATTGAAAGGTCTAAATGCTAAACACTTTTGCTTTGGTTCAGCTGAGTGTTTTCTTTAAATATGATCTATACTGTGTGTGTATACATATATAGTGAGTTGTGGTCAAGGTCAAACAATAAGGGTTTTCCAATAGTCGATGCCAATCTATAGACCAATGGGTTGCCAATGGCCAATACAATGCTGGTTCTATATGTTAACATTATCATGAAGTAACAATCAACAATATTTTTCAACAGCATTTATTAATCTTAATGTTGATTCATAATATAAATACATTTATTGTTGGTTCAAGTTAGTTCAGTTCATAATGCATTAACTATATGCAACTTTTAATTTTACAAATGTATTAATATACACTGCCTGGCCCAAAAAAAAGTTGCATACTCTAATATTTCGTTGGGCCGCCTTTAGCTTTGATTATGGCATGCATTCGTTGTGGCACTGTTTTGACAACCTATGCAACGTCACAACATTTATTTCCACCCAGAGTTGCATTAATTTTTGTCCGAGATCTTGTATTGATGACGGGAGAGTCGAACCACTCCGTAAAGTCATCTCCAGCACATCCCAAAGACTTACAATGGGGTTAAGGTCAGGACTCTGTGGTGGCCAATTCATGTGTGAAAATGATTCCTCATGCTCCCTGAACCGCTCTTTCACAATTTGAAATATGCCCGTGCCGTCAGGGAAGAAAAAATCCATTGATGGGATAACCTGGTCATTCAGAACTTTCAGGTATTCAGCTGACTTTATTTTATTGCCGCCCATCGCTTTGGAATAGGGTAAATCTGGACTCATCAGACCACATGACATTTTTCCATTGCTTCACAGTCCAATCTTTATGCTCCCTAGCAAACTGAAGTCATTTTTTCCGATTAGCCTCACTAACAAGTGGCTTTCTTGTGGCCACACAGCTGTTTAGTCCCATTCCTGTAAGTTCTTGTCGCATTGTGCGTGTGGAAATGCTCTTACTTTCACTATTAAACATAGCCGTGAGTTCTACTGTCGATTTTTTATGATGTGACTTCACCAAGCGTTTTAGTGATCTCCGATCACGATCATTCAAGATTTTTTTCTGACCACATTTCTTCTGCGAAGCTGATGGTTCACCACTATCCTTCCAGATTTTAATAATGCGTTGGACATTTCTTAACCCAATTCCAGTGATGCAGGCCAATAATTTGCCCCTTCTGAAAATCAATAACATCTTTTCCACAACCACAGGATACATTTTCCAACATGGTTGTATAAGAAATGAGAAGCTACACACTGCATCATTTAGGGTTAAAAGAACTATTGCCAGCTGAAACATATTAATCACTGCAATAATGATCCAATCATAGGTTCTTAAGTATCTGTTTATTTAAATCCAAACAACTACTTTTTTTTTTTTTTTTTTTTTTTTGGCCAGGCAGTGTATGTTGAAATTAACATTAACCAAGATTAATAAGTTCTGCAAAAGAACTGTTCATTGTTTGTTCATATTAACTACTGTAGTTTACTAATGTTAACAAATACAACTAAGGCTGTATTTGTTAACATTATTAAATGCATTAAGTATCATGAACTAACAATAAACAATATATTTTTGCATTATTTATTAATCTTGGTTAATGTTCATTTATGGAAATACAATTGTTCATGTTAGTTCATAATGCATTAACTAATGTAAACATATACAACTTGTAAAAAAATGATTAGTAAGTGTTGAAATGAACATTAACCAAGATTATTAAGTGCTGAAAAAGTATTGTTCAGTGTTAGTTCATGTTTACTAATGTAGTTAACTAATGTTAACAAATACAAACTTATAGTAAACTGTTACCATTTTTGTTTAGGCTATATAATACAATTTAATAATAGCCACTGAGGTGTACACAAAATTGTTGAAATGAAATAAACACAGAATTGATGAATGAACAATTGAATTTGACACAACAGACTCACAAAAATAGCTCTTTGGCTGAACTTGATTCAGTCGTGGACTGCGGTTGCATGTGTTAGAAATTCATTTTCTTAACTTACAATTACTATGTAATCTCAACACAAACACTTTATGTAAACCCAACACAATTACTTGTGTCAATGCAACTCAAATAAATCTCTTTTGAGCAATCAATGTAATGTACGATATCTACCTGTCCTCATCTTAGCTCAAGCTCCTATTTTCACCACTATGGTAACCCCCAAAACTCCAACATAACAGAAACTCTTCTAAATATCAACATAACCAAAAATTAAATATCAACTAAATATCTAAATATCAAAATTAAAATTCTAAATATCAACATAACACCAAGTATCCCCCTTTATATTCATCTTGCACAAAAAAACATAAAATAACTATATAGCAGCCCTAGCATCATGGCAAGAGTTTTGCACAGGCAAGTGTAGCGGTAGCCAGCTGGTAGGAAGCTGTGCAGTGTGTGAACCTCAGTCCCCTGGCCTCAAGAGGTGCACTAGTGACTGACGCTGAAGGTTGTAGCCTTTAGCCTCCTTGTTAGCACCCGCCTCCCACACCAGAGACGGCGGTTCGAATCCCGTTTGGAGTGGGATGAGCAGGACCAGTTACAGTGGTGCCGTGACCCAGATGGGAGTGAGGTTTAGGGGGGTGAGTGTAATGGTAGCCAGCTGGTAGGTAGCTGTGCAGTGTGTAAACCTCACTCCCCTGGCATCAAGATGCAGACTAGCGACTGACGCTAGAGGCTGTAACCTTTAGCCTCCTTGTTAGCGGGCCCGTCTGCCACAACGGAGACACTGGTTCGAATCCCGCTCGAAGCGGATCAAGCAGGATCGGTTACACAAGCACCACTCAATATTTTCAGCACAAAATGTAAAACTGTAGGTATTAAAGTAGCTACTGTCTTTTCGACTGTAACCGTTTAAAAATGTCATTACAAATGGCAATTCAAATCTTTTTTTCATGAATGGCATAATTTAATATTTTTAATGGAAATGCACCCCAAAAATCAATTTTTAATGAAGAGCGATCTAGTGCAGGTCTCCATGTGGCACATATTCCGGGCATCAGTGCACCAGATGCTAGACAGCAGGGGTCAGAGCATCACAAACAGAGAGGAGGCAATCATCATCATTCATTTATACCAGAGAAAACCCCCCAACTTACATGAGCAATGATCAAATTAAAGAGCTGTTTAAAATCAAACCTTATGAGAGCTGTATAGTGTGCACTGGGGTGTAAGTACATTCAGGGTCACGCGGGAGCTGATGCCCTTGGCACTGACGGCGCATGTTGCAGACTCGAGTGACAGGTGCGCGTAGTCAGAACGCACGCGAAACGCCTGATGAATTTCTAAACGCGAATGCTTTTCACTTAGACAGCTGACAAGAAAACACCTATCCCCAATAAAAACTGGCAAAACTCACATTTCTCAGTTATGTCACTGCCAAATGCGGCTTTCAGGACGGTCAATGTCTGAATAAGCAAACAAACGCAATTACCGCGAGTCAATTAACACTGCGCGTCCAGCACGTGTGGTCCCTAGTGATGCCGCAGTCACGCGCATCATCATTCATAGTTTCACCTTTAACGCGATTCCAGTCAAAACAAATGCCATACGTTTATACATGCGTGTTATTATGCATACATACCTGTCATCATCCCGTATGCTCTGCTGTGATGTGAGACATCATGGCATCCGCGCGTCTCTGCTGTCAGACGCGGCGCTCGCGCCTGGAGGGAGGGTGCACGCGCATGTGAGCGCGCTGTGCCCGTGGATCACAAGAGCGAACCGAGTTCAAGCGCACACACTTGTTGGCATCATGCTGATCCGTGAACCACAATACAATATTAACGCTAAAATATTTGAGATATTTGCTCTCAATTCATTTAGCTTCACCACCAGTCAAAAGTTTGGACGCACACTTACGCAATATGTATTATTACTATTACTACTTTCCACATTTTAGAAAATATTTATGTAGTTTTTGTCTTTTTTTCTCTCTCTCTGAAAGTCATGGAAATTCCCATCAGAGTGTCGTTTTCAAATTCCGTAATGCGTTTAACCCTTTAATGCATACCTCAGGTCTTTACTTATATATATATAAATGCTTAATAACCAAAAGTGTATAGGGTCATTAAAGACCCCAGATATGTAATAGTGTCACTTTTTTTTCCGTGCTTCCATAAATTATATTTTTATGATTATTTCATATCCATATAAGTTTACTATCATAGGATATATATCTTTTTATTACAGTACAAATCAGTACTACATTAATACAAATGAATACTATATCACAGATTTTCTTTGTGACAATGGTGAATTATCAGTATCTCATATGCATGTACACATATTATAAATGCCATTTCTTACTCAAGGTGGCGCTGTTGTTTCAGTGACTGACTTGATTTACATTTGACATTGCAATTTGATGAAGAAGCAACATGGAAGTAAACTATAGCAAGTGTAACACATGAACCATATGATTTGGCTATTGTCATTTGCGTGTGAATTATGTAAATTGTGCATCTATTTAGACTCAAAAAGTGCCTGAGAAAATACATAAGTGTAGCTTTTGTGTTGATTATGTGTTATGTGTAGCTCATTATGTGTTTGACAGCCAGTTGGGTCACATGATATTTCAGAGTGGAAGTAATGAATCCTGGTCTATATTTGTTGCATCATCTCTTTGATAAATGAAAAATGAAACATCTAAATATATCATAATATATTTCAATGTATTATTTTCTAACTGTCTTAAAAATGTTTTGAAAATTGTACACTGCCTGGGCATTTTGTAGCTCCATTTATGATAGATATACATGCCAAGTCGCTAAAGACCTGAGGTATGTTATAATGTTTGTCGAAACATCCAGATAAACAAGGGTAATCGAATTGTATGGTGGAAATTACATTTTTAGCGTTTTTGAAATTAAATAGCCACCTTCTTTGTCATGCCAGTGTTAATTTAATAGCTAGCATAAACACAATTATTTTTGAATATAAAACAAATATCAAGCATTTAAGCAAAGTCGTAAGAGATCTTACGATTTCGCCATCTTGTACAATTTATTACGAATTGTCATGAGACTTCTTGTTGAAAGGATATGACTTGAATAAGCCGTATTGAGTTGAACACATTTTTTAGTATCCCATTACCTGGCTTTACTCTTATCGTTTCATGTTAAGTAACTCATATGTAAACATAGCCTATTATTTAAATCAGTGGTTCTCAACCCTGTTGCCCCAACATTACACATTTTGGATATCTACCTAATCAAACACACCTGATTCAACTAATCAGCTCGTTAGTGGAGACTCCAAGACCTGAATTGGGTGTGTCAGGAAAAGGGAAAAGGGGTGGGGGGATAAATCCAGTACTATGCAAAAGTCTTAGGCACATAAGATGTTTCACAAAAGCATTTGTCTTAAGATGGTTATTTATATCTTCAGCTTTAGTGTATCAATAGGAAATATACATTTTAGACTCCCAAACATTACTTTCGCAAACAGAATAGAATAGAAGAACAGGGAGCCCTGCAACAGATGGCATGGCCCCCACAGAGCCCCCCACTGAACATCGAGTTAGTCTGGGACTACATGAAGAGACCGAAGCAACTGAGATAGAAGAAATGTGGCAAATTCTCCAAGAAGCTTGGAACATCCTATCAGCCAACAACCAAGAAAAGCTGTGTCCAGGTGAACCTAGGAGAATTGGTGCTGTTTTGAAGGCAAAGGTGGTCATAACAAATATTGATTTAGCTTGTTTTCAGTTTGCTGGACTTTTTATGACATTAATTGATAAATGAAAACTATTTATGGCATTACTTTTGCATAGTACTGTAACTCCTGTGAGTCTGTGAGTGTTGACAAATGGCGACCTCTACTGAGATAACTTCACACATCAAGTCATCATAAGAAAATTAATAGGAACTCAGTTTATTAAGTGGCCATAACATTTACTCATTTTTGTTTTAGCATGTTAATATAAACACAAAGAAAATGAAAGCAAGAATGATAAAAAAATATTTTCGTAAAATGAAACACCTACAGACGATGTTCTACAGCAGAACTATGTACGCGTAACCTCCAGTGTGATACAACGTATCATTTTCATCACAGTACACTATAGTTACTCTCTTCTTTATCGCTGAAAGGGTACAGAAGCTTTAAACTAAATATTACCACCAAGTATACACAAGGAAATGTGGGCAGAACCTTTTTCAGAGTTGATTTCTTCATGGTAGAACTTCTAAAAAGTATCTAAGCTGGACTATTTACATTTAACGTATTACACTAGACCCCTCATTCTTTGCATGTATGTTTCCGTTTACACTAGAGGTAGTGAATCAAAGTCTGAAAAACTGAGGACCCCTTCGATTTCAAAGAGAGAGATAGAAAGAGCTTATTCTTACAATGGGAATTTCACAATTGAACGATCCCTGGTTCTGTCTCTCCTATTCAGGTGAATATTAACATATAGAGAGGTCAGCACCATCACTCGTATTCAGAAACATGTTTGAACACGAACTTCTGAAACAATGTCTGTGATTTTCGTGTTGGCTAAGAACTTTAGAAACAGCGTCCGTTCCTTTCCGGTGGACTTTCTCCTTAATCCAGTTCAGAACTTAATTTCGGTATAAATCCTTGAATTCGCTCTGGTTCACAATCAGTTCCCAAAGTTACCTCGGCCACGATGGCCACCCCTACCCCTTCCCCATCCACCCCGCTGGAACGGCGGCCCATTTCCAAACCTCTCTGGCCCCCTTTCGGGTCCATGTTCCTGCCAGTCATTCCAGTATGGTTTCTCTTCCCACTGTTCTTCTTCCATGGGGCCCCTGGGTGGGCCCTGAGGGGGGACCCCTTCTCTGGGTGGAGGGAAATTCTCTACTGGGGGGCGCATCATGGGCATCCGGAATCGACCGGCATGAGGCTCTCGGAACATGGGGTTGGGGCCCCTGTGGGGCATCATTTGGGGTTGCATCATATGTGGGGGCATCATTTGACGGGGCATATTTGGTGGTGGCATGTTCGGGCGTGGCATATCATTGGGGAAGGGCGGCATGAATGGCGGGCGTGGTCCCACAGGGGTTTGTGGTGGTAGAAATCCAGGCCTGGGCCCAAGAAAGCCCGCAGGAGGAGGGGAATTCAGTGGTTGACCTCCTGTTGAGTCTATGTGACTTTTAGGGCCCTCTGGAGAGTGTTTTGAAGGTTCTTCCAATGGGTTTTCTGATATTAGGAAAAAGGGAAATTACATTACGTACAGTACAGTATCAATGGCTTTGGTATATTAATGATTTTCAGCTATATTAGTTGTTCTCAAAGTGTGCCTCACACCCCCCAGTTCTCAAATCTCGTTCAATTAAATTTGTTGTGGTGACAACAAATGAAAGAACCAAATGAAGTTTGTGTGCAATTTCTTCTTCCCTTTTTCTCTTTATATGGTGTCAGGTGCGCTCACTGTGCTGCGCTTATGTAAATAAAGACGTTCTTGTGTGCGCGCCAGATTCAGTTGGAAGGAGGGGAATATTTACGGTATGGCTTCAGAAGACTTTAATATAAGGATTTTCTAGTTTCAAAGGGGGTGCCATAAAAAAAAAAAATAATTAAACCACTGAGCAATTTACATGGGTTAGTTAGACAAGGTTAGTTCCCACAAAAATGAAAATTCTGTTACCATTTATTCACCCTCATTGGTGTTGCTTCAAACATGTTTCATTCCATTCACTTTCATTGTATAGAAACTTGGGTTTGTAAACATTTTTGGGTGACTGTGTGTTTGAGTCCTGTCGATCAGCTGTACATACCTGATGGTATGGTTGGACGAGGACCAGAAGGGTTCATCGGGGCCATTGGGGCAACATGAGGGAATCCTGTGTTTAAAAACAAGGTAAAAATGTACGATAAGCTGACTTTATTTAATTTCATGCTTGAACTGCCTCAACATTAACAGTTATTTCTCAGCAACAATATGTCAAAGCCTTCGAAAACAATTAAGAGAACTCAAGTTTGCTAAGTTTGTTTATTTGTTCAATATGTGCTTCTATCATGCATATTATACCCACTGTGTTTTGTACAGGTGCTGTACATGTCTTTCCTTTACATTAAAAACAATAATAAGAGTTAAAGGTAAACAGCAGCAATAATAGTTCTATGATTCCTAAAGCCTGGCTTTCAAAAAAAAAAAAAAAAAGAAAAGGTCAAATGTATACACAGTTATGCACAAATCCAAGTTTGTTGCTTACTGCCAAATCTCTGAGCAGAAAAACATAATGGCATTGTAAAATGGGATGGCTTAATTTACATAAGGGCTCTATGCAAAGCCTGATTTGATTTCAACATCCATCTGTCTTTCTATCCAGGTGCCTTTTTAAAATAAAAAGTCTGTAAAGATTAGGGCTGTGAATTTAACACGTTAATTCAGTGCTATTAATCATATAAAAAAATATTGCGTTAAAAAATTAACTAGGATCAGAAGAGAGCAGTTCTGTGCTGGTACCTGCAGGCATCTGTGGCAGATTGAATCCTGGAGGTGGGAATGTCGGAAGGGGCAGTGAGGTCATCATGGCTGGGGGAGGCAGACCCATGTTAGGAGGAACTGGAAGAGCATTCTCTGCTGGATGATGTACAGGACTCTATAATGCAGAGAGGCAACCGATGAGCATTACAGCAAAGGAAGCAGAGGTGTGACATGTCAATAACGCGCATGGATTATTGGTATTGATTTGCCGCCATAGTTACTAAAATGGACATTTCCAAGAAAAGGTTTTGAGAAACTGAGAAAAACCTTTATAAAGACATGAGGAGGCCAAGAGTGTTTCTGCTGTGTTCTTATTTTGGAGGTAAAAGGCACAAATAGATATTTGCTTTTGATGCATTAGCTTAAAAATATATTTAATATTTAAATATAACCTTTGCACCCACATATTTGTAAAAAAACAGATTTGCCTCACTACCAGATGATTAATAAAATTACCAGAGAGGTTGACCAACTGGACAAGTTGCTCTGAGCATCTGCTAATTAAATAAGTATAAATTATTATAAGGATAAAAAAAAGGCAAAAAATAAAAATACTACTGTTATAAAGCTGTGCACCCTGTTTCCAGGAACTTGTGTAAAACCTTATATGTAGTACTAAAATAATTCACTAGTAAAATAATTCAGAGCTGCAAATCTGCTTTAAACATGAGACATAATCTCACAAGCCAGACAATTTGATGATTGTTTATAAGAGCTCATAACTCTTGAAGGCACAACGCCATAGACCTCTGAAGTCTGACAAATCAAGCAACTATATTTTCTCATACATTTTCCTGTAACAGCCTGCTAACATCTAAACAAACATTGAAACACTCGCCAAGCCAATGACATAAACCTCTGGACAGCTCAAGTGGTCAAAATGATTGTACACATGGCATTTTAAAATCCATACATTAATACAATTATTCAAAACCTATAACTGTTTGGCCATCTCTGAGGCTGAGACTATAAGGTTAGTGGGACATGTTTAGCTATACTTCCAATAATATACAAAAATTGCATTTTAAAGTGTATCACATTCCTATATTACATCAAGGATGGTCCAAGACACATTCACAGAGGCTGAACTCTCTGAACTCAAAATCCACTGACCCTAGAGCTGCTCTTGGTCCGAAGGCAAGCTGTTGGACGGTGAGATCAGTACAAACCTGACAAACACCTCCATGCACAGAAATATATGGCACTTATGCTGAACATCACCATCTAGTGACAGATGTTCATTATGACTGTGGTAAAATTATGTCAGTTCCCAAACTTAAAGGGAATAGGTCACCCAGAAATGTTAATTCTCTCATCATTTACTCGATGTATATGACTTTCTTTTTTCAGCAGAACACAAACAAAGACTTTTAGAAGAATATCTCAGCTCTGTTGGTCCATACAATGCATGTGAATGGTGACCAAAATATTGAAGCTCCATAAAGCACATAAACGCAGCATAAAAGTAATCCATATGACCCCAGTGGTTAATCCATGTCTTCAGAAGCGATCCAGTCATTTTTGGGTGAGAACAGACCAAAATATCTAGCACTCTGAGTATGCGTCAAGCACAAAGAAGTGTAAATGAACTTGAAATCATGATAGTGCCTAGAGACTGCAATGGCATATAGTGAAAAAGGAGTTACATTTTGGTCCATTTCTCCTCCAAAATCGCTTCGATCTCTTCAGAAGACACAGATTAAACCACTGGAGTCTTATGGATTACTTTTATGCTGCTTTAATGTGCTTTTTGGAGCTTCAAAGTTTTGGTCACCATTCACTTGCATTGTATGGACCAACAGATCTGAAATATTCTTTTAAAAATCTTAATTTGTGTTCTGTAGAAGAAAGAAAGTCATAAATATCTAGGATGGCATGAGGGGGAGTAAATGGTGAGAGAACTGAATTTTGTTTGGATGAACTATTCCTTTAAAGGGATAGTTTACACCAACAACTATAATTCTGTCAGCATTTACAAAACCTCATTTTGTCCTGTTTGACTTTCTATCTTCTATGAGACGCAAAAGAAGACATTTGCCTTACTTATTATGCATTTTCATTGTATGGACATAAGATGCAATCAAAATAACTGAGTGGTGACTGAGGCTGAACACCCTGCCTTACATCTCCTTTTGAGGTAGTTTTGAGTTTGGTGCATTACATTCTGAGACACCAGACTCTTAATAAATAAGATAGTGGTCTCGCGTCTGGCTAGGTTCAATTTAAGAGACCACCACAATGGTCAACAAGGACCACACTGAACTCTACTGGCCTAACAATTTGATGTCATAAATCCTGCAAAATGAGCCTCTTCCTGAATCTTTGTTTGAACTGGTAAGCAAAAGGTTGTTGGTTCAATCCCCACAGCCACCACCATTGTGTCCTTGAGCAAGGCACTTAACTCCAGGTTGCTCCAGGGGGATTGTCCCTGTAATAAGGGCACTGTAAGTCGCTTTGGATAAAAGCGACCTGCCAAATGCATAAATGTAAATGTAAATGTAAATGATGAATCACAAAATTCCACTGGCTGTCCAGACATGAATAATCCCAATACATCAGAAGGAAAGCAGACTGGTAGAGCTGGATTAAGCCATCTTTATGTTTGCGATTATATTATTATTAGCGAGCAGTTTTAAAAGGAAAAACTGTAAGTGGTTCTTATGTCTAATGAAGTAATAGTACTTGTTATATTAATGTTTGTTTTCCTTTTGGGAATTTAAAATAACTATGTTTAGGTATCTTAAAAATATAAGAACAGTTTATACATTCACACATTAATTCTAGCATTTTTAATTTGCATGAATTGACATATCATGCATGATCTTATGTGCATATTTTCATGAAATATTATATCAGACTAAACGGCTCCCTCAAAGTAGGACACTTAAGTCACACATAAAAATGTCTGAATGTTGTTGCGTTAGGTAGCAAAACACCACATATCAAACCTGTCAAAAGAGTGGTATCTGCACACAAATAATTTCTCAGAACTAACTTCACTTATCTGAGAATTATCTACAATTACTTTTAATCAAGTGGCGTCAAGGTGATTTTTAGTGGAGTCAGTTCTCTCACGTTCACACAAGTGTCCTAACATTAACTATTACTACATGTATTATAATCTACAGTATTGTGTAATTTGAAACCTAAACTTATATTTGTGAAATGTTTTCCTTGGAAAGTGTGCTTGTACTACTTTTATTTAAAGGTGCCCTCAGTATTTTTTCCTCGTTAAAAAAAGTTTATCTCCTAAAGACATCAATTGTAATTTTGCAATATATGTAGGAAATCATGACCACTCACATTAAAATGAAGACTCCAGTCATATCAGCTCAACTAAAAGCTGTTTTCTACATGGAGAGGGTCCGCACATGGGGGCTGCCATGTTGGAATCACATGACCAGCCGAATACTACTCACTTAATCTCAGAAACCATCCTGTTATTGGACACTTTCACTCACTGATTAAAGTAATCATGGCTGACTGTGAATACTACATTTCTACAATGGCATCTGAAACTTTAAATGATGCTGCATCCAAGCCACTAGGTGTCAGTGTAAGTCCAAGATGTCACAAAGACAAAAGTTACTGAGTGCAGCTTTAAAATAAATGACCACTTGATTTAGAATGTTGTTATCTAATGACATTCATTAAAATGGCCACTGGTTATTTTTACAAGAAGTTGTACAATCTTTCATTTTTATATTCAAGGAAACTGTAACTTCACACAAGGAGTAACACTGAATTATTCATACTTAGAATACATGTGTCTGCACTCGGGAGAAAAAGGTCAATACAGCTCGGTACAGACCTATAAACCCTAGTGAAGTAAAAACTAAGTGTAATTAAATTTTTAAATTAAGTTGCTATTGGTGGGTCTTCAGAAAAAAATAGCTAGTTTTGGTCAACGATTGGACAAGCATATTTCAGCTTATCCAGAGTTATTATTTAGCAGACACTTTTATCCAGAGAACTTACAGAAAACATACTACTCAAGTCCCTGAAGCAGGGTGTGATCTCTGTATCCAGCCAGTTCCTGGATCAGCACTTCTTGAAACTGAACATATAGTTCAGCATTCAGGATCCTAAACTATCAGACTAACGCCACTGTTAACATCCATTGTGGGAAAAATTATGGATTGCAGAGTACAAACACCTGCAGCAAAGTCCCTCTGAGAGAACCCAGTGCATTTACATAGTACAAATAAAGCATGGTGTAATTTGATGTTGATAATAAGTTAATAAAAATGTTAAAAATGTAATAGTTAAGGTGCAATTATTTTACAGGCATTCAGTAATTTTACTGTCATTTAGGTCTTGCTGAGGTATTGGTTAAAAGATTCACAAAGTTTAATATGCTAAGTATTATTATAGTGCCTTTCAAAAGCCCATGAAACCGCTTGACAAGCCAAGTTTATTTCCTTTGTTGATGTACTTCCTGTTGAAACAGGAAGTTTGAGCGCAACGGTCTGGATCCAGAAGTATCCCATTCATTTTTTCCCAGGGGAATTGAGTTTTAATGATAACTTGTAAACCTTTAAAGACAGAAGTACTGTGAGCTCTGAGGTTGTTAATGTTTGTATATTTTATTTTATTTTATGCCCTTTTCTCCCCAATTTGGAATGCCCAATTCCCACTACTTAGTAGGTCCTCATAGTGGCGCGGTTACTCACCTCAATCCGGGTGGTGGAGGACAAGTCTCAGTTGCCTCCACTTCTGAGACGTCAATCCGCGCATCTTATCACATGACTCGTTGTGCATGACACCACGGAGACTCACAGCATGTGGAGGCTCATGCTACTCTCCGCGATCCACGCACAACTCACCACGCGCCCATTGAGAGCGAGAACCACTAATCGCGACCACGAGAACATTACCCCATGTGACTCTACCCTCCCTAGCAACCGGGTCAATTTGGTTGCTTAGGAGACCTGGCTGGAGTCACTAAGCACACCCTGGATTCGAACTCGTAGTCAGCATCAGTACTCGCTGAGCTACCCAGGCCCCCTGTGAGGTTGTTAACTGATTATTTAGCCCTTCTGTGGAAGCCATCAGCCCACATTTATTCAACTTCATTTAAAAACAATTGTATTCAATAGTTGATTTCCTGCTTAAGAACTACATTACCCGTGAATCCTGAAGAGAAATATCCACCAATCAGAGAATCACGCCAAACGAGCCCATAAGTAACAGTCATGGGCGTAGAATACGCGAGAGATGTGTCCCCCTCACTTTTCAATCCCCACATTCTTCTCCAGGCAAATATGTTTGCGTTGTGTATTTCATACAGCAAATATGTATACGTGTAAAAGCAGATGTTAAAATGAAGAGACAAGATACCTGGTCAACCATGTGCATGAGCTCGTTATTTACCATCGTTTCCGTTCAAAAAATACCCTCCATTCATGTTTTTACTGTGACATCAAGTAATGCAAGTTGCCTTAGGGTATCTGTTGATGTTCATTTGCCCACTTTGACAAATGTGTGAGTTGTAACGGCAATAATAACGAAATGGACAATGGACAGGTACATGTTAAAATATTAGGGGTAAAAAAAAAAAAAAAAAAAAAAAAAAAAAGTGAATCTCTCAATGTTTCTCTACAGTGCAGAATTAATGCTGTCTCCACTAAGTAATTAATGGATATAAGTTAATTTATTAATTCTGAATCATTGCTGTTAGTTTGACTGAGAAGTAGTTCTGTAATGTTAAGTATAAATGATCAGTTTGAGATAGCTAGTAAGTTATCCAGCCAAGAGTGAGCTCTTTTTGTTGTCAATAGACTATTCTGCCGGACAAAGGCAAAATACAGTAACTAGGCCTATGCCGACAACCGAACTGAGAAAAATGGTTTTAAAGTTTGATGAATTTTTGAAGTTATGTTTTCTTTGAAAATTGGCATAGTTGAGTGAAATCCACCTGTCACATGACATATTCTGGTCATAACTCAATTATGACAAAATGTGTAGGTAATGTGCAGTCTGCCTTTGAAGGGCAGTATTGTTGTTTGAGTAATATTCCATTAGGGGTGGGTAAAAATATAGATTTTCCATTGCATTGCGATCTTCATTTGAACGATCTCGATATTGATATCGATTCTTAAATCCCACGATTGATCTTTTACTCTATGTGCAACCTTCCACCGCAATGAGGAAATCACTCACATCTGCAACCAAATTTCGCACTTTGCGACTATAAATGTATATATTTGGCAACTGGCTGGTATATGTTTAGATTTCACTCACCAGTAGTTGTGTGGTATAGTGGTGGAATATCCTCTCACAGCATGTTGAGAGTAAAAGTTGTTCAGTTTAATGTGTGTCCAAAGATGAGATCAACGCAACCCCATTTGTCAATGAATAATGTCTCTTTTAATACCCTTTCTGTTCTTTACAGTAAGATGTTGATCATTAACAACAACAAAAAAGAAACATTTAATTCTAATCAGGCATAGCACAGATGAGATAAAGCCATTGGAGTCTCTCTCATTAACATGCACTTATTTAAAGAGGCTGTTTACAGATATGCCGGGTTTTCTTAAAGAGACAGTACCGGTTTTAGCACTTGTGCAACAAATCAATGTAAATACCTGTAAATAGTACATATTATGCAATTAAACAAAAATGTAACAAAATATAACATGTGCAATATAATATTTTATTTATTGATTAAATACATTGATTTGTTCATTTTTAAAAAGCTAAAATGTGACCAAAATGATGAAAAACGAATAAAATAATTAGTCAAATTAATATTTTCATATTGTACCTGTTTCATAAGGTCCCCTGTATAATTCATAGAGTTAGCTAGGAGAGAATTTATTTCATATGTAAGCAAAAGGGACAATATAACTTAAATATACTCATATGAATCGATATCAAAACGAAATCGAATCGGGAAATTGTATCGATATATTCCATATTTACAAATTTCATATATAATAAATAAAAAATATTTTGTCGGCTAGCTTGTGTTAGGTAGAAAATAAAATTTGCATTTTTTATTAACTGCTTTTTTAAAAAATCAAAAATACCATTTAATATGACAGAATCAACCCGATTACTTTGGGTTACACAAACGAATCAACAAAGTATCTTTAAGGTTATTAAGGTAGAAATAGATCCTCAACGAAAAATGACATATTACCCTTTTTACATAGGATAGCCTTTATGTAATTCTAATGGCTTTATATGTAAAGCCTTATGGTAAATGAAAAGAGTAAATTCCATGTGCTCCCTTTTGTTTTACCCAAATATTGGTTATTAAAGTTGATTCTGAACTTTATTCATATAAAATATACTGTATCTATATAACAAATTCTGCCTGAACTAAAATGAGTGCATACAAGTATGCGGTAGCACTTTACAAAAAGGTTCTATTCATTAACATTAATTAATGCATTAGATATCATGAACTAACAATGAACAATATTTGTTTCTACAGCATTTATTAATCTTTGTTAATGCATGTTAATAAAAATACAATTGTTCATTGTTAGTTCATGTTAGCTCATAGTGCATTAATGCAACTAATGTTAACATGTACAACTTTTGATTTAAAAAATGTATTACTATATGTTGACTAACATTAACCAATATTGTTAATAAAATGCTGTAAAAGTATTGTTCATTGTTAGTTCATATTAACTAATGTTAACAAATGGAACCTTATAGTAAAGTGTTACCAAGTAAATGCATCAAAGACACAACAGAAAACTTGGTTACTTGGTCAATTTGTTCTGTTCTTACGCTGAACATTTTGTCCCCCTCACTTCTGAAATAATTGCTAAGCCCCTGGCAAAAGTCCACTCCCATGACGCACTGTGAATGATGCAATCGAGTCTCTCTGCACTCTCAAACTACTTATATATTTGTATATACTGTATATCGGAATATTTACTCAATATTCAAATATATTGTTTCTATCCTTACAATCGCACATTTTAAATCAACACTGCAAAGTGTATGGTTTCCAGAAATTCAATGTAAAAAATACAGTGGACATGTTTCAGGTATTACGGGGTGACATTTTGGTGGCAGTATATTTTACAGTTCACTCCCGTATATACCATTAAATCACATAATGTTAATACACAAACCAACTGGACTACAGTAATCTGCTTTGCACTTTTAAATCTCCTGTTAAACACCATAGTAACGCAGGTGCTAGGAAAAGGCCACATGATGAGTTCAATGTCATCAATTTTGGCCCTTCTAGGAGCAATGGTCAATAAATGTGTAGACAGCGCCCAATGTCACTCACACAAACCATCATTAACATTTTCACCTTTAAATATAAAGTAGAGTTGGGGTACTCGAGTTCGGACTCGGACTCGAATCTGAGTCACGAGTCCAATTTTAATGGACTTGTACTT
Source organism: Myxocyprinus asiaticus (assembly GCF_019703515.2). Taxonomy (NCBI): domain Eukaryota; kingdom Metazoa; phylum Chordata; class Actinopteri; order Cypriniformes; family Catostomidae; genus Myxocyprinus; species Myxocyprinus asiaticus. Next base: position 39,877,302 of record NC_059374.1, on the reverse strand, counting down.
GCCATAGACTTTTTACTCAGACTTGACTCGGACTCGAGCCTTTCAGACTTGGGATTTTTTTCAGAGTCCGGCCGAGTCCATGGCATTTGTGATGCAATGAAAAACAAACAAACAAACACAAAAATAACGTAACATAGTATTGACCATATGTCCTCTTTTCCCCAGACATGTCCTCTTTTTCAGACCTGAAAAAAGCATCCAGCCGGGATTTCAAAACTGCCCCTAAATGTCCGGGATTTGGCTTCGTCTTCATATTGATGTGTTCTCTACAGTTAGTGCTATCATACATTCACTCTTTCAAAGTACTTTTTTTAACTCTCTTGCCCACGCGCCTGTGCTGTATGTGTGTGCGGGAAAGAGATCGCCATTCGCCAAAGGTACTCTGCCGCTCTCAACCAGAAACGTAAGTACACTTTAAAAAGTACGTTCCCCAACTCTGCAAATTATTAAATAGAACGCATGTTTTATCAGACTCACATTTACTACGCAAAGTCATTTCTAACTGAAAATGTTGACTATACTGAAACAAAATAAAACTGACTACGTATCAGGGACATTTAAACTAATATGACGGATAAAATAGACCATGATCGAAATTGTACAACTCAGTCCGTCACATGTATGGTGTGCAACCTCTGTGTGTTACCTGTAAAGCTGGCACTTGCGTTTCAATGGCAAAAAGTCAGAAAATACAATGAAGAACACAAGTGAGGGGGAGAAGACTCTGATCACCTATTATCCATACTAAATATAATGTGAAAAGAATGAAACGTCAGCCCAAGGTGAGTTTGTCAAAATTTATCTTGATTTTAGGGAAGTTGGCTACACCTGGATACAGCAGGAGGACTGAAAAGTGTGAAGTGTAGTACTGTAGTATTTTTTAATGGTATATGATCTAATTTTATGGGCATTATTAAATGGTTTTAATATTACCATTTATTAAATGTATTAAACACATTCAATGTATTTAATTAATTGCATTAAATGTATTTAAATTTCACCCATAATTTTAGATAAAAAAACTAAATTGAATGGACAAATTGAAAATGAAGTAGAAATAAAAACTAAATTAAAATTTGAAATAATAACAATAAGAAGTGTGTTGAAGGACAGTTTTGTCTTCATACATAAAGCACACCACTTTGAAATTTGTTCAGCAGGATACTAATCATTTGTTTTTTGCATTTATGTTGACATTGTTTTTCTTAGTTGTGAAGGTTAAAATAAGCTTAAAATATTGATGTTGAGTTTACGGTTACAATTTTAATTCAGATTCTTCAACAGATTAATTTGGACTCAGACTCGACTTGGACTTCGGCCTGTTATGGTCTGTCTCAGCCTCTTTTGGACCGAACTTGATTCAGCTCGACTAAGGTGGACTCGAACCCAACACTAATATAAAGTAAATCATAATTTTTACTTCTATATAAAAAAAAAAAAAAAAAAAAAAAAAAAAAGTAAATAAATATTTTATTTTAATCATACCATAAAATTACATGTATTCTCTTGCTAAAATATAATTTCTCCTTGTTAATGGTACGGTTACTACCAGTTAACCATTTAACAGTTTTTTTTACTGTAGCATTTTTACAATATTTTACGTTAAAATAATAATAAAAAAAATTACGAATTACAAATATTTTATAACTCAAAACTTACGAATTGTTTTATACTTTTCCATCATTTTTATTTAGATCATGCCATTTACAACACTCCATAGGACTGTAGTTCGTTCCTTCATTAAGGACGTTAAGCACACACTCTTGAAACTTTGTGTTTATTTGCAATTTTCAAATACTTAACTTGCTTAAATCAAAATTTGTAATGTTGTAATTTACCTTGGAGCTGCTTGGTTTTGTTCATGGCTCCATTAATTCCTTTAAGAAGGATTTTATAAAATCCCTATTAAAAACAATTTATGTGAAAAACACTTCCAGAACCAAGATGGCTGAAGAAGTGGGCGCTGTCTCTCTATAGGCATGGACTAAAAGCCACAAAACTCCCGTTTTCATTTCATGGGGTAAAATGCAACTTTTTGTATAGTCTTCATAATACCTTGACTTACACAACACATAACAAGTTGCATATTTCTTTAAAATTCAGTACATAAAATACTTTCTTAATAAGCAGAAGTTTAAATTCAAGGAACAGACCCTTCACTAGGAACTGCCTTAAAAACATTACAGATCAATCCTAACTTAGTAACCGTTTCCGTACGCCATACTATCAGTAACAATTTTATTATTTTAGTAAATGTTACATTTTTAGTAAAATACTTCTAGACACATTATGCTTCGCAGATGATACGCAGCTCTACCTGTCATTCCAGCTTGATGACCCTACTGTCTCAGTTCGTATCTCTGCCTGCCACTCGGACATTTCGGCTTGGATGAAGGAACGCCACCTTCAGCTCCACCTTGGCAAGACAGAACTCCTCGTGATCCCAGCCAACCCATCTGTTGACCACAACCTCACTATTCATCTTGGTTCAACGACACTTACATCAACCAGAACAGCCCGGAACCTGGGAGTGGTGGTAGATGACCAGCTTAATTTCACCGCACATATTTCATCAACCGCACGGTCTTGCAGATTTGCGCTTTACAACATCAGACTTTTTCTGTCTGAATATGCCTCACAGCTCCTGGTCCAAGCTATGGTCATTTCAAGACTGAACTACTGCAATGCTCTGTTGGTTGGCCTTCCAACTAACACAATTAAGCCACTGCAAATAGTCCAGAATGCAGCAGCACATCTGGTCTTCAATCAGTCAAACAGGGCTCACGTGTCCCCACTCTTGATTTCACTTCACTGGCTACCAGTAGCTGCCTGCATCAAATTCAAGGCTTTGACTCTGGCTTTCAGGACAGCCAATGGAACCGCACCCTCTTACTTCAATTCACTTCTTCATGTCTATTCTCCAACTCGCTCTCTGCGGTCTATGAACGAGCGACGCATGGTGGACCCATCACAAAGTGGCTCAAAGTCTATTTCACAATCGTTCACTTTCTCTGCTCCTCTGTGGTGGAATGAACTTCCAACCTCCACATGATCTGCTGTTACCTTCTCAACATTCAAGAACCAGCTGAAAACTCATCTGTTCCATGATCACTTAACAAACCCACACTAATTGCACTTACTACTGCACTTAACCTGCACTTAAATGTACAAAAATGTGCTAGCATCTTTACTACTCCAGCCAATGTGAGAACTTGGCAGTCCTATACTGCAGATGTTGTTAAACTTTGTATGAAAGATTGCTTGCTGCGTCTCATTTGTTAGTCGCTTTGGAGAAAAGCATCAGCTAAATTACTAAATGTAAATGTAACGCAATCTCCCATCCGATATTTTTATATCGGCTCCAGCATGTTTATCTTCCCTTATGGCACGACGGTAGGTGCATTGCGCTAGCAGCATGGAAGACCCAGGTTCGGATCCCACACTGAAACCAGGAAATGCAAGCATTTGCATTCAAAAATAGCATTTTCCCTCTAATATACATTTTTACTCCACTGATGGTTGTTTAGTTTTGGTGTTTGGGTGGGGGGTTCAGTTTTTAAAAATCTTCACTATATTACATCCTGTACAGCTGAAAACAACCCGTTAACTGTAAATACTAATAGTCATCTCAAATTATAAAAAAAAAATAGTTTACTTAACTTAAGCTTGAATATTTACTATTCTTACTAGTTTTAATTAAAATGCCATTATTATCTAAATCCTGAAGTTGTCATTAATAAAAACATTTAAGTGGTCCTAATTAAACAGTACTTGAAATGTCACATTTTGGAATCGTAACTCAAACATATACATTCTTTAAACTTTGGTTTTGAGTACAACTAACTCAAAATTACTAAGTACAAAATTGCGGCTGTGCAAAATACCCATAAACCCATGCTTGAATAAATTATGTTTGGTCAAAACAAGGGAACCTATGTAGAAAAATAATAAATGTTATTTTAAAATGTATACAGTTTTAATTCTTATGACTATTGTTGTTGTTGCTGGTTGATATTTGTGATGTGTGAAGTCACCATGAGGGTGATTAGTGTTCCGTCTTATGGACTTGGAGCCTGTTAAACTTGAGACATTCTTCTTTACTCAATTGTACTTTATAAAAGTGCAAATTTATGTGCACTAAGAAGTACAGAGGAGAATCCAATGTGTCATATGGCTAACTGAAGTTTCAGTCAAAATTTCCCTTATACAGTATAAGATGTGCTATATCTCAATTTAAATAAATTAAAACAATGATACTTTAAACACAGAGGAGTTCAGTTAACTTGTAACTAGTTAAAATAGTTACTACTACTTAAGTTAAAATTACTTCAGCCAAATAAGTACGTTTACTTAGAAAAAGCATGCAAACTGATTGCCTTAAAAAATATAAGGTCAACTAATTAGATTTTACAGTGTTCACCACTTGCTTTTGGCACCCCTCCGTGGACATTTCACCAAGAAAATGGAGCTCACAGGTGCCCATACGCTCAACAACACTTACGGAGGCTTTCCGCGGAGGCGGAAACCGTTATGTCTCAGCTTACATTTTTCTCTCTCTCCAAGTTTTTATTCGCATTTGCTTCAATGACAATATGTAGAAAATAAAAAATGCAAGTTGTTTCGACAATACAACAAATTTGAAGATACAAACCACAAAAAATAAATAAATAAAATGAACAAAAGGGCAATTGAATTTGAAAAGCTTTAAAGGTTGTATAGTTTTTACAAGTCTAGGGTTCAGTCTTTTCATATTTGAAAGGGTTTAAATATAAATTCTAAGAACAGTGTTGCAAAATGTATTATATAAAGACTTTTTTTTTTTTTTTTTTGAGTGACTCTAGCTTTGTGAATAAAACAATTTGCTAAAATAATTAAGGGATTAAGTACATTTCCTAAACAAAGTAATATATCACATGGTTCTAAGCTTATGGTTCACCATGAACACTTACTAGACGTCTCATTCTAGCGCTGAATTCTGAGTCGTAGTCTAGCCTACAGCCTCCAAAGGACTGGTCTAGGAAGGACACAGCCTAACTAAGCTGCAGCCTTCCATTTGAGAAGCACCTGTGAGATCATTCTGGTTCCTCAGACACCAAACTGGTGGAACCCTCCGGAGATCCTCCTTGAAAGCCTCAGATATCTTGTATATATTTAGAGTTATGTGGAGTTCTTGTAGGAACTAAGAGTATAAATTTCTCAGAGAACTGAAAAACTGGATCTATAGAGGTTTCTAGCGGTGTGGCAGTCATGGAGCCCCAAACTGTGCCTCAAGTATCTTTTAATTTTTACAGTAATGAGTGCATACGCAACATGGGAAGGAATTAACCAGGGCAAAAATGCACAGACATTTAAAATGTGGCAAAAACAAAAACCCTTGTGAATTCTTCTGTGTGCTTTATTTATATATATATATATATTTTTTTTTTTTTTTTTTTGCCATTATTGCTTTCATTTTATTCTATTCTAGGCCTATTCCTGGGTGTCTCTGCAGACATCATGTAGCCAATTTATGTTTTTTTTTTTTTTTTAAAGAACTATATCATCTCTGAAAACAGAAAAATGCACCCCCATAAAAGGTAAATTTGTCCCAATTGAAGGGGTAAATATTGTCCATCAATAATCTAAAACATTTTTTTTTAATAAAATCTGGGCTTAATGCACATTTGAGGTCATCAATTATGCATACCATTTACTATGGTTTGCAACTTTTCTGTTATGCAGCTTTTCTGTATGCACTGAATACCTGAATGACATACTTCATTTGCCAAAATGTGCATTATACAACCAAAGCACGTTGAAATACGATTAAATCCATTTCCAGTGTGATGAATGATCTGAAGTGATACCAAGCACAGTTTAACATGTCATTCTTAACTAATTTTTTTATTAAACTGAATAAAGTTAAGACATTTTATGCTAAATCAGAACTACGTTAAAGATTACTAAATAGGTAAAGTTTGTGAAACCATATTTTGATGTTGGCTTGACAAAGCCTTGTTGAAGTTTGATGGTTATACAGACAATTACAGTAAGACAAACAACCAGCTAGCCTGATAGTCAGACTGTCACACAGATCACTCCAAAAAACTGTCAGATAGATAGAGCAACCTACAGCAAATCATTTTGCCAGAAATGTTTTATATTTTTCTTTAAAAAAAAAAACATTTTTTATTCATAAATACAAATTCACTCTCACAATTTCAACAAAATCATACGTTAGCCAGCTAGATAACTTTTAAAGGCATAAAGTTCACAGTGAAGAAACGTAAAATAGTGACAACACAGCACTGGCCTGATGGGACAAGTCACAGTTCCACCAACTGGCCCTAAACTCTCTCACACTGGCTCAATCCTTCGGTTGAGCCCTGGTGTAGCATTATACCACTGTTTAAAATTTTTACTGCTTTAAATATTATAAAGCAGTATACAGTAGGACTAATTGTAATATTGAATACATAAACATTAATGATATGTTTGCACTCATTTTGCTGCCAATAAGAGTTAAGACAAAGATATACCATCTCTTATTCAATCGTGTAGCAAGGATGGTGTTAAGAGTTGGTAAGTTCGATTCAACTGAAAAAGTTAAACAATTTGTTTGTGCCATCATTCAAAATCGTTCACATAAGCTTTCATGTGGCATTTTCCATATATTTTAGTTAAGATATGTAAGTGTTGCTTTATATTACTATGTATTGTTATATTGGTGAATATAACTAAAAATTATTAAATATCATTCTTCCTTGTGTTTATTTAGTAAAAAGAACATTTGCTATATCGCCCAGCCATAGTATACAATATACAGCTGAAGTCAGAAATTTACATACACCTTAGCCAAATACATTTAAGCTCAGTTTTTCACAATTTCTGACATTTAATCATAGAAAACATTCCCTGTTTTAGGTCAGTTAGGATCACTACTTTATTTTAAGAATGTGAAATGTCAGAATAATAGTAGAGAGAATTATTTATTTCAGCTTTTATTCCTTTCATCACATTCCCAGTGGGTCAGAAGTTTACATACACTTTGCTAGTATTTGGTAGCATTACCTTTAAATTGTTTAACTTGGGTCAAACATTTTGGGTAGCCTTCCACAAGCTTCTCACAATAAGTTGCTGGAATTTTGGCCCATTCCTCCAGACAGAACTGGTGTAACTGAGTCAGGTTTGTAGGCCTCCTTGCTCGCACACGCTTTTTCAGTTCTGCCCACAAATTTTCTATCAGTATTGAGGTCAGGGCTTTGTGATGGCCACTCCAATACCTTGACTTTGTTGTCCTTAAGCCATTTTGCCACAAATTTGGAGGTATGCTTGGGGTCATTGTCCATCTGGAAGACCCATTTGAGACCAAGCTTTAACTTCCTGGCTGATGTCTTGAGATGTTGCTTCAATATATCCACATAATTTTCCTTCCTCATGATGTCATCTATTTTGTGAAGTGTACCAGTCCCTCCTGCAGCAAAGCACCCCCAAAACAGTATGCTGCCACCCCCATGCTTCACGGTTGGGATGGTGTTCTTCGGCTTGCAAGCCTCACCCTTTTTCCTCCAAACATAACGATGGTCATTATGGCCAAATAGTTCAATTTATGTTTCATTAGACCAGAGGACATTTCTCCAAAAAGTAATTTCTTTGTCCACATGTGCACTTGCAAACTGTAGTCTGGCTTTTTTTTTCAGTTTTGGAGCAGTGGCTTCTTCCTTGCTGAGCAGCTTTTCAGTTTATGTCAATATAGGACTCATTGTACTGTGGATATAGATACTTGTCTACCTGTTTCCTCCAGCATCCTCACAAGGTCCTTTGCTGTTGTTCTGGGATTGATTTGCACTTTTCACCCCAAAATACGTTCATCTCTATGAGACAGAATGCGTCTCCTTCCTGAGTGATATGATGGCTACATGGTCCAGTGGTGTTTATACTTGGGTACTATTGTTTGTACAGATGAATGTGGTACCTTCAGGCATTTGGAAATTGCTCCCAAGAATGAACCAGACTTGTGGAGGTACACAATTTTTTTTCTGAGGTCTTGGCTGATTACTTTTGATTTTCCCATGACGTCAAGCAAAGAGGGAGGCCTTAAAATACATCCACAGGTACACCTCCTATCAGAAGCTAATTGGCTAATTGTCTAAAGGCTTGATGTCATTTTCTGGGATTTTCCAAGCTGTTTAAAGGTACAGTTAACTTAGTGTATGTAAACTTCTGTCCCACTGGAATTGTGATATAGTCAATTAAAAGTGAAACAATCTGTCTGGAAAAAAATTGTTGGAAAAATTACTCGTGTCATGTCCTAAATGACTTGCCAAAACTATAGTTTGCTAATATTAAATCTGTGGAGTGGTTAAAAAATTAGTTTTAATGACTTCAACCTAAGTGTATGTAAACTTCTGACTTCAACTGTACACTCACCGTCTACTTTATTAGGTACATTTCTAAACCTACTTATTCATGCAACTATCTAATCAGCCAATCATGTGGCAGCAATGCAATGCATAAAATCACGCAGGTATGGGTCAGGAGCCTCAGTTAAATGTTCACATCAACCTCAGAATGGGGAAAAAATTTGATCTCGGTGATTTTGGCATAACTGTTGGTGCCAGACGGTCTGGTTTGAGGATTTGTGTCACAGCTGATCTCCTGGGATTTTCACACAAAACAGTCTCTAGAGTTTACTCAGAATGGTTCCACTTCTGTCAGCCAAGAACAGAAAGCTGAGGCTGCAGTGGGCCTACCATCTGTGTACCTCAGCAGAAATCGAGATTCATCAGACCAGGTTATGTTTTTCCAATCTTTAACTGTCCAGTATTGGTGAGCTTGTGCACAATGCAGCCTCAGCTCAGTTTAAAAAAAAAAATAAATAAAAAGTTTTTTGGCACCATTCTGAGTAAATTCTAGAGACTGTTGTGTGTGAAAATCCCAGGAGATCAGCAGTTACAGAAATACTCAAACCAGCCCATCTGGCACTAACAATCATGCCATGATCAATCACTGAGATCACATTTTTTCCCCATTCTGATGGTTGATGTGAACATTAACTGAAGCTCCTGACCCGTATCTGCATGATTTTATGTACTGCACTGCTGCCACACGATTGGCTGACTAGATAATCACATGAATAATTAGGTGTACAGGTGTACCTAATAAAATGGTTGGTGAGTGTATATATACAGTATAAATGCCACAGGATGTTATAAGCATTACTTCAAGCATTCCATTTTTAACTATACAGTCTGTCATTTTTAGCCTTGATTTAAATGACAGTTAAAAATTACTTTGGATATTAAACTATATTTTAAAACTCATAAGACTTGTAAACAGACCATAACGTAACGTAGTCAGGAAAACCCGGAGGGTTCTGAGATCAGTTCTCAGTTTCCCCGGCCGAACATTAGCTCTAGCACGAGATGCACATCATGTTAAGTTTTAAAAACATCAACAATTCAGTGTAGCTAGACTGACACAAAAATACATTGCTTCCATTATAATCAATAATGCGGACTAATCTGAAAATACCAAATGCATTTAGTTGACAGACACATTTTTCCTAATTTTATCATGCTACAGAACTAATCCATGCATTTTTATTTATTTATTTTCAGTATTGACTGCTTTGAGTTTTATTTGTTACATTTATTTAAAAGGTAAAGTGTGTGCTTTTTGTAGCGGCACCAAACAGAACAAGTACTCCTCGCTGCAGACTGTAGTGCAATGACGTATTGGATCTAATCCCATGTGTATTGGATTTTAGTGGCACAGTGGACGTTTTAATGCGCATGTGTATTCACATTACTGTAGCGTATTAACTGTCATTAATATAGTATATATTCATATAGCACGCACACACATATTTCTATATTAGGGCTGCACAATTAATTAAAATTAAATTGCGATATGACATTGTGAGATTTTTAAACCGCAAAGGGCTACGACAATTTAATTAAATAAATAAAACAAATTGTTCGCTTCAAAGTCTATGCATGCTGCTCTGTCCTGTCTGTATTGTGTATAAGCATTATTACAGTGTATTCAGAGCGGTTCTGTGCTCCACAACTCCATCTTGTTCTCAGAGTAACAGATGTGCTCCATTCAGTTACATGTGCTGAGCATGTAATTTTTAAAGCGCTCCAGATTCACTCTAATTTCACCGTTGCATACTTCCAAGTATGTTTGACCACTGCATGTTAATATACAAATACAAATAATTTAAATAAACTTTCCCTACGACGCTGGTGTAAATAACAAACTTGGTGTCCAAAAAGACAATTTTTTCATTCTAAATATTTCCCCTTTATTTCCAGATGCCCCTCAGTTTCTGCTGAATTTGTTTTCTTTAATTCTCTATAACGACATTATGCTGCAATAGTAGTGCCCACTTCCGTTGTACTCTGGGATTCCCCCAGTGTACTAAATTGAATTCACGAACATGAAATCATCATATTTTAAATTGGCATCTTCCAGTTGATCGTGTGTTTTCCTTTTTCTCACTTTGCAACCCTAAAATGTTTAATTCTTGAGCCATGACATTGAAATGATGTGGCGCTACATCCAGTCTTGTTCATACACGTGCACTCTTCAAAAACCTATAAAAACACAACTTACAAGTTTACATTGCCACATAAGCAGTGTTTTCCTAGGTGTTACACCACTTTTTCCTAAACTCTAATGGCCCCAATATACACTTCATATGAAATCAAAGAACAAATGAGTGTGACGTCATTTAGAACAAAATCTGTCCAAAAAGGTGTTTTTGAGTTGAACAGCTAGACTGGGCAAACTTTTAGGAAAACGTCTTACTAGCTGCTAAACACCTTACTGCCATTGGTCCACGTCATCAGTAGGTATGACCTGAAGCTCCTGTGAAACCTTCTGTTTACTTTGTTCAGTCAAGATCAGTAAACATGAACACACCAGCATGCAGCGTTATTAGCGAGCTGGTGCAAATTTACCTACATCTTTTATTGTCACTTTAGTTAAGGTTTTATATGTAGCCTAATGCGTCCTCATATTAAATCCCCATGCTGTGTTTGTTTTGTGCTAACACATTGTGTGTTCCCGGTCAAAAATGACCGGCCTACTAAGATTGTTTATACATTTCTCATATTGCATATATTATCCCAAGATACTGCATTAGATCTTTTTAACAAATTTTTTTTTTTTTTTTTTTGGTACTTATGACAGGTTTTGTACTCTTTTTGAACATATTTTAAATATATATATATATATATATATATATATATATATATATATATATATATATATATATATATATATTTTTTTTTTTTTTTATTGATAGGATTCATTGAACTAAGCTCATTCCGGGCTAGTGGTACAAAACAGAAAAAACAATATGTGTCATTTTAAAGCTTAGAATCTGGACTTTACAATGCATATAGCTGATCCTACCAATTCTTAAATAATGCTTTTTAATTGGCTGACAAATAAGAACTGTTTTGTTCACATCATCTGCAAATTTGTTATCACACCAATTATATTCAGAGTTGGTAAAACCAAAAAAAATGAGATAGCCATGTGTTATATATCGTGGTAAATGTCTCAATTTGTAGAATGCAAGGAGCAAATTTGTTTCACTCAGAGGCCAAACTGCAGCGAGTTTAAGTGTATGATATCCCACAGACACACATAAATATAATAAACAGGAGTGACTTTGTCACGTTTTTCCTTATTATTTCCTTAAACATATATAAAACATAGACAATGACATATCGTAACTTATAGAATACTATCTCGATTCAAACGAGCCCAAACACAACATAAGTAGATCTTGAAATATTCCTCAAAGAGTGTACATGGAAAGATGGTGCACAAAAGGGCAGTTGGGCAACCAAAACAGACAGATAACAATTCCATTTGGTGCCGCAGACATAACACACTTTATCTTTAAATAATTTCACATCAAAGCCAGCTCATGACAGCATAAAGTTGCTTGATCAAATGTGGTGTTAACACCTCGAAAACTCTATACTAAACAACGAGACTAACGTAGTAACGCAGTTGGTTACATAATTGTTTGGCTATCAAGTCAATGGAAACTCATGAACTGGATACATAACATAAGCATGGCCTAAAATCAACAATTCGATAAACAACTCAAGTAAAAGAAATGTTCACCTTACCAAATCTCTAGTTCCTTCGAGGAAAGAGAGCAGGAGATCCAGAATCTTAGGTTATCCCAGTTGCCCAACCAAAACGACTCCAGTAGAATCCGAGAGACAGAAGACAGCATTGCCAACAGGTACAATCACCATTTGGTGACGCTCTATCACGAAAAACTCAATCCGCAGGTAAAAAAAAAAAAAAAAAGGCCATCGCTGAGGCAGATCATCAGAAGTAATACCCCATCGCTCGAAACGTTTGTCACTGGTGCTGTTTTGACATTGAGGTGTACACATTTCATATTCAGATTTCAATTTGAGAAGATCCGACTTTAACACTTTGCAATGCATGTATTGCTTTGCCAGGGTCAAAAGGCAAATATTCACACATATGACTTTCACAAAAGTTAAACTTCATTCATCCTGGCATTAAACCATTACCTTTCCATGCCAGTGTTGTGGCTGAATGTCTAACCACAGTGAAGTTCAGGGCTGGTGATATCACCTAAATATGAAGTATCCATTTACCTTTACAGCACTGGAGTTCTTCATAGAACTTCAAAGCAGATGGAGGTCCAAAATCCAGAACTTCAAAAATCCAGAACCTCAAACACTCACCTTTGTGAGTTCATTTAAAAAAATATCAGCAGAAGTAAATGAAAGGGGCATTCTACAATCTTCTAAATTCACTGACCTCATTAACTAAGTTGGAATGGCAAATGTGTTGCCATTATTTTGAAGAGAGCTCTTTAAAACAAGTGCACATTTTGAACACGAGTTTGAAGAGTTCATTATGAAAAAAGTTGACATGCAGAATGAACTTAAGACTTCCAAGCACCAAATTATTTTCCAGCTTTGTTAAAAAATGATTAACTGTAGAAATTCAGTTCCAATTGATCTCTCCTTTGATTGTCTTAACTGATCCATGTCCGCCTGGCCACTAAGCCGATAGCAAAAACGTTGAATGGCAAAAACAATTAAGTTAGTTTTATCTCAGCTCAAACACAGGTTTATTTTAAATGAAGAACTAGTTTTTAAACTACAAGAACCAAAATTGTCATTAGAAAATATGCATGGAGTGTCATCATCATCCAGAATATTATTAGTTCACCTACATTTCTCAGTAGCGAGATGCTAGGGTAACTATTTTTGAAACCAAGTATCATGTTTGAAAGCATGTTTGAAATCATATTTTCAGTAGCAAAGGCATTTTATCGAATAAGATGCGAGATAGTGTTTTCAAACATTCTATTTTTCCTGAAAATGTGTTAATAATCGTGTGTCCAAAATTGTCTTCTGTTTAGAATCAGGGCTAACTATATGAGATTCGTGAATGAATCACCCTTTTATGAGAGTTTTTCCTTAAAGAAACAGTTTGCAGTAAGCCTTGATCGGTTCGTGAAGCACACTGAACCCATCAGGAAATGCACTCTCACTCCATGAAATGGGCTGAGTGGTTCATGAGTTAACAACTCCGTAAAAACAGTGACAAGGTACTTCAGGGCGCTTGAAGAAATGGATATATAACTACTATTATCTACAAATGCAAACATTTGCCAATAATAAAGGTCTTTGTTAGGTTCAACACTTAAATACATGCAAATACAGTTTGTGAACGTCTCTTTAGTGCTTCTGTATTGTGTAATTAAGCACCTCTTAAAAGCATGCACACACACTCTTACACATATTCTCAAGTATTGTTACTTAATACAATCCTTTAACCGTTTCAGTGTAGTACCCTTTTTAGAGGTGTTTTTCCCAGCCTGTCGTGTGAGATGGGTAACATTACATTATTTATGTTATTTTCTTAACCCCTTTCCTTAATTATAAACACACAGCAAATAGTAATAATGAATGCACCTCTGTTGGATGTTCTTTGTTTAATCATATACACTAATTAGGAGCTTAATGACAATATTAATTTTACACATGTGAATTTGTCAGTGGCCTTAGAATCTATAAAGGTCAACAATGGTTTGTTCACAATAGGTTCTTTCACACATACAGAACTTTCTGTACAATGAACAGCAATTTTCCATTTAGAAGTCATGTGAACAAGACAAGATGTCAAAATGCTGGAAAATCAGCTTTAGCAATTTGCCATCAAATTCTTTCATAACATTGCCTTAAAGTTGCATACTGATGCGTAAGAATAACCGTTTGAGCATGTACGAGGTAAAGACGCTCTGAAAAAACAAGTCTGTTGTCAATCAGAAAGATCTGAAGGAGCTGATGCAATTAGTTGTAAGCCTATGATGCAGGAGTTGAAAATCAGGATTATCAATGTTGTGGAAAGAAATGTTGTCAAATTTGACAGAAAAAATAAAACAAAAGAACTGATCTCCATTCGACCAAAGCATTTCAGGCAAATTATGCCAATTTGGTGCCGATGTATGAATGCTACAAATATGGATACAAGACGGAAAGCTGTTGCATGTGTGAATAGCAGATGTGGTACAATTACAAAAAAAAAAAAGTTAATCTGGCAATTTTACTGCAATGTAACAAGTTCTGTGTGTGAAAGTGGCTAATAAATACAAAATTTATACAAAGGGTTTTCAACCCAAATGACTAAAATGAAATGCATAACTTAACTTTGATCTGATCAAGATGACTGCCAGTGATTGATTCTCCTTACATTTCCTGAACCCACCTTTTTCTTTCCTGTTTGCGTTTTCCCAGCAACTGTTCTTCAAGAGAAGCTGCCGAATTAAGCGTCATCTTCCACCATCAGTCTAAATCAGCCCGTGATGCACAGAAACTCTGGTTTCCCTCTAAAGTAATTCCTAAACCCCTGGCTCTTGGCCACAACTATAATTTTGTGTTTTTAACTTCAGTTTATTATAGAGCAGTGTTTCTCATCTGGTGTGTTGTTCATATTGGGTCGCAGACAGCAGGGAAAGAACAATGCCAGAGATCTTCCTCCACTGATATTTTTCCATGGCCCAAGCAAAATTTTGGGCCCCCAAGGCAAAATCAATTATATTAATCTCGCATTCGGCACTTTATACACGCTAAATATACTTCTCGTTTGAAAACACAATGCAACTGAAGCCTGATTTTCACTTGAGTGTGCGGCGCGAGCATTACACAACCACTTGCGCCAGTGGGCTTCCCTTGATATCGTAGTGCAGAAAACATTGATGTGAACCATTTGAATTCTTGTGAAAATTCTCTAGTTTAAAGCGCTATGAAGGAAGTCAAACCTCTCAAACAGCTAGACAGTCTTGACATTATAAACAGCATTGATGAGGACAAGACAGACAACACTGTGCATGTGCTAAAATAAAGACTAACTAAAATGTATCACAATTTGACAATAGTAACAGTAACTGTGGTATTTTGACAAAAATGTTAAAGTTAATAATATATTAGGTGGAATCTAATGGATTTTATCTCAGTGAGATTTTTTATCTTTTATTGAGCGTGGCACGACTTTGAGCCAGACGGGCTAGTTTTCATGCACAACAGTCTCTAGAGTTTAAAAACATCCAGTGAGTGGCAAATTTGCGGACAGAAACGCCTCGTTGATGAGAGAGGTCAACAGAGAATGGCCAGACTGGTTCGAGTTGACAGAAAGGCTACAGTAACTCAGATAACCGTTCTGTACAATTGCAGTGAGCAGAATAGCATCTCAGAATGTACATGTCGAACCTTGAGGCGGATGGGCTACAACAGCAGAAGACCACGTCGGGTTCAACTTCTGTCAGAAAGCTGAAGCTGCATTGTGCACAGTCTCAACAAAACTGGACAGTTAAAGACTGGAAAAACATAGCCTGGTCTAGTACACAGATGGTAGGCCTACTGCAGCCTCAGCTTTCTGTGCTTCCATCCACAGAACTGCCACTCACTGGACATTTATTGTTTTTTGGCACCATTCTGAGTAAATTCTAGAGACTGTTGTGTGTGAAAATCCCAGGAGATCAGCAGTTACAGAAATACTCAAACCAGCCCATCTGGCACCAAAAATCATGCCACGGTCGAAATCACTGAGAACACATTTTTTCCCCAATCTGATGGTTGATGTGAACAATAACTGAGCTCCTAATCCGTATCTGCATGATTTTTTGCATTGCACTGCTGCCACACGATTGGCTGATTAGATAATCGCATAAATAAGTAGGCATACAGGTCTTCCTAATAAAGTGGCAGGTGAGTGTATGTATGCAGGTATGTGTGGGTATGTGTGTGTGATATATATATATATATATATATATATATATATATATATATATATATATATTACACACACTCAGCAAAAAAAAAAAGAAACGTCCCGTTTTCAGGACACTGTATTTTAAACATAATTTTGTAAAAATCCAAATAACTTTACAGATCTTTATTGTAAATGGTTTAAACAATGTTTTCCATGCTTGTTCAATGAACATGCACCTGTGGAACGGTCGTTAAGACACTAACAGCTTACAGACGGTAGGCAATTAAGGTCACAGTTCTAAAAACTTAGGACACTAAAGAGACCTTTCTACTGACTCTGAAAAACACCAAAAGAAAGATGCCCAGTGTCCCTGCTCATCTGTGTGAACGTTTCTTAGGCATGCTGCATGGAGGCATGAGGACTGCAGATGTGGCCATGGCAATAAATTGCAATGTCCATACTGTGAGACGCCTAAGACAGCGCTACAGGGAGACAGGAAGGACAGCTGATCAACCTCGCAGTGGCAGACCATGTGTAACAACACCTGCACAGGATCAGTACATCCGAATATCACACCTGCGGGACGGGTACAGGATGGCGGCAACAACAACTGCCCGAGTTACACCAGGAACGCACAAACACTCCATCAGTGCTCAGACTGTCTGCAACAGGCTGAGAGAGGCTGGACTGAGGGCTTGTAGGCCTGTTGTAAGGCAGGTCCTTACCAGACATCACCGGCAACAACGTTGCCTATGGGCACAAACCCACCTTTGCTGGACCAGACAGGACTGGCAAAAAGTGCTCTTCACTGACGCGTCACGGTTTTGTCTCACATGGGGTGACGGTCGGACTCACGTTTATCGTCGAAGGAATGACACCGAGACCTGTACTCTGGAGCGGGATCGATTTGGAGGTGGAGGGTCCGTCATGGTCTGGGGCGGTGTGTCACTGCATCATCAGACTGAGCTTGTTGTCATTGCAGGCAATCTCAACGCTGCACGTTACAGGGAAGACATCCTCCTCCCTCATGTGGTATCCTTCCTGTAGGCTCATCCTGACATGACCCTCCAGCATGACAATACCACCAGCCATACTGCTTGTTCTGTGCATGATTTCCTGCAAGACAGGAATGTCAGTGTTCTGCCATGGCCAGCGAAGAGCCCGGATCTCAATCCAACTGAGCATGTCTGGGACCTGTTGGATCGGAGGGTGAGGGATAGGGCCATTCCCCCCAGAAATGTCCAGGAACTTGCAAGTGCCTTGGTGGAAGAGTGGGGTAACATCTCACAACAAGAACTGGCAAATCTGGTGCAGTCCATGAGGAGGAGATGCACTGCAGTACTTAATGCAGCTGGTGGCCACACCAGATACTGACTGTTACTTTTGATTTTGACCCCCACTTTGTTCAGGGACACATTATTCCATTTCTGTTAGTCACATGTCTGTGAAACTTGTTCAGTTTATGTCTTAGTTGTTGAATCTTTTTATGTTCATACAAATATTTTATAAACGTTGTAAGTTTGCTGAAAATAAAAGCAGTTGAAAGTGAGAGGATGTTTCTTTTTTTGCTGAGTTATATATATATATATATATATATATATATTTTTAATTTTTTTTTTAAAGACCAACTACATTGACCTAACCACAGTAATGAGGAGCCACCGTGGTCTTACCTGTGCTTACATGGCATTGCACTGTAAATATAAGGGCAAGTTCATGCAGTCTGGACCTCCAAGACGACTTATGGACAAATTATGAACAAAGTTTTCCTCCTGCCTAATATATGTTCTGTTGCATGATAATTGATATTAGGAAATAAACTGGAAAATAAATATAATTGGCTCATATAAAGAAATAGGCTCATCAAGTTTTAAAAGGGGGGAGAAAAAAGTTCCTTTATCTTTCATTGTTGACATCAACAACAAAAATAATGTCACTTGATCAATGCCCTTTTATTTGAAAACCACAAACAAAACTATTGAAGATGCCACCCAGGCTACATTAAATACATGTTAAGTTATTTACTGTGTTGGCTCGCCACT
Source organism: Myxocyprinus asiaticus (assembly GCF_019703515.2). Taxonomy (NCBI): domain Eukaryota; kingdom Metazoa; phylum Chordata; class Actinopteri; order Cypriniformes; family Catostomidae; genus Myxocyprinus; species Myxocyprinus asiaticus. The sequence continues at coordinate 39,858,991 of NC_059374.1, read as the reverse complement.
TGATGTCCAATGTTAAATTTCTGTCCCGAAACAAAACCAGTTGAGAACCACTGTTATAGAGTGTATGTATGTAAGACACCTGTGAGTGTCATTTAAGATGTGTCCTTTAAGAATGGAACAGCAGAAGATTAGTAGCCAATGTTTGTTCTTTCTGGCAATCCCTTTAGCTACATGAATAGAATAACCTCATGTACCAGTTACATTCACTGTGCCATTCTTTACTAGAAAACCTAAAATCTAAAAGTAGAACAGTTGATTTCTTTCCAATTTCACATTTTGGAAGACCCGCTTTCTTTGAGGACAATTTATTTTAAACACTTAAAAATGTAAATAATAAATATATAGCAAATGCTAAGGCTAGCAGTTATTTCATATTGGTCAGATATCTAGAACCAATGCATGACTGTTATTTTCGTTCTTCTCGAGATAACTTTAGCATGATAACTTTCATGACAGAGATCACAAGAAAAATAAGCCATGACCTTGAGAATACAAGACGAAAAATGTGGCCTCCGTGGGATTCCGTATGTTTGAATTATTTATACATTTAGTGCCGGTATGAACTTGAAATGGCTGTACTAATGGATTACTCAAGATTCAGAATGCGGTACATTTCTCGCAAAGTAATCAGCGCTTTGTATAATAATACAATACTTCCCACAGCTTCAGTTTCATCCAGAAAATAAACAAACATGTGGATGGACTCCAGTTGTAAGTATAATCATTCATTTTGCTCTCATTCAAGAAGTCTCAACTTTTTTGAATCTACATTCCACACAAAACCAAATGTAGTCCGTAACTCTAAAGTTAAAAATTTACATGATCTAAAATTGGAGTTTTTGATCTCTAGTGTAGTCATCAGGTCCATCTGAGACATTAAGCAGAAAACAGAGTATCAACACATTTGTAATCCATATCTAACATCAAAAAAGTCAGTAGAGGAAAGCGGAAGTTTTTTTTTTATCTTAAAGAGCAAACTGGTCAATCTACAACTCATGTGACAGGAGATTTTGAGAGTGTGTGCAACATGTGAATCATCATGGATTGGCTCCATACGCATATATGTATGCAAAACCTGGTCTATAGAACAGTGGGACACTGACCATATTGTGACAAAAACTGTCATTGAGAGTGACGCCACTGAAACACGCAAAGAAAACTAGAGAGTCATGACGCTAACTAGGTTTTATTTTGTGCTCTATGGTTTTGCATTTGCCAGAAATGATGGCAACCATGTACCATTAAACGCTCAGAAAAAAGGAAAGAACACAGAAACATTGTTTGCCTCACACATGCCAAAGACATGACAACACAAGAGCAGAAAATCTGAACCAGACACTGAATACCCTTGAGAAGTTCCACAGGAAACCCCTCATATTTTACCTGTGGTACCGCTGGGAGCGCAGCTCCATTTCCCTGTCTTCCTTCAGGTCCTCCTGTGACGGGCACAATCGGATTGGCCACAACAATATTCCACTCTAAGGATGGAAGATTGAACAGTCATATTGCTCAATAATTACAGTATATCATCACAAACTGAGCTGGATGTTTATTTCACAATTAAGAAAAAGTTGTACATATAAAAGGCGGGACGGCTACCTGATTTGAGTGTTTCAGCGTCAAGCATGCCTCCTTCTCGAAGACTCTGGATTTCATCTGGTTTCACTTTATCCCAGGGGATGTAAGTGACGCCACGCTCCACATCCCAAAACTTCTTAAACTCTGTCTTTATGCCCTTGTTCAATGCCCAAGCGATCTGATCAAGGACAAATTAAATAACAGCTCAGTTGTAAAGATTCAAAAACTGGCATGGGAGCTATAACTTGGGCAAATGCTACATCTGGGACAAAACAATAGGTTAAAGAAAAGCAAGTAATCCAAAAGGTAACAAATAACACAAAGACTATTAAAGGATTTATGAAAACTCCAACTGGCTAACGTCCAGTGCACTCATGTAAATAATGTAAAATAAAATTTTGTCAGAAAAACTAAATTTTATAAATTAATTGAACAAGGTACTGTAGAAAAAGTCAGAATTACTTAAAGGGGTCATGAAATGGAGAATCAAATTTTCCTTGATATTTAGACATATAAGTGGTAACTGTACTATAACAGAACTCAAAACTTCCTCCCCTGTCTAAAAAGAGCATTTATAGTTGCCAACGTCTAGTTTTGAAATCTGTCCGTCCGTGACGTCATGACACATTGCTCATTTGTATTTACAAATTTGTATTCCCACAACATCCCTTGGCCCCGCCGACTGGCGCGCAATTCAAGTCAAGAGGCCTTCCATGGCTAACTATTCCTAACATAACACCTAAGAGGACACATCTGGACTATTTTGGATTATTTTTTAATATATATTCATGCACTAGATAGACACCTTTGACTGCTTGATACATATCTCGTGCCGCTTTTAAAGACACGGTGTCAAGTTACAACTCTTAAAGGGAGAAGCAATTCTCTTTCATTCAGCTGCTGCCTGTGTTGCTTTGAGCACAAACACGTCATGGACTCGTTCTTTCACCCATCTGCACTATTTTTAATTACTGGTGTATGTAAACATAAGACGTCTTTGACCGTTTCGGTGCGTTTCTGCTGATGTGCGCCTTCAGTATTTGTGTGCGTAATTTCACCATTCTTTGGACTATGTAAGCATGGTTTTTTTCGGATCATATAGGCATGGATTGCTTGTGAACAAGACAAAATACGATTCAAGCTTTGCAAAGGAACTGTTATTGAAGGATGAAGCAGTTAAAAACTCTTCAAAAAATGTAAACAAACCATTTCATTCATGAATATTTCAAATGTCATGACTGTTTGATAGTTTTTGTGCTGAGTGTTAACAGTTGTGCTTGAGATGAACAGTTTAAAATATTCAAATGCAATGTATTGTATGTGCGTTGTGTGTAAACCCTGCAATTTTGTTTAAAAATGTTCTTCCGATTGAGTTTGCTGAAATGGAGGCGCTTAGGCCAAAACCAATCGTTTCAGACAGAGGGCCAAAAACAGGGTGGAAAATGATCATATATCACTAAATTGTGACTGTTTTGGTGCAAAAAAATTTCATAACATTATCAGTGGACCTCAGAGAAGATAATAAAAATATTAAAAAAAATAGCACTTCATGACCCCTTTAAAAAAAATCAATAAAGTCAACTTTTATGCCATTTAAGTAAGTGCAACATACATTTTTAAACAGTGAGCACATATAATGTCATGTTTGGTAGTGAAGGTGGAACTTACAGGCTTTTGAGCATGCTCAGTTTGATCACTGATGCTCAGTCCAAAGGAGGCCATTTGTGGCAGAATAATATCACAGAATTTAAAAACTAAAAATCAGGGAATTTAAAAAACTGTAATTTTGACATATCTTTAATGATGTTATCTAATAGTCATAAAACATGCTAATGTCATGAAAAGATCTTGAAAAATCATGGGTCACAATCTGTGTGAAGTGGGAACCTTGTAAGGCTAAGCATTATGAACTTCGTATTGTTTTATCTGCTAGAGAGCGTACCAACAGGAGAAGCTTTGTGGCTGAAGGCAATACCCATAATACCTTGCGCTTGAGTGTAAGCGTGTTTGGTCAAAGCATGCCAATTTCAGTGGCGGGCCATGCATTTACAGTCTAGGCCTTCAGTGTGATTCATGCCATTAAGAAAACTCAGTTTCACAATAAGACACCCTATGCCTTTGGGCATCATACATTATGTCGCAGCTAACTAATAATAGCATTTAACACTTTAAAAACACGTCCACGCAAGAAAGCCAGAACTTGAAATGACATATAATGCTCAAGCAAGCCTAATTTTAACTGTAGCATGACTGTTTTGTGAAATGAACGTCTCCCGAACAGACATTCAAAAATCATAATTTTTCATATGAATCTACCAAGGAGGTCTATAATACCTGGAAAACCGATCTAATAATATTTGCGATTTAAATGTTGCTTGCAATAAATTTCATTTCGTCAGGGTACACGGTTATGCTGCGTTCCATTCAAGCTGGATATGGGATATTCCTACTTGATATCTCCGACCATAAATGCATTCCATTCCCCGATATTCGAAAGATGACGTTTAAGGAAACAAAACTGCAATGCTCCCGTTAGCTTAGCAGGGGTTTGACTCTCATTAGAGATGTCTCCTAGCAACCCAACTGATAAACAATGCTGTAGCGCTAGCATTTGTGCTTCAGGTGTACGATTATCAAAAGAGATTATGTTTTATACACCTGTTTCTGCAAGCGTTTGTTAAACAAGTTTTAATATCATGTAATGTGGAAACGAACTCATTTATCGATATTACTTAATAAAGTTAATGAATGTTTATCACTTACTTTGTATATCTCCCTGAGTGTCCACATGTTTGTGTGACATCATGCCCCTGCATCTCGGCGAAATTGGAGTTGAGAATTTCTGCACAAGCCTATAAGTTGTAATTCTGACTTCAAGATGCATTCCATTGCACTTTTCCTACTAGGAAGTTGTAAAATCCGACTTTCCGTGTTCATTGCACAGCACTACTTTTCAAAACTTGATCCGACACTGAATGCTCCAGCAGCCTAATTTACACTTAGAAAACTCCTGATGTTGCTATAACAATGCAAAAAGCACTTACCAATTTGCTTGAAGTGAAAATCAGTCCTCCTTTCCTGTTTAATTAATCAAATCGCATGATCATGCAGAACATCTCATGTTTTTAAATCCATAAGGATCTCTTTCTCAACGGCAATACGAGCAATGACAGCCGACTCGTCAGACAGCTTGATCTTATGCTTTTCGCTCTTGAATTACGTACATCACTTAAAGCGTGATTGCGTCACTCAAGGCCAGCTAGAAGGCCTGAACAGGGACATATCCTAAAGATCACACCCACCAAGAACAAATAAATCAATCTGATTGGTTGATGAATCTGACAATCTGATTTTAGATGCCTATTCATTTGCATTGTTGAGGGATTCTGTGGAAATTCTGATGGGGTGGAGCTCAAACGCACACACTGCTTTGGGCATGTGATTTGTGAAACAGTTGTCACACTGCTTTTAAGCATCAAGGAAAAAATTATTTTTTGTCATTAACAATTTTTATTGATTCCACACTCAAATCAACACAAACAGCACATGAAAACACGGAATCAACCATCAAGGAATAAATTCTGACTGGATAAACTTGTGTTTGTTTGTAGATTAATTAAGAGTGGAAATCGATTAAAAATACATATGCAAAAAGGTGATTGAGATGAAAGGATAAAAAATATGTATTTATTTGGCATGTTAGGCCAGCAGAGAAGGCTTTGCTGGCCCTGAGAAATCGCCACTGGCCAATTTACAGAATGAGGACATGTAAATAATTTGTAAATAATCCGTTTTGAATTAACAGATGTTTTAGTGCTGTGTTTTTAATTATGTTTTGCTGTAAAATGTTGTTTTGTCACAAACAGGGTGATTAGTGTTCGCTTTGATGAAGTTTCTTCAGTTAATAAATTGACTTAAAGGTGCTGTAAGCGATTTTAACTGTTCAAGAATTTCCCCAAGATGAGCCTCTGGATTAGCCACGCCCCCCTTTTCCAAAACAACACACTCCAAAAGACATTAAAGCCCCTTTTACACACAGATCCCAGGATTAATCCCAGGAAAAGCCATTCCAGCAAGTGTTCTGGGACTGCAAAACTGTTCACACTGCAAGAGCTTTCCCATAATTTCTGCTTGCATTCACACACATCGCAGGACAATCCCATAAAGACAAAATTTACATCACGGTGTGACGTCTAATGTACAGCGTCTTGGGGGGCCTGGGTAGCTCAGTGGTAAAAGACGCTGGCTACCACCCCTGGAGTTCGCTAGTTCGAATCCCAGGGCGTGCTGAGTAAGCCAGGTCTCCTAAGCAACCAAATTGGCCCGGTTGCTAGGGAGGGTAGAGTCACATGGGGTAACCTCACCGTGGTTGCTATAATGTGGTTCGTTCTCGATGGGGCGCGTGGTGAGTTGAGCGCTGAGATTTGAATTTTATTGATTTTAGGCCTACTTTTACAAATAGCTCATAAGATTATTTTGTTTTCGTTCAATGTTAATTGCTGTTAACTGCTGTCTACCAACTGAAATGCCTCCCAAGAACAATAAAGACTGAAAGTGAATGTAACCTTCAAAAAAAATAAAATAAAATAAAAGCATGGCATATCAAGATGCATGGCAATTTAAATAATATTAAAAAGTAATAATTTTCAGTGATACTGCCCTGTAACAGTTAAGATGTTCATTTGATTCAGTAATCGCATTTGTAATTTAGTTTGTTTCTAAACGGGTCTACCTTCCTAAAAATAAAGAAAACTAACTAGCTTACACTGACAAGGAAAAACTGCATTTTTATCCTTCAGACACTAGCAATTATTACAATCAAACTTGATTAGGCTATTCATTTGCCATTTATTTGTTGGTGTTTTTCTTATTTTTTTTGCACTAGCACTGCCATTTGTTTTGCTATGCCTTAAGCACTTATTAATTTACAAATAAAATGTATTAGTAATACACATATTGTATGCTAACTGTTGCGCTGTGATTCAGCATTGAGAGGCATCGAGGCAAATGTCATCTTTTCGATCATGATTTCTACAAGCTTTAAAAAAAATTAATTAAAAAAATATATATTTGGGAGAAAAACAAATGTATTATTTGTAACCTAATGTTTTGGAAAATAGCAATAAGTATATTTTCATAATCGTTATGTTCTTGCCGATTTATACAACGCCTACGTCTATGATTAATTAGCCTATACCTACCGTATTTTTACTTACATTCATCTTCGCAAATTCTGTAGAATGTTGTTCACGAAGACTTTACTTTAGGTTTGAAATGTTCCCTGCATGAGACTGCACTTTTTTTCATCACAATTTCCAAACTGGGTAACCATCATTTGGATAAATATACAAAATGTATTTTTAACATTTTGAAATACCCAAAGTATTCCTACTGTACATTGCAGACTTCAACCGCATGAAAAATATGTCCTCACTGCGACACACCCTTCATGGTATCGCTTTCCTTTTGTTCACACAGACACGTCCCGGGATTGACCCCGGCAATGTTACTAGGGTCTGATCTCGGGATCAAATGTCTGAGCATTCAAACACCAGCTTGCGTTCACACAGAAGGTTCCCCGGCATTGATATTGCCTATATCCCGGGATCAGATCCCAGTGTGAATGAGCTTTATTTAGACCGACACAAGCAGAAACAGTTGTTAAAGGGGTCATGACATACTCTTTTTTTTTTTTTTTTTTTTTTTTTTTTTATAATTTTATTTAGGGCTGCAACTAACGATTATTTTTGATAATCGATTAATCTTCGATTATTTCTAAGATTAATCGGATAAAAAAATACATTTTATTTCCTGTATTTTATTAAAATATGATTTTTCAAAAAAACTGAAATGATAAAGGGCGTAAGGATTTGGTTTGATTTACATTATTGTATTCACGATTCTATACTCTCACAAAACTTTGAACAAAGAAATTATTATTATTATTATTACTTTCAGGACACATGCAAAACAGTTCCTTTACTTGTAAAACTTGACAAAAAATGCTCATCATTAAAGAATAAAATGATCTATAGAGCATGGAGTGGGACAACAAAATCAGCCCAGCAGAGGGCAATAATAACATGAGAATAGAAATGTTAATAATTCTGCCCAACTGAAAAATACATAATTATGTTGGACACATGCTTGTACACTGTCACTGATTACATATATTTAAGTATTCACTGATTACGTTTCTAAACTATTCTTTAAAAAAAAACATTTTGTGTATGTTTATCCAGTAAAATAATGTTTGCTATAGTATAAAATTACTAGTGAAATCAGACATTACATATGTCTTTAACAGAAGGACTTTCAAATATCAGGACCCTTTTAATTATAATACATTATATTCAGCATTACATACAGGTTAATAAAGTACAATTATCTGTTAACCCAGTGCAAATTCACTCTCACAGTGAAAAGTCTCATTCTCACAGGCTCACTGTATTACATGCGCTAACATGAGCGGGAGAAAACACTTTAAAGACCGGCACACAGTGACTGCTGAGACTTCAGTCTGACATCCATGAAAGCGCACAATTGATTACATTTTTGTTTTTGTTTTTTGGATTTTTTCCCCTTTTTCACCCAATTTGGAATGCCCAATTCCCAGTGCGCTTTTAAGTCCTCGTGGCTGCGTAGTGATTCGCCTCAATCCGGGTGGTGGAGGATGAATACCAGTTGCCTCCGCGTCTGAGACCATCAACCCGCGCATCTTATCAAGTGGCTTGTTGAGCGCATTGCCACGGAGACATAGCGTGTGTGGAGGCTTCATGCCATACACCGCAGCAACCATGCTCAACTCACCACACGCACCATCGAGAACGAACCACATTATAGCGACCACGAGGAGGTTACCCCATGTGACTCTGCCCTCCCTAGCAACCGGGCCAATTTGGTTGCTTAGGAGACCTGGATGGAGTCACTCAGCACGCCCTGGATTCGAACTCGCAAACTCCAGGGGTGGTAGCGTCTTTTACCACTGAGCTACCCAGGCCCCACACAATTGATTACATTGAAATTGAAATCGTGGTATGATGTCGGACAGTTTAATCAAAATGATTGCGCTCCCTTTCTCTATTGCGATCGGTTTGATTGACGCATATGCACGCGCTCGCTTGCTCAGAGTTTAACTGAGACTCGCTTGTGGTAAAAACAAACAGTTTTGCGAAATATGCGCCGATTTTGAATTCATAACATGTTTACATAATATAACACAGGAAATAGCAGTAAAATGTAAGTGATGCTCTGGAGAGAAACAGCTCTCGTGCATAAAACAGCACAAGCACTCTGTCAACGCTCCTGATGCAACAACCGCTTCACATTAAACTGTATGCTTATTATGATCTTCTTTGAAGTGTTTATAAAGTGCTCTCATGCGCTGGATATCTTGAATCGTGTTTTCTCTTCTTCAATTTGTCTCCGTTGTTTTTTAAACGAGTTTCATAATGCAACACAATTTTCACTTGGCTGTGAAGTGACACTGACGGGGCTTCTCTGTGCTTATTGCAAATATCCAACTAATCGATAATTACATTTGTTGTCGATGATTTCCATTATCAATAATTATAAATTTTATCTAAGTTACTAATGTTTTTTTTTTTTTTTGTTGCACCAAACAGTCATAATTTATTCATATATAAGGATTTTCCACCCTGTCTCTGGTCCTCTGTCTGAAACGCTCTGTTTTAAGCTGTCTGGCCCTTTAAAACTTAAATGAAACTGGTTACTTAGTTTTTTTGTCCAATAGTCCAATTTTAACAGCCCCATCTTTCAATAAACAGTTCCTTTGCAAAGCTGGAATCATACTGTGACTGTTTCACAAGCAATCCACATAGAAATGTTCTGAATACACAAATGTAATACAATCCAGTGATGTTGGGTGCTTCAACAGGCCAAAGACGAAGACGCTGGCCTTCACATCTCACATTTTCCTGTTTTTTTTGTTTTGTTTTTTTACACACAGGACTGCACGTGTTTCTCCCAGTCAGTGGCAGCAGCAGAATGAGACAGGTTTTTTAAAGTTGCACTTGCACTGCTCTTAAAACATAGCGCACATCGCCGGAAACGCATCAAAACGATGAAATATGTCCTGTAGTGCATGTTTACAAAAGTGGTGCAAAAATGGTCCAGGACGCCTTCAAAACAGCACAACAGCTAGACAGCGCAGCTGAATGAAACACAATGGGGGATCCTTTTTAGAGTTATAACTTGACATCGAGTCTTGAAGCAAGATGTATGATAATGGTCAAAGCCATGCACGTTTATGTAGAAAAACATTTAACTCCAGATAGGCACATGAAGGTGTCCTGTGTCCACTTGGTATAAATCTCCCATGACAAGCCCATCTCTCTCCTCTTCACCTGTGTGATTGACTGAGCACCAGTGGGCGGGGCCAAGGGTGCAATGACGGAAAAATAGGCGTTGTATATACAGACGTATTTGGTCCTTGTGATGTCACAAGTTACATAAATTCCAAACGAGCCTTTTTGCAGCTTGGTTTAAAAAAAATGCCCTGTTTCTATTAAGGAAGTTTTCAGTTCTGAAACTTACAGTATGTTTTTATAGTACAATGATCTCTTATATGTCAAAAGATCAAGGAAAATTTTATTCCTCATGTCATGACCCCTTTAAAAACAACAGCAGCAAAATAGTGCCCTCAACTGACAACTGTTATGAGCAACATGCAATAAAAAGGCATTATGCCTCAATAATTTGCTGCAAATATGAGAATGTGCAAAATGATTGACAGGCAGAAAGCGTCACAGACAGAGGACCGCGGACAAATTTTTTTTGCTGTTTACAGTCTAGAGCTGTCACACAGACAGTTGCGATATCTCACAATACTTATTTCATTAATATCTATCAGGGAGTAGTAAAAAAATGTGCATACCTTTACATGAAGAAAGAAAGAAAGAAAGATCGTTTACAGCATCTTCAAATTCTAAAAGTTTGAAGAACTTGTTACATACACCACATTTTAAGTTGGACCAACTATTTGGTATCTTGTTGGGGCTGACATGTGATCTTATGTAGAAATGTAGATTTGCATAATACAGAATATATTTTATATTATTTTCAAAAATACAGAAAATTATGGACAGCTGCACTTAGTCACTGTTTTTGTCACTGTACTTAGTCAACTTAAATCACTGATATTTTTGAGTTTTCTGAACTTACTGTATTGAGTTCATGGAACTTATAATCCAACTCAAATTGTTAAATTGGTACAACTAATTTGCCTGAAGTTGAGTAAACTCAAAAATGCTTTGCAGCTGGTTTCCTTTAAGTTTACTCAAGTTTACAGTGCAGGTATCTCAAAGAACATGTTGAACAGGAAGAAAAGGCATGTTGCGGTACCTTAATAGCTTTCTGGTTGACTTTAGCGGCCCCTCTGCTGAGTTTGCTCAGGGCCGTGTTAGCATCCTGTCTGTGTACCATGACGATGTACGCACAACCTCTGGGAGGAATCATCTACAAAGAATCAAACACATGGACAGAGTATGTTAAAACGAGTTTAACTGCCAGGGTGAAAGTTTTGCAGCTATTACTAAGAAATACTGTTGAAAATAAGTTCAGAATAGGAGTGGCATTCAGTGGACACCAAAAATGTTTTACCATCAACAGGTACTCTATTCCTTTAAGGCAAATTTACATTACAGAAATAATGCTAATTTTACCAGCTGAAAATTAAATGGAGTTTTACAAGACACAAGCTTTAACTGCTCTATTAATTTATCATATACTCTTCCCAGCTTTTGAGGATTCTCCAAGGAACTTTATACAAAGCTGTGCTCCAAAACGTATACAGTATAATATTAGCGAGGACAAACATGATCGATACGTACATTAATGGACTCGATCTGTCCAAACTCCTCCATCAGACTCATGATGTCCTGCTTTTGAGTCCTTTTGTCCAGCTGTCCAATCCATAACGTAGTGCTGCACACTGAAAAACAAACACAAAAGAACAGCATGTGAGACAGGTTTGGGGAGAATGATATTTCAAAGTATTGCAATATTTTACCTTACAATGACACTAATATTTTCGAGAGAGACAGACAGATGGTGGGTTGCACCAATAAGGATTAAATTAAGCAAAGTTTAGAGCTAATCCATAGTTGTGTTGCACCACTTAATTTTAAATACGGTTTATCAAATCAGAGAATAAAGTTAACCTGTTATTAAAACCTTCATCTGCATTAAGAGAGGAGGGGAGCAATAACAATCACCTGTCGCTTGTAACCGCTCTCGTTAAATGCCGAATTAACTCTCTACTCTTGTTTCTCGAGAGACCCTTCTCTGTCTGTCTGCATGTACAGTTGTGCTCAAAAGTTTGCATACCCTTAGAGAATTGGTAATATATGTACCATTTTTAAAGAAAACATGAGAGAGCAGGCAAAACACATTTCTTTTATTTCTTATGGGATTCATATTTAACTGTAGGTTATAACAGAATGGCACAACCATAAAACAAAACATGGCAACAAAGAAAAAAATTAAATGACCCCTGTTCAAAAGTCTGCATACCCTTAGTTCTTAATACTGTGTATTGCCCCTTTTAGCATCAATGACAGCTTCCAGTCTTTTGTAATAGTTGTCTATGAGGCCCCAAATTCTTGCAGGTGGTATAGCTGCCCATTCACCTTGGCAAAATGCCTCCAGGTCATGCAAAGTCTTTGGTCATCTTGCATGAACCGCACGTTTGAGATCTCCCCAAAGTGGCTCGATGATATTAAGGTCAGGAGACTGTGATGGCCACTCCGGAACCTTCAACTTTTTCTGCTGTAACCACTGGAGGGTCAACTTGGCCTTGTGCTTAGGGTCATTGTCGTGCTGGAAAGTCCAAGAGCGTCCCATGCGCAGCTTTCGTGCAGAAGAATGCAAATTGTCTGCCAGTATTTTCTGATAACATGCTGCATTCATCTTGCCATCAATTTTCACAAGATTCCCCGTGCCTTTAGAGCTCACACACCCCCAAAACATCAGTGAGCCACCACCATACTTCACAGTGGGGATGGTATTCTTTTCACTATAGGCCTTGTTGACCCTTCTCCAAACATAGCGCTTATGGTGACCATAAAGCTCTATTTTGGTCTCGTCACTCCAAATTACAGTGTACCAGAAGCTGTGAGGCATGTCAAGGTGTTGTCGGGCATATTGTAACCAGGCTTTTTTGTGGCATTGGCACAGTAAAGGCTTCTTTCTGGCAACTCGACCATGCAGTTCATTTTTGTTCAAGTATCGTCGTATTGTGCTCCTTGAAACAACCACACCCTCTTTTTCCAGAGCAGCCTGTATTTCTGCTGAGGTTACCTGTGGGTTTTTCTTTGTATCCCGAACAATTCTTCTGGCAGTTGTGGCTGAAATCTATCTTGGTCTACCTGACCTTGGCTTGGTATCAAGAGATCCCCGAATTTTCCACTTCTTAAGTGATTGAACAGTACTGACTGGCATTTTCAAGGCTTTGGATTTCTTTTTATATCCTTTTCCATCTTTATAAAGTTCCATTACCTTGTTACGCAGGTCTTTTGACAGTTCTTTTCTGCTCCCCAAGCCTCAGTATCTAGCCTGCTCAGTGCATCCACGTGAGAGCTAACAAACTCATTGACTATTTATACACAGACACTAATTGCAATTTAGAAAGCCACAGGTGTGGGAAATTAACCCTTAATTGCCATTTAAACCTGTGTGTGTCACCTTGTGTGTCTGTAACAAGGCCAAACATTCAAGGGTATGTAAACTTTTGATCAGGGTCATTTGGGTGATTTCTGTTATCAATATGATTTAAAAAGGAGCAAAACAACTATGTGATAATAAATGGCTTCATATGATCACTATCCTTAAATAAAATATTTTTTTTTTGCATGATCAGTCATATTTTCAAAATCAATGCAATAATTTCACAATTTCTGCCAGGGTATGCAAACTTTTGAGCACAACTGTATGGCGAAGTGGGTAATCACGGCGCCACCGAGATAAGCCTTCATACTCGCACCCCAGATTTGCACCCCGTATTTCGGGCCATAATAAACATATATAATACAATAAACAGCTCTTAGAGGGATGGCGGTACATCAACTGTTAGTTTGCCTATTTGTTCATGTTTAATTGTAGGTCCGTTTTTTATTTAAACCACCACAGCTGCAAGTTTCACATTACTCCCTAACTTAGATTAAATCAGATTTAAATCTCTTTAAAACTCCAAAAAGGGGCGCTATGTTGTGAAATAAGCTTACGCTTAAAATGTTAAAGTCTCTGAATACATAAGTCAGGCATATGTAGAATCGTTTGAAAGCTTTGAATCTAAACTTTTCATAGGTAACCATCACTTCTGCATTTGTTACATAAAATAACAAAATAAAGCCCGAAAACATATGCATCGCAAATCAGCGCCACCTAGAAGTCATGTGGTAGAAATAGGAATATGAATATAAAAGTCTTTCAAATAGCACTTAAATAGAAAAATCATATATGAAAGCAAATGAAAGCTCTCATTCTTAGGAATTATTTTGTTGCCCTAATACCACAGTTTGAAGGATTTGAAAAAGAATCACAAAGTGAAATATGATTTCTGTAAGACATCAAATACAAATGTCTCTTTCGCGCGATTACTGCTGCTGTAAGCCCCAAGGAGCTAAAAATGTTTCGTTTTCTAAAAAAAAAAATAGCCATTTTTTACTTGTCTGTGAGCTTGCTTGTGTGAATAATCCAATGTTATATCTTAGATGTCCACAACAAAATATCTATTGGTTTGGAAGCACGATTAGAGCTTGTTGCCTTTCAGTCTTCAAAGAAACACACCACGTCTGTCAAATACAGAGGCGGTGGTGTGCACGTGTCCACCTATGCGTTAGCAGCTCTTATCATGGACACGACCGGCCGAACAAAATACTTGTTCACCTAAAACTGAAGTTTAACAAATCGTTCACATGGGTATGAATCCTTTTTGGTGTAAAACACCAAGTGCCAATTATTTCTATTTGACCAAAATCCAAACTCGTTACAAATATAAATTGCAGAAAGAACCGAAATCCAAGATAAAGATGAATTACACATAATAAATCACAATTTTGGTAAATCACAACATTATCATATATCATAATAAATAATATATTTCCAGGACCTTACTTGAAACCCACCCTAATATGAAATCAGAAACAATACAACCAGTCGACTGTTAATACTTAAGATGAGGGCGAGCTAGCTTTATGTGTACAGAGAACCATATTTACAGTAAATGTGACAATGTGGAACCATCTACGATTCTTCCATGTCTTATTTCATGATTTGAAGAATTGTAGTAAGACTCAAGATAAACCACATGACATTTAATGTTCTCACCGCTCAGAGTTTCCTTCTTGATGGACGGAAGTCCTTTCTGTCTGCGTTCTCGCTCTCTCTCCCTTTCTTTCTCTCGCTCTTTCTCCCTCTCTCTCCTCTCCTCCGATCGTGCATGCGGTGAGCGTCTTTGGCGCTCTCTGGATCGGGACCTTGTGCGACGATGCCTCGAGCGTCGGGAGTGAGACCCGGACCTTGATCTTTGTGAACGCGATGACGACTGTCTCTGGGGAGACCTGAAGACACATGGCATTCAAAAGAGAAAAATGAAAAAAATGTAATTAAATCCTTGCCTTCGGGAAACTTAAATTCAAGCACACCCTTGAGACAAACCTGGATCTTGATTGTCTGTGTCTTCGATCTCTTCCATCCTGCCCTGAGCTATCTGTCTCAGCAGCTGAACCCTGAAAGACAATCAAAGACAAATGAGGTCTGACAGTCTGACTTAAATTACAAATTTACACATTTTGATCAACACACACACGCGCGCGCTATGTCTCCGCAGTAACACGCTCAACAAGCCACGTGCGTGGATTGACGGTCTCAGAAACGGAGGCAACAGAGATTCGTCCTCCGCCACCCGGATTGAGGCGAGTCACTACGCCACCACGAGGACTTAAGAGTGTATTGGGAATTCCAAATTGTGGAGAAAAAGGGGAGAAAAAACCCCAAAACAAAACAACACACACACACATACACAAAAACAGACATGTTATTCTTAAAGAGGTCATATTAATTTTCTTTCATTATAAGGTCCACTTTTAATGTTAGTAAAGTTGCCGAGCAGCCTCTTTTTTATGCTGCATAGCCACACAATGAATATTCAGAGTAGCTATGTATGAAGCACCACCCACACAGAGGTCACTGCCAAACCAAGCAACTTCCCATTGGTCAACACAAATTTGGGTGTCAAAGTTCACCAAAGTTGAACCCTACGTGGAATTTCCATGGAAAAATTCTTCGCTACCAGAAGTACTTCAGGCAGAATTCCTGATTGCGCAGATTCCAATTAAGATGACTGCATTTCGGCCATGGAATTTCGCCATGCAAAGGTAAATGTGACTGTGCCTTAAGAATCACACCCTTTGCATGTGAAATGAGTAAGAGCATTTCGGTCAGCTTAAACATGCACATGCACACTACGGCCCTTATTCATGAAACACGAGCAGAATGAATTTGTGTGTAAATCGTTCGTAAAGCCGTTCTGACGCCCTGGATTCGAACTCGTGACTCCAGGGGTGGTAGTCAGCGTCAATAATCGCTGAGCTACCCAGGCCCTCGAACTGATGTCAAACCATTTTTATTGACTTCTTGAACTGTTTGATTAACAAAAGAGCGTCATATGACAGCAAAAACATGAGGTTTACTGCAAGTCCTCACTTTCTTTGAGACGCTAGAGATTGCTAAATAAAAATTGTACTATGTAAATGCACTTCATTCATAAAAACAATTTCTTTACTGTTCTGCATAGATGTTAACAGCATTTACAAGCCAGTCTGGTGCCTTCCTTAAATGGCGTTTTCATGGGTGTGGATTTTGAGAATTGTGAATGAACGTGCACACCGCCCCTATTTACACATGTTTGGAATTCACTAACATACACATGTTTTACTAACAAATCTGGGGAGTACAAAGCATTTGTGAATCCGGCTGAAAATTTTGGGGGAGGTCCATTTTACGTGTAAATTACTCCCAATTTACTCACGTATTTATGAAAGTTTCATGAATGGGACCCTGTGACCGCTTTTTGATGATCTTTTAGAACAGTCTACGGAAGGCACCTACGACGCGATCAGACGAGGACTGTCCGCGTGTCGAGAAAATTGAGTCGAGAAGTATACTTTGGCCTTTAGGCAGATATGTTTATAACTACTAAAGGTTGAGAGTTCAAGCTGTTCTGTACCTGGGGCGACTGGGTAGTGGGCTGTGTGCTGCTGTCAGTATGTGTGCGAGGTGTGTTGTCTGTTATCTGCTCCTGAACTGTTGCTGAGAACTCCTGAACCGCTGCTGGTATCCCATGAGATGCCACCTGGCCCTGCATCTGTATCTGAGTCTGAACACGAGAAAACATTTCAATAACACACGTGCATCAGTTATGATTTCTATTATTCTTGGTATGCATTTACTCTGTAAATAAGAGAAACTGCAACATGCTCAAATATAGTTGTTGATACAGATAAATATATACCTGGTTAGCTATTTGGCTTAGAAGGTGAGCTTGCAGGGCTTGCTGTAATTCAGGGGGGAGGTTTCTGCTTGACACAAAACAGATTAATATTAATAAGTGGTTGTATGAATAAGTTATGAATGACATGGGATGAGAAATGGGAGTTTGCTGTGTCCTACATGGTAATAGGAGCAGCAGCGGGTGGCTCAGGCTTTTCCTCAACTGGTTCTGGTTCATCGTCATAGTCAAATCGATCCAGCAGAGTCTACGAACACATCAAACATCATATAAAAAGTCTGATAAAGGCAAGGAACTAAATAAAAGATTCCATACTGTGCTTATTCTTCTATCTCTTGGGACAAATGAACTGCCAAATAAGGCTCCACCCATTTCCCCCCCACACTTTTTCCTTAACCAGACAAGCCCACCTTATCTGATGGGATATTGGTCATTTCAAAACAGTTGAGGCATCAAGCTCAAACCCCAGGACTGTTTGAGGTGTGGTACCTTAGCTAGTGATGTCTTCTGCTCAGTGGGCGGGGCACTGGGCAGAGAAAGCCCCGCCCCACTGCTCTGTTGCAGAGTCTGGAGCAGCTGCTGTAACTTAAAAACAAAACATTAAATTGATATGGTTATTAATGAATATATGATAACATATTGCATACAACACAGCTGTTTTCTACAAAATTGTGAAATGGGTTTCGTGAAAATCAACCGATGAATTCATGTAAATGAAAAACATTTATAGTTTGTCTCCATTTACTAATGCATAGCAGTATTAGTGTGTAGTGAGTGTTGTTACCTCTACGCCCTGAGTGCCCTGGAGAAGCTGGGCGACAGCAGCAAGGGCCACTGGGTTCTGAATGGTGGGCTGGGCTGTTACCGTGGCAACAGCTGGTACAGGCTGTGGTACAGGCACTGGTACAGGCAGAGGTGCAGGCAGAGCTGCAGGCTGAGGTGCAGGCTGTGGTACTGCCATCAGCGCAGCTGGAGGAGCTACAAACAGCCCAGTTTAACAACAGAGATCAATCTACAGATCAAAGCACTGCAGGTTGTTCGTTTGAAACCAATTTAGATACAATACCAGCACAGTAAAGTGTAATAGGAACATGTACAGCTTAATGCAGAAAGACAATCTCAGAATTACACAGAACAAATAGAGAAACCACTGAAATAAAAAACAGAAATCAACAAACACTTTTAACATAAACCCTTTCTTTGGCATTCTCGCACTTAAACCACAGATGATCAAAAATTTCTCATTTAACTGTGTGGATGTTTGCATGTTATCTTTATGATTATTTACCGCTCACTGTGGTTCCATTCTCTAAGACAGGAAGCACTGGAGCTGTGGCCATATCTAACAGTGGCTGTATGATGTCCATGCCAAACACCTCATTCTTCTGCCATAGATTCAACACACGTAATATCTTCCCCTTTATTTAAACAAAGAAAACACATGATCAAAATCCATCACTGAAATTCACCTGCACAGAAACTCTTCACTGGAATTTCGCAGAATGTTCTGGATATAAGAATTCAGTACCTTGTCGTCAGCTGGGCATTGATAAAGGTTCTCAAATGTTGCGTTAAAGTTTTTCAAAAACCTTGGGGCAAACACATCTTTGTCCGCCCCAAACTGGTGGCGGGACTGTCTAATAATTGAGTCGACCACATAGAGACCAGCGACCTTTAGATCTGGTTTACACTAATGGAAGAAAAAATAAGAATGTAACACTCAATCTTTACTTTCCCAAAAGAGCATTGAGCAGTACAGTATTTAGTTTTTTACATACCCTCTTGATGAACTTCTCCACGATTTGAACAACATGCTTGTAAAGCTAAAATAAAAAAGAAATCGTAAAAACTCAAGTCACAAAAGAAAAATATCGTTATAATGTTAACCAAAATGTCAGTGTTATATATTTGAAAAATGGTCAGTCGTGGTTTAACATGTACAACAAAACACCAATAACACCGTGTAACAATTATTTTTTTTTTTTTTGTGGTTCCTGGGTAGTAATTTCCTAATTGCTTATGCCTCAAAAGTATAGAAAATGGCTATTATTCCCCACAAACTTTGCTTTTGTGACCAGGACAGTGATATTTTGAAATTTACCTATTTTCCAGAACATTCCAGATAGATTCAGTGCTGTGTAAACTTGGAGTAACTTTCTAGAACTTTCCAGTAATATAAATAAATAGTAGTATAAATACAGGGGCCTTAAGCCCACCAGTTCAGTTTAGTTCCAGCTGCCTAAGTGGATACATATCAAGACCTTGCTGGATGCCTTGAAGTATGATGAGTACGGCTGGGAGGTCATAGGAGACTTCAAAATGGTGGCATTCCTGATGGGTCTCCAAGGTGGTTTTACCAAGTTTCCCTGCTATCTTTGCCTTTGGGACAGCAGGGACACCAAGGCACACTACCACAGGCAGGACTGGCCACAGTGGATCGAGTTCTCTGTGGGGAGGAACAATGTCAAGTGGGAGCCACTGGTGGACCCCCAGAAGGTGCTGATGGCACCACTGCACATCAAATTGGGCCTTATGAAACAATTGGTCAGAGCTCTAGATACGGAGTCGGCAGCCTTCAAGTACCTTCAAGACGTCTTCCCTAAGCTGTCCGAGGCAAAGGTCAAAGCCGGTGTCTTCGTCGGACCAATGGAGTGCAATGAATTCCCCAAGAAGCTCACTAGTAAGGAGAAAGTGGCTTGGAACAGATTTGTCGCAGTGGTTTGGGGCTTCCTGGGCAATCACAAGGCAGAAAACTATGTGGAGCTGGTTGAGACTCTGGTGAAGAACTACGGAACAATGGGCTAAAGGATGTCCCTCAGAGTCCATATCCTTGATGCTCATCTTGATAAATTCAAGGAGAACATGGGAGCGTACTCAGAGGAGCAAGACGAGCGCTTCCATCAGGATATACTGGACTTTGAACGCTGCTAACAAGGACAGTATAACGAGAACATGATGGGAGACTACATTTGGGGGCTGATTCGTGAAAGTGATTTACAGTATAATCGTAAATCTCGAAAGACTACTCACTTCTAAATCTTTTGTAGTCATTTTTGTATTACTTTAGTAATATATGTTAATTTGGATTCATATGTTGTTTTTTCTGACTTTATGTGAACGAAAAGACAAATTCACCCGTTTTCTCACTGGAAATATGTACATTTCAAAATATCACTGTCCTGGTCACAAAAGCAAAGTTTGTGGGGAATAATAGCCATTTTCTATACTTTTGAGGCATAAGAAATTAGGAAACAACACTTACTACCCAGGAACAAAAATTGTGTTACATATCAGCTCAGTATATATTTAAGAGTTTTTATATAAGGGCATTTCTTTAACTTCTGGTTAAAGGTGCCCTCAGTATTTTTTCCTCATTAAAAATGTTTAACTCCTAAAGACGTGAATTGTAATTTTGAAATATATGTAGAAACTCATGAGCAGTCTCATTAAAATGAAGACTCACCAGTAACCTTATAAAAGCTTAGAATAAGTTTTATTCTACATGGAGAGGGTCCGCACATGGGGGCTGCCACTAGCTGAATACTACTACTTAATCTCTTAATCTCCCAGACCCAGATTTTCAATATTATTTTTCTCTCCCCTTTTCTCCCCTATTTAGCATGCTCAATTCCCAATGCACTCTAGGTCCTCGTGGTGGCGTAGTGACTCACCTCAATCCGGGTAGCGGAGGACGAATCTTATTACGTGGCTTGTTAAGCGCGTTACCGCAGAGACCTAGCACGTGTGGAGGCTTCACGCTATTCTTCGCGGTATCCACACACAACTCACCATGCACCCCACCGAGAGCGAGAACCACATTATAGCGACCACGAGGAGGTTAACTCAACGTGACTCTACGCACCCTAGCAACCGGGCCAATTGGTTGCTTAGGAAGCCTGACTGGAGTCACTCAGCACACCCTGGATTCGAACTCACGACTCCAGGTGTGGTAGTCAGCGTCTTTACTTGCTGAGCTACCCAGGCCCCCCCAGGCTTTCAATATTAAAATATATTTAAAAAAAACTCTATTATAAAAATACAAATGATTTCCTGTTTTAAACTATGACGATCTACACCACACAATAATAAACAAACCATTTCAGTATTTATTGTGAAAATGACTTATTTTTTTTTCCCCAAAATTTAGGACTGTCCCACAGTTGTGGCATCATTTCCACTACACCAAACAATTTTGCCCCTAAAAAAAAAAAGCTTTTTCAAAAGTTAGTGTACTTGTTAACCAATTCAACAAAAGTGTCAGTGAAGAGCATGCTTGAGATGAAATATGAGAAGTGATGTTTGAAGATTATACAGTTTAACTATTAACCGCGATTATAAATATCACGGTTAAACTGTAAGAATTTAGTATCAATGGTTAAAAACCTTGAAATGCTTTATTTACATGTGGCAAAAATATTAGATATAATATACAAATATATAATATAAAAGAGTTTTTCGTAAGATTTTGTAAGTCTAAATGGGAAAACTCTTGTGCCTGTGTGGGTACTGGAGCTGTTGCTATGGTTACGGACTGTGGCCACATGGTGCTTTAATGGCCAGGTGTTGCGAACTGAACGTGAACTTTCAAATCACCTGAAACTGAAGCTTAAACACACAGATTCAAAAATATAACAGAGGAATTCGATCTACCAGACACATATTCATCAAAAAAGTGACTTAAATCGGCTGTTGGGGAGCATTTAAATCACTGACTGAAGACGACGGATGTAAAACATGCAAACAGAATCATAGAAAGATAAATATTCTACAAATGGGACAGGACGCTCCACTAGTCGTCCAACAACAAACTAGTAAGTTTAATATTTTTAGCTGTGGTGATTTTAAAGTGATGAATTAAAGATGCCACTTTTTGTATTGTTTAAGCATGCTAACAGCACATGGTGCATTGTGTGTAGTTACTATAAGAGAGTAAATTTGAAAAGTTGTGTCATAAATTGTCCTCATTATTCAAAGCATTGGCTTCTGTCCAAATTCACAACATTCAACAATAAACACACACCACAGAATCCCTATTTGTGAGCAGAATATTTTTATATGGGTGTCATTTTGAATCAAGCTGTAATTTTGCCAAATAATACAAAAAGTCTAAAAATATTATTAAATTGTGGATATTTAAGATACATCAAATGTTAGCTACGAAATTAGCCGAACTAATCCAATCATTAAAAATGTCATTTCCAGCACAGAATTCTATTAACACAATATAGAATTTGAGATGTGGTGGAAATTACACTTTGGTGGAAATTTTCATGTCATTCAGAAAATAAACCTTGCACACCTGAGAGATTTATTGGTAGGTGGGTAAATGACATGACGCTCATTTTTTCTGGGGTTTAAATGTAGTGACCGACCGATATATCGGTCGGCTGATATTAGCCTTTCACCGATATATCGGTATCGCCGTCTATGTTCACCGATACGCACAGATATGAAAATTTTTTTCAGAACATATAATGCAGAAAACAATGCTTTAGAATTGGTGTCATAGCGCAGTTTGTCCAGCAGAGTGCACTCCGACTCCATTGTTTACAGAGCTGACTATGAGCAGCCAGTGGCTCTGCAGACAGGGCGGAGTCAAACGGTGTCTCGGTAAGTTAACTAGTTTGTGAAATACATTTCACTTAATAAACAATGACCCCATCATTTTCCCTTTTCAATATAATGTTAACCCTGTCCCTGACAACCATGTCACTCATGTCTGTTTGCTGTTAGCCAGCTATAGTTTGTCAGTGCAGTAAATAATGTAGCAGATTGAAAGGTAAACATAAGAGCATCTTTTTGCAGCTCAGCAGACAACAGTGCGGTGGTGGATTGTGTCTGTTGAGTGTTGATTTCACGCTACGCTGTTACCTAGTTGGTGAGACGCAATGCTGGTCCATGTTTCACTCTCTGTGACAACGAGCTTATAGCTAACTAGCTAACCACGTAGCTACTTTCATTGCTTTTCAGCTGAGTGGAAGCTAATGTGTAAACATGTATTCACCAAACTGTTTTGTTCAGGATTCACAGTTTGGTACCCCTTCAACCGAACAATTCCAGTCGTTGCATTTATAAAATGTAATATTTAAAAGTCTGGTTTTCCACCGTTGAAAGTTTCCCCTGAACTTGTATAGCAGAATACGGTGTAACACCACTGCTTATCTGTTTATCTTGACTCGGCAGTATTAATAAAGTCAGCATTTGACTGATACTAAACAGTAATACTGATGTTTATTTAGCTATTTCTTTATTTTCATTTATTCTTTATTTTAATGGTCAGCATTTGACTGATACTAAACATACAGTACTGATGTTTTTTAAGCTATTTATTGTATTTTTATTCTTTATTTACTCAGTGTTAATTTCTAGAATTTGTTGAAAATCTATAATAATAATGTCAAATATTCTTTGATAAAAATATTTGTTTAAGAAAGCAGCCTTCCGAGTACCTTTGCATAGTCATATCGGTGCAAAATCGGTGAACAATCCACATAGAAAAGGTCTGTTTTCATTCTAGCTCAAAAATTAAATATATCGGCCACCATATCGGTAATCGGTGAATTTTCCCCCTCTAAAATCGGTATCGTCTCAAAAATCCCATATCGGTCGGGCTCTATTTAAGTCATAAATGTCATGTTGTGTAACCGTCCAGAGACGGTAAAAAAATCTAAGTGTCATTAAAAGCTGAAATTCTTAAAAAAATTTATGTTGCCATGGGTTGTGCTGAATAATCCCCAAATAATACCCAAATATACCCAATACCCAAATAATATTTGGGTATTTTATTCCCAGCAAATTTGTGTAATGTAGAAAAGGTTTTTGAGTGATGTTGGCAGGTGGGCTTCATTACATTTATCTATGTTTGGGAAGGATATTGTTATTAAAATGAACTGTATTCCAAAATTCAACTACCTGCTACAGTCTCTCCCTATAGATGTCCCCCTCTCTTATTTCAAGCAATTTGATAACATAGTGAAGTCCTTCATTTGGAAAGGTAAATGTCCCAGATTACATTTCATTAAGTTGCATAGGCCGACTGACAAAGGTGGGCTAGGCCTACCCAAGATTTTGTTTTATTATTATGCATTCGGTCTCAGACATTTGGCTCATTGGTCGCTTCTACTTGAGAGAGCCCCTCCCTGGTTTTATACTGAACAGGAAGTTCTTGCCCCTATTTCGCCATTGCAAAGCCTTTCTATCAAACTAACCGGAGAAGTTAAGTTGCACCCTGTTATCCCGCATTTGTACTCGGTATGGACAAAAGTGTCCACAGTGTTTAATTCGGACATTTATTTAAATGTTGCCTTGAGCATATAGCTGAACCCAAAATTATGTATTAATAAGTCCCCTTTCTGTTGGTCAGAGTGGATTGTGAGGGAGGTTAATACGCTCGGTGACCTATATGAGAGTGGAGTGTTGAGATCCTTTGAAAATATGGTTCAACATTTTGAGATTCCCAGATCTCAGTTCTATAGGTATTTACAGCTGGGCCACCTGCTCTGTACTATTTTTGGGAGTAGCATACACCCCACTAAAGCGGCAGATACTCTGGGAATGGTGATTACTGCTTTTGGAAAAGGTCATGAGGCATCAGTGTATTACTCCCTGTTAATACAGAGTCTGGGGGACGGAGCTTTAACTTCTATCAAGAGATTATGGGAGAAAGATTTCAACTTGGTATTGGAGGAGGGAGAGTAGGCTAGGATTCTAAAAAACATCAAGTCTACATCTAGAGACGCAAGGGTTTGCCTTATGCAATTCAAGATTTTACATAGATTCTATTGGACCCCCTCTAGGTTGTATAGGCTTGGTCTTAAAGTCACACCCACCTGCTGGCGATGCCAATCAGAAGATGGGGACACAACCCATGTTTTTTGATGGTGTGTTAAGATCCAAGAATTTTGGTTAAAGGTTCAGAGTTTTATGTGTGATGTATTGGGCACTCAAATTTCATTTTGCCTAAGACTCTGTATTTTAGGAGATGGGGCGGTCATCTCTCGGGGAGGAGCAGTGGGAGAGAAGTTTAGCTTTAAATGTGTGTGATTATATATTTTGTGTGTGTGTGTGTGTGTGTGTGTGTGTCTATAATCTTGTGACCACAGGGATATTGTTGAGGGTCAGGGTGGGGTTGGGGATTGGGAGGGGTAATAGTGGGGGTTGTTTTGCTTTTCTTTGTTATCTATATGAATCAATACAAAATGTTAATCAGAAAAGAAAATAAGCAGTGAAACAATTTTATTTTAAAATATGATTTATATTTGTGTCCACCAAATCAAAGTAATGTGGTGTAACCAACATGTAGGTAGCAATTTTATTTTTTATCATAAAACAGAGAAGATCTCTTTAGACCCACAAGGCAAATCATTATTATGTCATATCATTAAATATCAATATTTTGACATTTTTACGA
Organism: Myxocyprinus asiaticus; assembly: GCF_019703515.2. Taxonomy (NCBI): domain Eukaryota; kingdom Metazoa; phylum Chordata; class Actinopteri; order Cypriniformes; family Catostomidae; genus Myxocyprinus; species Myxocyprinus asiaticus. Next base: position 39,833,474 of record NC_059374.1, on the reverse strand, counting down.
AAAGGCACATTTAGCTCAGGTCATTTGGTATAACCATGAGAAAACTTCTTGATATTCTTGACTTTAAAATTTGTGATATTTGTAAAAAATATTTTTCACCTTTACATTTTTGTAAATAATGATTAAATTGCGTACACTCATGTATTCGATGTGCAAAAGAAACTATCTCGATAACTTTTACTTGATAGTAACACCTTATTACATTTTGAAAGTCATTAAATCAATTTGTTTGCAGAAAATGCAATGAAATTAAAAAAATTGTTTTTTAAAACAACACGAACTCAAAGATTACTATGAACAAGACACACTAGACAATATTTCTAATTTTTATTACCTCCTTACCTTATTTGCCAATGACCCATGTGCGTTAGACATCAGCTATTAAAAAGTACGAAAAAATGGTACACACTACCATAGCTTGCAAAGCTGCAAAAACAATCCAAATTTATGTTGCAATAAAATTTTGATTGTTGAAGCTATGGTAGTGTGCTGGATTTTTTTATTATCCTTTATAATGACATTCAGAAGAATTATATATAAAAATGACAAATCTCCTGTGATGCATGTACATACATTTTTGGACATTAGTTAATAGACAAATTAAAAAAAATAAATAAATAGCCAAAAAAACAGAGAGACTGTGAAAATTATTTTAATGAGACATTACTTTCTAAAATCCACAGTGCTAAAAGTGCCAGAAGTCAAAGGAACACCATTAATAAACTGAAAACACAATAAAATTGAGTTTATATGAGATTTTGAAACTATTTTTTCCTCCTTCCCTGAATAAGAAACACTTAAGGCATTTACATGACTGTAAAGGTTGTCATCTTATTATTATCTTTCAAAAAAATCCAGAATTTATCCAAATTCTTCCCAATTCAAAATGAAACAGACCATTCAAATAACCGTTGACAATATAGCACTCTGATAAGATTCTTTCCTGGAAACAAAATGCCTCTCTTAACTTACCTTAATAGCTTTTATTCCTGCTTTGGTTACAGACATCATTTTGGCTCGAGAGATCGGGGGTGTCATGTCTATCATGGACAACATCTACAGGGAGGAAAGAGGAGCAAGGAATGTGAACACATTTGCCCTGAAAAATAGATAGTTTACAACCAAAAACACAACCGAAGTGCATCAAATTCTTATCCATGATCTCGAATATTAAAATGAGAGGAAACACCTTCACTAGAAAATAGTCTGCTCATAATAGCCCCACAATAAAAACGGAGTTGTTTGTTCTCCAAGGCTTTTAATTAACCGTGAGCTGAGATTTGTTTGTCCCCTTGTTTAGTATGCTTATTTGATGTATTTATACTTATGCTTGTTATTGTTTGTTTTTTCTCTCCTCTCCTCTACTTACTTACTTATTTTATTGTACAGCGCATTGGTTAACAGTCCGTTGTTTTTAATTGTGCTTTATAAATAAATTGCCTTGCCTAAAAATGACAGCAGATCTATCTTCAAACATTAATAACAGCACCCACACTATAAAGTACTCCTCGCTGCAGACTGTAGTGCGATGACATAGTGCAGGGGTCGGCAACCTATACTATAAATCTAATCCCATGCGTATTGGATTTTAGTGACGTAGTGGATCTAATCCCATGCATAGTGGATTTTAGTGACGTAGTGGATCTAATCCCATGCATAGTGGATTTTAGTGACGTAGTGGATCTAATCCCATGCGTATTGGATTTTAGTGACGTAGTGGATCTAATCCCATGCGTATTGGATTTTAGTGACGAAGTGGATCTAATCCCATGCGTATTGGATTTTAGTGACGTAGTGGATCTAATCCCATGCGTATTGGATTTTAGTGACGTAGTGGATCTAATCCCATGCGTATTGGATTTTAGTGACAGTGGATCTAATCCCATGCGTATTGGATTTTAGTGACGTAGTGGATCTAATCCCATGCGTATTGGATTTTAGTGACAGTGGATCTAATCCCATGCGTATTGGATTTTAGTGACAGTGGATCTAATCCCATGCGTATTGGATTTTAGTGACGTAGTGGATCTAATTCCATGCATAGTGGATTTTAGTGAAGTGGTAGATGTTTTAATGTTCTGTTTTATTACTGTAGTGTATTTAACTGCCATTAATATAGTATATATTCATATAAGACACATACATTTATATATTAGGGCTGCACAATTAATTAAAATAAAATCGAGGTATGACATTGTGCGATAATTTAACCTCAAAGGGCAACGATGATTTAATTAAATAAATCAAGCTGTTCGCTTCAAAGTCTATGCATGCTGCTCTGTCCTGTCTGTATTGTATATAAGCATTATTATTACAGTGTAATATACAAATACTAATAATTCACCCCATGGCATTTACAGCGGAGAATGTTAAAATGAGTGGCACATTATAGTGAGTAATATAAGTATATTGCTTAATTTATATATTTGTTTTCTATGGGTGAAGAGGAAAACAAGGAAAAGCAATTTACGAAATGCATCGTTATGACCATTTTTAAAAGATAAGCTATATTAAACAAATGCCTCAGTGTAATACTTTAATACTAAGTAGTAATGTACTCAGTGTAAAGCATAAACATGCACTACGTCACCAAAATCCACTACGTAATCGCGCTACAGTCTGCAGCGAGGACTCTCTAAATTTCCCTCCATTACAAGAATTAATATAAACATTTATAAAGTTGCGCAAGTATCTGATCCAATAGGGGGCGCCACTGTTATTCTCTCTATAACAAACAGACAGGCCAAGAGTACATAAACCACATACATACACTATATCGTTTATTCGAGAGATATATACTGAATGTTTGACAGATGAGTGCATTTTGTCCACTAATTCATAATCCAAGTCAAATTTTAATGCATCCATGTTTGACAGCACGAACAGGTGGAGGTCACTAAACAAACAAACAAACAAACAAACAAACAAACAAACTTAATTCACATTCATTTCAGCACATACTACATGTGATTCACTACGTGTGAGCTCTTACTTGAATTTAGAACGTCAAAAGGCAGCAATATGGCCAATTTCCCTTCATGAATCTCAAATATAATCACAAAATAACGATTGTTTTTGGAGACACTCGCGCTCGGCTAATGCTAACAGGCTAACAGGCCTATAAATCGCTAGATTCTCACCTCCCCGTTAAAGGCGTTCACCGCATCCATCTCCATGGTCTTTATTAATTCAATATGCCTCTAGATGTATTCTCATGGACCAAAATAAACATGTGTGAAAATAGATAATTGCGTTGAGGCCGCATGAGATTCGAGACGCGTTCAGACGTGATGAGCGTGCATACCTGCAGCGCCGCACACTGGACTGGAGAAGAACTGCAGCTGGGGACTAAACACTGTTCAGTGCTAAGTTGTTCATGAGAGGTTCAAGCGCGAAGGGATGAAACCAGGGGCGGACTGGCCATGGGGAGAACCGGGACTTTTCCCTGTGGGCCGGCCGCGAAACGGGCCGAACTGGCGGCGATAAGCTGGAACGGGCTGTCCCATTTCTATGTAAAATCCAGGGCCGATTCTCTTCCCAGTCCGCCCATGGCTAAAACTCTATTGTATTTGTAAGGATTATTATTATTCTGCCTTAAAACTGACCGTGCAGACCAAACTGTAAAGCCTAGAGACTTGAAACCAAACAAGCACAGGAAGATTCAGCAGAGTCTCAGTATGATAAGTTATCAAAGGAATTTTGAACTTTCGATTCATGGTCAAACAGGTACATCAAAACGTATATAGTGGGCGTGGCCACTTTATTAGTAAAACAATTATAACTCATGAATGGAATGATGTATTGTCACCAAATTTGGTACACATATGTATGGGGCCATTCTGAGGACACACACAAATGCGTGCCTCTGCTTCTTGGTGGAGCTATAATAATTTCTAAAAATGGCTCTAACTATGGAACCCAAGGTCCGATCAACTTGAAATTTTGCATACAGTGTCTTTGTCCAAGGTGCCATCAAGGTCTATGAGGATAGTCTTATACAGCTCTAGAAAAAATGATCAGTTTCTCTGGATTTACTATTTATAGGTATGTGTTTGAGTAAAATGAACATGACAGGGTCTCGATCCGGTGGTCCTCCATCCACACCTTGATTGACCTGGCTGTGTGGCATGGAGCATTGTCCTGCTGGAAAAACCAATCGTCAGAGTTGGGGAACATTGTCAGAGCAGAAGGAAGCAAGTTTTCTTCCTTGTACGTGGCTTGATTCATGTGTCCTTCACAAAGATGAATCAGCCCGATTCCAGCCTTGCTGAAGCACCCCCAGATCATCACCAATCCTCCACCAAATTTCATAGTGGGTGTGAGACACTGTGGCTTGAAGGCCTCTCCAGGTCTCCGTCTAACCATTAGACGACCTGGTTAAGGATCGCGATGATCTTGGGGTGATGTTCATTTTACTCAAACACTTACCTATAAATAGTAAAGCCAGAGAAACTGATAATTAAGCAGTGGTCTCTTAATTTTTTCCAGAGCTGTATCTTGAAAAACATGGCCGCCGTCAACTAATCAGCTTTTAACAGCTATTAGATAGGGTTAGAAAAGGCAGATCAGAATGAAACATGGTAGGCCTATTTGTCTCTTGGCCCAAGAGGTCTGTGCTAAATTTGAAAGAAATTGGCCATGGGAGGTTGTTTTTCTGTGTTTTTCATGTGTATAAATCATTGCATATACCACTGTGTTTCACTCAGACACACGTTATTCATAACATATGATAGATTTCCTCATTCTGAACAACTTTTCCTTAATAACCACTGGTGTGAATAGTTTGTTAAATATTTAAGATTATTAAAAAAAAAAAAAAAACGTTTTCAAACTAGTCCGAGGCCGTTCGACCGATCGGAACCAAACCAGTGAAGAGAGATTCTCTGGAGTCCCAGTATCAATAATTATCAAAAGAAGTTTGAACTTTCGATTCATCGTCGCAACGGTACTCTTGAATGGAATGAGATATTAACACCAAATTTTTGAAATTTAGTATGTAAATGTCAATCTGAGGACACATGAAAAAAAAAAGTCACACCTCTGCCTCTTGGTGGCGCTATAACAGTCATGAATGTAAAAAAAAAAAAAAATGCCATATGTCTGAGCTACCTAACATGATGGTTCTGAATAATTGAGGCACATTATCATTGTTTTAAGTGCTTGCTAATGGACTGTCTAATTAATACTTAATTTAAATGTAATTTAATTATATAATTATTTATTTTTATGCACAATTTACAATCATATTTAATTAAACTACACAATAATGATTCTAAGACTTTATAGATATTACAGTTTCATTTTCTGTTAATGCATTATTTTCTGTAAAGCTGCTTTGAAACGATGTGTGTTATGAAAAGCGCTATAGAAATAAAAATGACTTGACTTAATATTGGTTGCATATATACTTAAATAGCTTGAATCCCGTTAATTGCTGCTTGAAGCTGTATTTAACTTTTTCATTAACATTAAATTATCAAGAAATCACAACACTTAAATACTCTAAAATAATGTTAACCACTTAGCCCTTGCGCGTCAATTTAAAAAAGTTACTCAGAGGTCCTTAGAGGACAAAAATGTCTGCGTCAAAAAACTGCAATAATAATATTATATATTAATATTATTTTCCACTTTCAATGAGTTAATTTTTTAACCAACATCAGTCCTGATTATAACTACCAAATATTTATTAATTTTCAGGATTTTAACCCTTTAAATGACAGTTTGTTTATATAATGCCACTGTTATTTTTTGTTTTTGTTTTTTTATGAAAAAAAAACACAAAAAAATTTTTTGTTCCATATACTAAATGCTAAATACTAAATGATATCAAATCATTTGATATGCCAATGATTAGCAACAACATTGTTAGCATTGTTAATGCAACAGCATTATTATTTTTTGTGCAGTGTCACATTTAAAAATAAAAAAACAACTCACACCTAGTACTTTAGAGGACAAAAATGTCCATGTCAAAAAACTGCCATAAAAATAATATATTAATATTATTTTCCACTTTCACTGACCTTTTCACTGAGCAATATGATACCTATCATATCTCTTCTGAAGACATGGATTAAACCACTAGAGTCGCAAGGATTACTTTTATGCTGCCTCTATGTGCTTATGTGCTGTTTAATGTTAACCATTTAAGTTGATTGTACAATTTTCAAAAATGTTTTAAGGCTTTTTATGAGACTTTTATTTAGTAAAACATCTTATGGCTGCATCGAATCGGGCTTTTATTTTGAAAACGGATGTTGGCGTCCGGAACCGGATTAGACCCAGGTGATCAGCTGCGACCATGCCGACTGTCAGCGTGAAGAGAGATCTGCTCTTTGATGCCCTCGGACAAAAATACAGTCAGTGTTTTGACATGTATCCCCTTTATAAATACAAGAGTGTGATCTTTGTTGGGAAAAAAGAGCTAACTGTGTGTGTGATTGTGTTTCCATTTGGGAAAATGATGGAGGACTATCTAAGTAAAGAAATAACAGCCTGTACTTCATTTGTTCAACCGTTTATCACTTCATAATTGCTGAATGAGTTGATATTGTGACTCAAAATTAATTCAAGTTATATGAGTTTAATTTCTCCAGAGTGTCGCAGCGATTGCATCATATCCAAATCATTCAGAGATTTTAATGAATGCAGATAATATTTTGGATTGTAGTTGATTTATATAGTTTTAGAGTCTGTTGCTGGTTAAATGCAGAAATACTTTGTCTTATAATGTAATTAGTATTATTCTTCATTCATTAGAAAAGCTCGGCTGTCAAATAGAAAGCACCGCGATGACGTCATCATAATGCATTAAATACAATTAAATATATTTTTTTTTTATCTCTAGCTGATGAAGAATTTGATGAACTATGTTTCGAGTTCGGCCTCGAGCTCGATGAAATCGTAAGTCATGAAATTATATTAGTTTACAAGCTGATAAATAGAAGTGACTGTGTAATATTAATGTCAAAAAGTGTAAACGTTTGTTTTATTGTTATTTGCTATGCAAATAAAGTAAATATGAATTATTTTACTTTAAATATTTAAATAAAATATTACAATTGATATTACCTATTTCATGTTTTTGTTAATATAATGAACAAGTAAATATGGTTTATTTTTACATGAAATATTTAAATAAAATATTACAATTGATATTACCTATTACATGTTTGTTATAATATAATGAACAAGTAAATATGGTTTATTATTACATGAAATATTTAAATAAAATATTACAATTGATATTACCTATTACATGTTTGTTATAATATAATGAACAAGTAAATATGGTTTATTATTACATGAAATATTTAAATAAAATATTACAATTGATATTACCTATTACATGTTTGTTATTAATATAATGAACAAGTAAATATGGTTTATTTTTACATGAAATATTTAAATAAAATATTACAATTGATATTACCTATTACATGTTTGTTGTTAATATAATGAACAAGTAAATATGGTTTATTATTACATGAAATATTTAAATAAAATATTACAATTGATATTACCTATTACATGTTTGTTATAATATAATGAACAAGTAAATATGGTTTATTATTACATGAAATATTTAAATAAAATATTACAATTGATATTACCTATTACATGTTTGTTATAATATAATGAACAAGTAAATATGGTTTATTATTACATGAAATATTTAAATAAAATATTACAATTGATATTACCTATTACATGTTTGTTATAATATAATGAACAAGTAAATATGGTTTATTTTTACATGAAATATTTAAATAAAATATTACAATTGATATTACCTATTACATGTTTTTGTTAATATAATGAACAAGTAAATATGGTTTATTATTACATGAAATATTTAAATAAAATATTACAATTGATATTACCTATTACATGTTTGTTATAATATAATGAACAAGTAAATATGGTTTATTATTACATGAAATATTTAAATAAAATATTACAATTGATATTACCTATTACATGTTTGTTATAATATAATGAACAAGTAAATATGGTTTATTTTTACATGAAATATTTAAATAAAATATTACAATTGATATTACCTATTACATGTTTGTTATAATATAATGAACAAGTAAATATGGTTTATTTTTACATGAAATATTTAAATAAAATATTACAATTGATATTTACCTATTACATGTTTTTGTTATAATATAATGAACAAGTAAATATGGTTTATTTTTACATGAAATATTTAAATAAAATATTACAATTGATATTACCTATTAAATGTTTGTTATAATATTATGCACATAATACATTCATAAAATATCTATTTTATATTTTTGTAATATATATATTGCATTGATATAATCATCATGTTATTCTACAAAATTGTCATTATGCTATGAATGAATCTATTTACATTTGCCTGTTTACTGTTGACTCATGCATTGCTGCATTACTTTGTCCTTATTGTCTCTCAAGACATCAGAGAAGGACATCATAAGCCGTGAACAGGGCGATCAGAAGGCTGAGGGGGCGTCTGATGTAGTACTGTATAAGATCGATGTTCCAGCCAACCGTTATGATCTGCTATGTCTGGAGGGACTCGTCAGGGGTCTGCAGGTCTTTAAAGAAAAGTAAGACCCAGGATTTAAATTGTAGTTTTGCTTTTTCTATCTATAAGCATTGAAATACCCATGCTGTTGCTTTAACTTCACATTTCTGGCTAATTGACGTGCGTATTGTGAATTTGAAGTATTAGGATGAATGTGTCTTTATACAGTGTTGTATCTTTTTAGGATGGGAGCGCCACGATACAAGAGTGTGAGTCCTGTGAATGGAGCAGAGCCTCAGCGGCTGGTGATAACTGAGGAGGTGAGTGTTTTATATCGTGCTTATATTTCTGTTAAAAGTGCGCTCAATTGTTTGATCTTAAAGGGCTAGTTCACTTAAAAATTAAAATTCTCTCATCATTTACTCAACCTCATGCCATCCCAGATGTATATAGCTTTTTTCTTCTGCTGAACACAAATATTTTTATAAGAATATCTCAGCTCTCAAGGTCCATACAATGGAAGTCAACAAGGTCCAATACTTTGAAGCACATAAAGGCCGCATATATGTAATCCATACAACTGCAGTGGTTAAATCCGTGTCTTCAGAAGCAATATGATAGGTGTGGGTGAGAAACAGATCATTTTTTTACTATAAGTTCTCCTTCCTGCCCAGTAGGTGGCGGACGATATGCACAAAGAATGAGAATCACCAAAAACAAAAGAAGAACTCTTCTTTTGTGGAGATTTTTATATATATATATATATATATATATATATATATATATATATATATATATATATATATATATATAAAGGTCTTTAAAAAAGGATATTGATCTGTTTCTCACCCACACCTATCATATCTCTTCTAAAGACATGGATGAAACCACTGGAGTCACAAAGATTACTTCTATGCTGCCTTTATGTGCTTTTTGGAGCTTCAAAGTTTTGGACCCTGTTGACTTGTATTGTGAGGATCTACAGAGCTGAAATATTCTTCTAAAAATCTTTGTGTTATGCAGAAGACAGAAAGTCATACACATCTGGGATGGCATGAGGGTGAGTAAATAGTGAGAGAATGTTTTGGGTGAACAATCCCTTTAAGAGCTGATGTGAACAGCCATCAGCTGTAGTGAGAAATGGAGGACGATCGTGGAGAGTAATCGTACAGGGGCTTTGCTGACAATGAAGTTACGTGTCCCTCTCTGTGTCCCTGTAGACGGCGTCTGTAAGGCCACACGCAGTAGCAGCTGTGCTGCGCAACATCACTTTCACTCAGGAACGATACGAGAGCTTCATAGAGCTGCAGGAGAAACTGCACCAGAACATTTGCAGGTTAGTGGTTCTTATCAGTTTTACTATGAGAAGTTACAAGTCTCAGGAGGAGTATTTTGCAGAAATTATCAATGCACTCTTCTTTCTTCAGGAAAAGAACTCTGGTTGCCATAGGAACTCATGATTTGGACACTATCTCTGGCCCTTTCACCTACACAGCCAAACCGCCTGGTGATATCCTCTTCAAACCGCTCAATCAGAGCAAAGAATACACTGCCACCGAGCTCATGAGTCTCTATAAGGTGAGCTCTGTTTGGCTGCAGTCGTTGGGATAGGCTTCTATTAGCTGATAATGCTTTCTGACACTAATAAATGCATTTGATTTGCTACTTTGTTGTGCTCATATTGATTAGAAGATTTATGTCCGAAAGCATCACTCAATGAGAAAGGAAATGTAATCAATATTATGTTTTTAGACTGACAGTCATCTGAGACACTACCTGCATATAATTGAGAATGAACCTCTCTACCCCATCATATATGACAGCAACGGAATCGTCCTGTCTATGCCTCCTATCATCAACGGTGAGTCAATTATACATATATACACTCACACAAGACATATTCTTGTATTATTTACTAGAGGTCAACTGTTTGGTAAGTTACTTTTAAAAAGTAATCCACTACAAATTACTAACTGCTTCTCTCACATCACTATGATGGGCATAGACATAGGGGCTACAAGAGCCCAAAATTAATAAAATCCCAGCTGCAGTTTATTGTGCAACCAAAATCCTAATCACCAGAAAGAAATTAAAATTTTGAGCATAATGCAGGAATATAAACAAGCCAGTGTATAAACAAAGATTTTGTATGAACTATAAGATTAATGATTAATGTCTGTGAAGTCCATCCTGGATTAACTGCAGAAGTTCACATAGATGCATTGTCCTTGTTAGTTGGCTGATGAAGGCTTTTGATGGCAATTAATTGATAGTCTATGTATTCCATTTCAATAGTGTAGTCCATCATTAGACCAAGGTGATGCAGGCAGAGATCAGTGAGGTGCATCTTAGTTTAACCGGCAGGTCATTTCGGTGAGGTCCATCCTAAGTCCAAGGTTCATGCAGTGGCATATGAAGTATCCCATGTCTTATGGTTGGAGCTGGCATTAGTTCATCCTCTGAGGTCCATCGTAATAGACTGAAGTGATGTCTGGGTAGTACCGGCTGCATTTAAGAGACACGTAGCAGTTGAGTCCAATACCAAGCAGGAATGGAGCTGGATCCGGACAGTCCTGGTGACCTCGGAATAGGAGATGAATACCAAGGTTGAGACAGGGAAACAAATAGAATAATATTAGCGTAAATGCTGTTCAATTTATTGCTGAGTTATTGATTATGAGAAATGTTTTTGGTTCTGGCAGACCTAACTAAAGCAGCCTAATTGTGAGTTGATGGATAAATTTGGTGTATGCCTGGCTAAATAGATGAGTCTAGACTTAAACTGAGTGAGTGTGTCTGTGTCCCGAACAGTGTTAGGGAGACTATTCCATAGTTTAGGAGCCAAATAGGAAAAGGATCTACGTCCTTTTGTGGATTTTTATATTCTAGGAACTATTAACAGGCCAGAATTTTGTGATCGTAATGAACGTGATGGAATATAGCGTGGTAGAAGGTCACTTAAGTACTGCGGAGCTTGACCATTCAAAGCTTTGTATGTAGTTAACAGAATTTTAAAATTAATACAAAATGTAACAGGTAGCCAATATAACGATGATAAATGGGGCCAATATGATCATATTTCTTAGTTCTAGTCAGCACTCTGGCTGCTGCATTTTGAACCAATTTAAGTTTATTTATTGAACTTGCTGGACATCCTCCCAGTAATGCATTACAATAATGTAGTCTTGAGGTCATGAACGCATGAATTAGTTTTTCGGCATCAGCAACAGAGAGCATGTGTTGTAACTTTGCAATATTTCTTAGGTGGAAGAATGATGTTCTACAAACATTGGAAATGTGATTTTCAAAGGACAGATTGGTATCAAATATAACACCTATGTTTTTTACTGTAGAAGACGTTGTAACTGTTCATCCATTGTGAGTCAAATTATATTTTATCTTCTTATTTTTAGAAGTTTTTGGTCCAATAATTAGTACCTCTATTTTGTCGGAATGGAGTAGAAGGACATTTCTGGTCATCCAGTCTTTGATTTCATTGATACACTCTGCTAATTTGGAGAATTGTGAAATTTTATCGGGTTTCGAAATATAAAGTTGGGTATCGTCAGCATAACAGTGGAAACTTATTCCACGATTCCTCATAATATCTCCCAGGGGAAGCATATAAGGAGAAAAGCAGAGACCCTAAAACTGATCCCTGTGGCACTCCATACTTAACCTTTGTTAGATTTGACAATTCCTCGTTTATACAGACAAAGTGGTAGTGGTCTGCTAAATAGGACCTAAAGCAAGTCAACAAATGCCAACATAATTCTCAAGCCTATTCAAGAGAATGTTGTGATCTATGGTGTCGAAGGCAGCACTAAGATCTAAAAGCACTAGAAGTGAAATGCAGCCGCGATCAGATGATAGGAGCAAGTCATTTGTAACTCTGATAAGTGCAGTCTCTGTACTGTGATGAGGCCTAAATCCTGATTTACATTTTTCATATATACTATTTCTCTGTAGAAATGAACATAGTTGGGAGGACACTACCTTATCTAGTATTTTCAACATGTATACTGTATGTAAATAATTTCTTTATGGTTATGTTTGAGCTTAGGTTAGGTTTGATCTTATGGTTAGATTTGTTGCCTAATTTTCTGCATAGATCTGTACATTTAGAAGCTCTGTTCATTTAAAAGACTGTTGTTGTTTTTTGTCCCAGGGGACCATAGCAAAATTTCATTAAACACAAAGAACATATTCATTGAGTGTACAGCCACAGATCTTACAAAGGTAAGCTAAATTCTGGTACAGAACCTGAACTTTGGTCATGTTTGTTAACTGATCATATTAAACCAGAATACACATATAGAGTGTAATAATCCTAGTCTATAATCTTAATGTCTTGTTGTTTTAACTGTAGGATACAGGTAAACATGTAAAACATTTATTAATGTGTAGGCAAAGATTGTGCTGGACATGATGGTGACCATGTTCAGTGAATTTTGCGGGGAGCCGTTCACGTGAGTTATATTTATAAGTATAATTCAGTTTCCTCATAGAAATTAATCAAGAAGAGAGTTTTTATTTTGTAAATGTGCTGCGGCATATTGTTCAGTAGTGAGATGTGCTTTTTTTGCTCTCTAACAGGGCAGAAGAGGCGGAGGTCGTTTACCCTGATGGCAGATTGTGTGTGTATCCTGTAAGTATTCAGTTTTTAATTTAACTAGAATTACTGCTATGAATATTATCTCTTAAGAAGGTTAACATGAAGAGTCAACATAAAATCAAAATTGACCCTATTTACTTTCATAATACATGTTCCTGGTCTTTTTGTGAATGATTCACTGGTGCATGTTATTCCAAAGAGAAATATGTTTTTCTCTGAAATCAAATGCTTTCCCTTTTCGACTGATATCACCAATCCCTTTTATTTTTCAGATGATATAGAGGCCACTTTTCACAGTCTAATCAATTCCTGATAGATATAATCAAGTATCAGGTTCCTATTTTACTTAAGAATGCTGTTTCTTGTTGACTTTAATCTCAGAATTTAAAACTCATTCTTGTGACTTGCCTTACTAAAATCAAGAGTTCAGAGCTATAAACTTCTGGCACACATTTGTGGTGAATCAAAAGCTCATTTGCATGTGAAAATAACGACCGGCAAAGTTGCTGCAAATTTGTGGCTACTTTAGATTTTTTGTAAGGGTAAAAAATAATCTCAGTTCTAAGCCTGGTCTCATTGAATCATGTAACTATACCTTTAGATACACTTTCACACAAATCATGAGTAAAATGGCAGATTATCAGTTCATAAACCCTTACTTTTCGGCCTGTTCTTCACACACAGTCAACACATGAGCTAAAAGCGTCAGAAGCACCACAAAATGACTTGGCGACTTCAGCGATTACGTTTTTTATCTCACATTTGCTTTTTATGACACTATCGGTTAGGTTAAGGTTTAGGGTAGGGAGGTTGGTTTTGTTGTTTTAAAATTCAATAGAGCATTAACCTTTAAAACCCTCATATGTTTGGGATTTTATATAGGACTCGTTTAACAGTTAACTCTCTTTTAGCGCCACTCAGTGGATATTTCACTTCAGAACTGCAGTGAAACGTCTAAGGAACCACATAAAATCATTTTGCAAAAATGATGCCACAGTCACGTAATTTTCATGAGATCAGTCTGTCATTCTAATGAAAATGAACTTTTAAAAATAAGTTATTAAATTTTTTTTGCTGATTGTCTACTCTAGGAGCTGGCTTACAGGATGGAGACGCTCTCTGGGGATTTTATCAACAAAAAAGTCGGGATCAAGTAAGTTTGATCTGAAATTCAGAACAGTGTAAATGTTTAATGTTAAAGCAGTATCACACAAGCAAGAGTGCTGTATGACCCTATATCAGCACAGCTGTGATTCGGCCGCAGGTAATCACAGCTGTGCTGATTAAGGGCCATACAGCACGATTGTTGGTGTGATATTGCTTTTTAACAACAGTTCAACGAACAAGTAAATAAAAAAATGACTGTCACAAAAAAACGAACTTGTGCATGGAACTTCTTTCTTACGCCACGGACCAGGATCTGCCGTTGCTAGTTCAAAAGATGCACCCAAGCCTCCGTTACTTATCAAAAACATCACTTTAGAACTAGTAATGACAGCTTGGGCTGTTTCTAACAAGTTATTGAAGAAACAATGATGTGTGTGTGTGTTTGAGAGAGAGAGCGATTGAACATGTACTATTAACTGTGACTCCCAAGCAGAGATGAACATTATTGCTACAGCTGTTTTACTCATCACTTTAGAACTAGTAACGACAGCTTGGGCTGTTTCTAACAAGTTATTGAAAAACAATGATGTGTGTGTGTTTAAGAGAGAGAGAGCGATTGAACATGTACTATTACCTGTGACTCCCAAGCAGAGATGAACATTATTGCTACAGCTGTTTAACTCATCACTTTAGAACTAGTAACGACAGCTTGGGCTGTTTCTAACAAGTTATTGAAGAAACAATGATGTGTGTGTGTTTGAGAGAGAGAGAGAGAGCGATTGAACATGTACTATTACCTGTGATTCCCAAGCAGAGATGAACATTATAGCTACAGCTGTTTAACTCCTCACTTTAGAACTAGTAACAACAGCTTGGGCTGTTTCTGACATGTTATTGAAGAAACAATGATGTGTGTGCATGTGTGTGTTTGAGAGAGAGAGAGAGAGCGATTGAGCATGTGCGATTACCCGAGACTCCCAGAGATGAACATTAAAGCTACAGCTGTTTAACTCTATTCCTCTGCTGTAGTGTTAGTCAGCTTCTTGAAGATAATGGAATTTGGTCAAATACATTTAATACAATTTTCTCTGTGTAAAAAATAGCCATCCAAGCGGGGTCCTCCCTGAGTTTTTCACATTAGCCGGTTCGTTCTCTCCTCCCCATGTTCAATATTTACAATCTCCTCCTAACGCGGAAACTCCGGTAGGTAAGCACCTTGAGTATGTTACTTCGTCTGTTGTGTCTCTCAGCTGTGATTAGCCTTAATGCTGAAGCTGTTAGTTTAACTGTATTTCCCAGCTGTAGTGTAGTAGTAACTCAAGTGATCATGAAGCGAGAGACGGTGCCGATGACTTCAAAGAATCCGATCGCTGACTGACAGCGCTGACTCAGTCAACTTAACTTGCTCATAACATATCAAAATGGTCTGTTGTCGCCACCTCCTGGCTAAAATCTTTAATGTCACAGTCAAAAATGAGAAGACACTCATCTAGCTGGTTTTTGACATCTGCGCTGCTCTTACACTTTAGTTTAGAAAGCCACGAACACAAGCGGAGTGATACAAATAGTAACACGTCCGAGTGCTGATGGTGTGAGACATCAGTGCTCTTGGAATGTCTCTTGTCCAATACAACAAACTGTTGTATAATATCTCTTAGATATTTTTCTTCTCTTGCTTCTGTTTTTGCTCAGCGAATCAGCAGAAAGTATAGCTAAGCTGCTGACACGGATGTGTTTGAAGTCAGAGGTCAGCGGTGAGGGTGATCAGATCCAGGTTGAGATCCCACCCACACGCTCAGATGTCATCCACGCCTGTGACATCATGGAGGATGCTGCTATGGCTTATGGATTTAACAATATTGTCAGGACCACGCCCCGCACTTACACGGTAGCCAATCAGGTTAGAGAATAACATTCATTCTTGCCAATCAAAATGTGAGATTTATCTGTTGACATTTGATATTGAGTCACAAAGTGACAAGTGTGTTTGTGTGTGTTTTCAGCTCCCCCTAAATAAATTAACAGAGCTACTGAGGCAAGACCTTGCTGCCGCTGGATTTACTGAAGCTCTGACATTCGCTCTGGTAAAATATCACTTCTCTCAAATTTCAAATTTGCCTTAAAATCTTTAAAAAGGGCTATATTCTACAAAATTCTATTGTACCATTTTATTTCTTTCCAATAAGACCATTTATAATGACACTATTATACAGTATATACATCTAACATTACTCAATTATAGGGTAGAAATAAGATACACTGTCAGCATACTACAGAGTAGGCTAATTATTTTCTAGATAATTATGGATGCAACTTTTTGGCTTATACGATACATATGATACCAATAATATGCCACTTACTCTCCTTATTCTGTCATCAAATCACTGTTTTGCTTAGTAATAGTGCTTTAAAAATGCTTTAAAAAGCTATTTTATTATTCTAACAATAAATTTCCATTGAACATGGCTTGGATCTGTTAAACACATGACAGGCCAAAGAGATCCACAATACAAGATATAATTGTAACAACTATTTAAATGGGGTTATTTTGCACTTCTAAAACATTTTTGCACTTTGTTTTTGCAGTTTTAAACAACAGAACTCACATTAAAAATTTATATTATGCATTTTTGACATACTTTACTTTTGACATGCTTTTATCTTTATAGTACTCACAGAAAAATGATTATAAACTAAATACAACACAGTAAATTAGGTTATTAATTACAAGTAAACCATTGTTTTTCATATCAGCGTTTTCATGCTTATGCGATCATAAGCATGCAAACACCGACATGCAAAACTGGTGGACCAAACACGCTCTGACACAATAAACACCCCCTTAAACTCTGGTGCATTTTTGGGCTGCCGGCCGCAATTTTTCACACTCAAATTTAAACGCTCACCATTCACACATACTGTGGACAAATTGCAAAAAAATCGCAAAATTGCTCCAACGTATTTTAGCCCTCACAGATGTGCTCGTCCATAGACATTCAGTCTGATATTCAGTTCAAGCACCACCCTTGTTGTTTCATTGAATATCTCAACCTCTGAGTGGACTACAAGCTAATTTTCAACGTGAATGTTCTGAGGCCCTATTTTGTTATTTTAAGTAACATAAATGCAGAATTGATGGTTATCTCTAAAAAGTTCAGATTCTACGATTTCAAATGATACCTCATATGCCTGACTTATGTATACGGAGACTTTAACTAGTGATGGGTCATTCATGAATGATTCGTTCATTTTGAACGAATCTTTTATGTGACTCAGAAGAACGAGTAGTCTCAGAGAGTGATTCGTTCATTTTGTGTTGGCATTGCGCAACCTTCGTTCGATTGTTACGTGAAAACCGCATACGCTATGCATTGCTCACACAGGAAACAGAAATGATTAGTTCACCTCTCGAGTCATCTGGTCCGAGTCGTTCGTTCCTTTGTCACGTGACAGCTGTATACGCTATGAAGTGCACGTGTTGGGGGGATTTGGCTATTGAAAATTTTACATTTTAATTGAATTCTGCTCAAATGAACGAAATGAACGAAATGACTTGAATAAAGATCCGTTCATTTTGCTGAACGAGACTCAAAGAACCAAGTCAGTAAAATGATCTTCCCATCACTAACTTTAACGTTTTAAGCGTAAAAATTTTTCGCGATGTAGTGTCCCCCTTTGGACTCTCCGGCGGGTCCATAGAGTTTAATATCGATGGTTATAGCTGATGGTTTTAATTTGGTAGAAAAATCTGTGCATCCCTACAGATAATATTTTAATCATTTTTTTTTTTTCACCCAATTTGGAATGCCCAGTTCCCTGTGCGCTTTTAAGTCCTCGTTGTCGCGTAGTGATTCGCCTCAATCCTGGTGGTGGAGGATGAATCCCAGTTGCCTCTGCGTCTGAGACCGTCAACCCGCGCATCTTATCACGTGGCTTGTTGAGCGCGTTGCCACGGAGACATAGCGCGTGTCGAGGCTTCACGCCATCCACCGCGGCATCCACGCTCAACTCACCACGTGCCCCACCGAGAACGAACCACATTATAGCGACCACGAGGAGGTTACCCCATGTGACTCTACCCTCCCTAGCAACCGGGCCAATTTCGTTGCCTAGGAGGCCTGGCTTACTCCGCACGCCCTGGGATTCGAACTAGCGAACTCCAGGGGTGGTAGCCAGCATCTTTACCACTGAGCTACCCAGGCCCCCTTATTTTAATAATTTCTTTTGGCGTTAGCACAATAACAGTATAAAAGCGAATTATTGAAATTGTCTATAATATCGCACTTAATTTTTTTTCTTAATTTTTCTCTGGTCTTTATACACAAAAATATATAGCGACCAATATATTTTTAGGATTGGGTCCCTCGCAAGGTGATTGTCTTATTTGGGGGTCCTTGGCATCAGAAAGTTTGAAAACTCCTGATTTATAATAATAGTCAAGGTTTCTTGCAGCAAAAATAATAATTTCGTTTTTACCTGACCGTTTTTCACCTTCTCTCTGACCCTTAATATTAAACAGGCTGTTTTTGTTGCTTAGTCTTTTTGCATGTATTTGAACTCTGTTTTGATTGGTTAACCTCTTTACATATGAAATGTATCAAAATTCACATGGTTCATCACGTTGATGAATAGTCACATAACTGAACCTTTTCTTGTCCCCTGTGGAACAAAATGAGATGTTGCTCTTTTCCATACAATGAAAGTGAATGAGTGCTGTCAAGCTTCAAATATGGTAAAAAGCACCATAAAATACTGTTAAAAATAGTCCATATGACTTGTGTGCTACATTCTGTCATTTATAAAGTGACTTATAATTTGAGTTAATAATGACAGAATTTTATTTCATTACAGAACTATTTCTTTAATGTGCTCAAGGTTGTGATTTCTAAAACTGTTTTTGAAACTTTGTTTCAATAAAATGGTATGGGTTTCAAACTTGTATCACAAGAACAAAAAATAATAGTTTTCATGACCTTGTATCTTGTCTTTTTCTCTCTCTTTGCAGTGCTCACAAGAAGATATTGCAGATAAACTTGGGAAAAACATTGCAGAAACCAGAGCAGTGCACATCTCCAACCCAAAGACTGCAGAGTTTGAGGTAACACACAACCTGTGCAATCCTTATTTGTATTTCTCACATCTTTCCACCAGAGGGTGCTCTGTCAGAGTTTAAATTAATTAGTTGGTAGCTTAGGGCTTCTGTAAATGATTTGTTAGATTTGACCATGGAACTTGACTAATACTGGCGTTTACTGCCCTCTAGGTGGCGCGCACCTCTCTTTTACCTGGTCTCTTAAAAACACTTGCTGCTAACAGGAAGATGCCCCTTCCTCTCAAACTGTTCGAGATTTCAGACGTTGTCCTTAAGGACGAAACTAAAGGTGAATACACTGAATTTCAATGTGCAACTCTGACATCTCCATATCAAAACACAGCGGTTCTCAACTGGTTTTGCTTTAGGATTCAGATTTATTTTGATATCTTACATGCATGATTACATGCTTAGTGGTATTTTATTTATTAGAATTTAGCACTGTTTTCCCCAGCCCTATCAGAACAGACCTGCAACCCATTTTTGGGTCGAAACCCACCAGTTGAGAATCTCTGAATAAACACATGATGTTGATACATTTATCTCTCTCTCTCTCACTTGAAAATACACAGACGTAGGGGCTCGTAATAACAGGCGTCTTTGTGCCGTATTCTACAACAAGAGTCCGGGTTTTGAAGTCATTCATGGACTTCTGGACCGGGTCATGCAACTGTTGGATGTCAAACCAGGCCATAACCAAGGATACCACATCCAGGCGGCCGAGGGTGAGTCATAAATGTTAAAAGTAAACATGATGTCCTTCCTCTGATACTTTGAGTGATTACTGTTTGTGCACCTGTTAGTGGGGTTTATGGACTCTGTGAGTCATATTTAATGATTTGGTTTAGTTGTTAATATTTAACAGCGTTTGAATGCAAGCAGTAGGTCAGCAAACCAGGAACTGTTACAGTTGCTTTGGTGGGACTTTTTCATTCAGAAACTTCAGCTCCTGTTTTACTTACAGTACTATATTTCTACCTGATGGGCAGAATAGGTTTAAACAGACAATTCAGAGCAGTGTTAGTCTCCTCAACAAACATTTTCATCAGTAATTTCATTGACCAGACTAACACTGCTCTACATTGTCTCTTTAAACCTCTAACATCAGTCAAGGGTTTTTTGTTTTTGACAACAATAATGAAGAAAAGACGCATCATGACGATAATCAAAGTTTTTATGGGGGGATTTTATCCCCTCTTCTCCCCAATTTGGAATGCCCAATTCCCAATGCACTCCAAGTCCTCGTGGTGGCGTAGTGACTCGCCTCAATCCAGGTGGCGGAGGACAAATCTCAGTTGCTTTCGCGTCTGAGACAGTCAATCTGCGCATCTTATCACGTGGCTTGTTGAGCGCGTTACCATGTGGAGGCTCACGCTATTCTCCGCGGCATCCACAACTCACCACGCGCCCCACCGAGAGCGAGAACCGCATTATAGCGACCACGAGGAGGTTAACCCAACGTGACTCTACCCACCCTAGCAACCGGGCCAGTTGGTTGCTTAGGAGACCTAGCTGGAGTCACTCAGCACGCCCTGGATTCAAACTTGTGACTCCATGTTTGGTAGTCAGCGTCTTTACTTGCTGAGCTACCCAGGCCCCCCAATCAAACGGTTTTAACTGAAAAATACTATTGATAAAAATATGACGAGAAAAATTCTAAGTGTTGTAAGACATTAAAAATGCACAAACAAAAAAAAAAAAAAAAGAAAAATTCAGAATAAAATATTGACTACAATTAAAGGACGTTTTCGTCAAAACAAATGGTGTGAAAATTAACTAGGGATGTGCATGAGTAATCGATTTCTCTACTGGAATATCGCAAATTGACTTTCCTTTGCATATTTGACTGAATTATAATGCTGAATTACACTGTACTTTCCCTCTGAATCGCTCACAAAATCTCGCGGTTACAATTGAGTCCACTTGGGGCGCTGTGGATGTGTGTCGTCGATGTGTTGGATGAGAGGAGATATCATGGCGTCTGTGGTTTCAAGCGAATGCAATGTGTGGCAATACTTGTAATATTTTGATTCTTATTAAATTCTACTCTATTGGTATTTGGTTCTTGTTGGAGTCATGCATACCAACAGACGAGGATCTGCTTTTATGGTGAAAAGAAAATGTGAAGCGGTACAAGAAACTCATAAGTTTATCAGACCAGTATGTGTATGAACAATGCATGTATGTGAAAAGCATAGTTTTTTGAAGTTAGCTTATTTAGGAAAAAAAAAAAAAAAATTATATATATATATACAACTTCGCCAAACAGTAAAAAAAAACAGTTAAATCCATTAGGAGAGTGATTTCACTACACTGCTGTCCTGACTCCTGAAACCATGACTGGTTTAACTGAATAGCTGTCGTACTCGCTTCCTGTTTCTCGCGACACAGCCGGAGCTTATTTTTCCGCTTACGGATATAATGTAAACACGCAAGGGCGAATGACGTATGCCTGCGATTTTGCACCAAATCCGACCCGACAGCTCAAATTCCCTCAAAATAAAAATCATAATTGTAGGCTTACTGTAGTTAATCGGAAAAATAGATTTTTTTATGTACTCACTCAATAATTAAATAACATTTGTTAATTGTAACCAAAAAAATCTTACATAGTGAAGCTTTAACAAAATAATTAAAGGGGTCATGACATTTATATTTTGACATACTATATTAGAGGTCATTATACTATAAAAACATACTTTAAGTTTCAGAACTCAAAACTTCCTCCTCACACCAAAAAGAGCATTTGACGAAAACAAGCTGCCAAAACAACTCATTCTCTACTTATATTATGATGTCACACTGTAGTAGACATTTGCATCTGACTGCCTCCACAACACATCAATGCCTAGTCATACGCCAGTCATAAAAGTGGGCGTTTACTGTGAAGTCTTAAAGGAGAAGCAGCACAAAAACGTGTTTTTGACAGAGGGCCAGAATGAGGTTGGAAAACAATCATGTTTTACAAATACATGACTGTTTTTTTGTGCAAAAAACTATAATGAATATTATAAGTGAACCTCAAGGAACATATTAAAAAAATAATGAAAAAGGCATGTCATGACCCCTTTAACAATGTAATAAAGGTTACATCAAGTCACATTACGTAAAATGTAAAATTACGTAAAATGGGTTTTGAATGCTGTTTCTTGATCATTTTAAAAGAGAGAGAGTCAGAAGACTTAAATTGCAAAAGTAGCTATGACATGTAAACATCAGGTTTACTGCTGTGGACTCGGCATTCTGCATTATTTTTGTCTTTTTGAGTAGTGTAATTTTATTCTTTCTATCCTTCTTACAGACTCCACCTTCTTTCCTGGTCGCTGTGCTGAGATCTTTTCACGTGGCAAAAGCATTGGACACCTCGGGGTCCTTCACCCTGATGTCATCAGTCGCTTTGAGCTGACTATGCCCTGCTCTGCCATTGATTTCGACATTGAGCTCTTCCTGTGATGTCATAATTCAAATGATTTAAGCCACACCCCACAACTTCATTCTATGTCTTAGCTCCTCCCTCAAATGCTGTATCCACTCCTCACATGTATATTTTGTTTAGAAAATGAAGTCGCTGTTTTAAGAAAGCTTGACTTGTCCACTGCTAGTACATGTTGTTCATATATTAAATGCCATGCCCATATGTTTGTGTCCAGTACATGGATACATTTTACAATGTAGAAGCAAATAAATATGGATGACAAAACCTAATAATGTCTAAATTTTGTGCTTGTACATTCACCAGTCAAATTTGAAAGTGAACTAGATTTTTACATTTGAAGAAAATGTGAGTGTTGAAGGCGTGTTTACCAGCTTGTCCTGTCTTTTAACACAGAAGAGTGTTAAAGGTTGAATGTGTGAAATGTCACAAACAGGCATTTGGCATTGAACTGTCAGGGTGTGTTTGCAAGTTCACTCACTCCTTAATCAGCTCCAGCTGTTTGGTGCTAGAAAAGCAGGTGTGCCTATGTTATGGTGTCTTTAAAGTAGGCCTAAATTTGTCATTTGAGTGCATTTACATGCACAATCTTACAATGAATACGCTTAATAATGTAAACACCTTAACCCTCAGACCCAAGCACTGATATTGATGCAAAAAAAATACAAAATTCTCTTGGAAAGGGTTTAAGGAATCCACAATTTTAAAAATTATAATTTTTATGCATATTTGAGTTTTGGAGAAATGTTGCAAAATTGCAACGGTGAGCATTTAGGGTTGCGCAATTTCATTTTTTTTTTTTTTTTTTTTCAGAAATTAACTGGAAGTTAATAACACAATTCAACACAAAAGTATATGAAAAATAATTTATTAAAAGCAGTAAGAGTTCATTAATGAATGGTTAACAAATGTGACTATTTAATGAGACCTATTGATATATTTGCTGGTCTAAACAAAATAATAAAAAATACACATCTCTATGTTATGTAGTAGTTAATATTTATGGGGAATGTAAACATCAGTATACATGTTGGCAATTAAGAAAACAAATATTTCAGGTCAAATACTTGAAGTAAATTCCAGAAGTTATTTATAAGGTGTTCGCAACTGTGTCAACAATTTTTTAGCCTTTTTCCTTTTTGTGTGAATTGAGCACGTTAACAAGCTAACAATTTAGCAAGCAAACCTCGAGGAACATCTCTTGACTTTAAAAGGTCAAACTCTTCTTCCATGTTGCGAACTTTTGAAAAAACGTGATAAACTTTCAATCCAAATTCCGCTGTGTCACAAACGAATTTGTAAACACGTGAATGTTTTCTTGTGCACGCGGGAAAGTTTATCGTGCTTGCTCGCATGTGAAAGTTTCTAGTGCTCACTCAGAAATTTCTAGCAATTTTCTCGTTCGCACGTGAACGTTTCTAGTGCGCACTCAGAAGTTTCTAGCAATTTTCTCGTTTGCACGTGAACGTTTCTAGTGCACACTCAGAAATTTCTAGCAATTTTCTCGTTCGCACGTGAAAGTTTCTAGCGCGCACTCAGAAATTTCTAGCAATTTTCTCGTTCGCACGTGAACGTTTCTAGTGCGCACTCAGAAGTTTCTAGCAATTTTCTCGTTCGCACGTGAAAGTTTCTAGCGCGCACTCAAATTTCTAGCAATTTTCTCGTTCGCACGTGAACGTTTCTAGTGCGCACTCAGAAGTTTCTAGCAATTTTCTCGTTTGCACGTGAACGTTTCTAGTGCACACTCAGAAATTTCTAGCAATTTTCTCGTTCGCACGTGAAAGTTTCTAGCGCGCACTCAAATTTCTAGCAATTTTCTCGTTCGCATGTGAAAGTTTCTAGTGCGCACTCAGAAATTTCTAGCAATTTTCTCGTTCGCACGTGAACGTTTCTAGTGCTCACTCTGAAGTTTCTAGCAATTTTCTTGTTCGCACGTGAAAGTTTCTAGCACGCACTCAGAAGTTTCTAGCAATTTTCTCTTTGGACGTGAGTTTCTAGTGCTCACTCAGAAGTTTCTAGCAATTTTCTCATTCGCACGTGAAAGTTGCTAGTGCGCACTCAGAAATTTATAGCAATTTTCTCATTCGCACTTGAAAGTTTCTTGTGCACATGCAGAAATCTCTGGATTTTTCCCCCACAAATGTCACTTAAAGGGCTCTGTAAAGCTTTGACAGTTAATATGCAGTTTTCTTTTCTGCCATAGCTACTGTTTTGATACAGTTTAGAGTGTCAGCTATTGTTAGGTGTAGTTTTTGCCCATATTTATTGAATATAATATGTTATTCAATTACTTTACGCAAACATTGCAATTCTGCTTTCCTATGTTTCTGAGGCTTAAACGGTTTAAGCATAAACCAATCGGCAAAAGTCGATTTTTGGCCATTGCCCTGATTTCATGTTGCATGTAAACACTTTTACCGGCGTTTTTACCGATGTCATGTCGATTTCTGCAGTTAGGTATTGCTGCAGCCCGGGGATCTCCAAACGGGTGCAGAAAGTTCAAAAGAGGGTGGGGCCCACTCCAAAAGGGTCACAGTTAGGGTAAGGGGCTCTGTAAGTCTTTGCTGGCAGTTTGGAGCTCCCGCCCCTTTTTGGAGCTTGGCCTGCAGCTATAGCCTGCTCGATTTCTGACTCCCTAGTATCCTTATGGTTAGGGGTAGGTGAAGGTGTGGTCTTTAGGGATAGGGACCAATGACTCCCTACTATGGGTAGGGGTGGGCTTTCAGGATAGGGACCAATCAAGTAGCGGAGAATAAAACGACTGTGTCAAATCTCATGGAAACATGGTTTTCTTCCATTATTGGATTTTTTAATTAGCAGATTTTTGATAGTTTTGTTTTGTATTGGTGTGCATGTAAACACACAAGTCATCTGCAGAGTATATTTTAGGCTGTACTACCTGTTAAACAGAGGGGCCTGGTTCTAACCAGGTATACTGATTAAACAAGACAAAATCTGTGAATAGGTGGAGATGACAGATGTGAGAAAGTGTCTGTTTGAACAGGTTATCAGACGTGTCAGGGCAAGAGAGACGAGCTGCACCTGATTTCCATGAGATATACTCTACCAGACAAACATTTGGACACACTTAACTGAATTTGAGTTTCTCAGTCTCTTAAAACCCTTTTGATCTGAAAGGCTTATGCATAAAATAAAATAAAACATAATATTGTAATTCACTTTTTAAATGGATAAGTTGGACTGTATCAGCCAAGAGTCCAGCATACATGTGAACTCCTTTAATACTTTTTACCTCATGAAGTTGGTTGAGAAAATAAACAGAATGTGCAGAGCTGGAATTTAGACAAAGGGTTGAAATTTTGAAAGAAGATTTAATCTAAGATAGCTTAGATTTGTTTAACATTTTTTGGTGTTTGAGCGTGTTTGCCGGACTACTTGTATGCATGCATGTTTATGTGAGAAAGTTATTAGAGACTATTATAATCAGTCTTTAATTTTTGTGTACGAAAGGATCGTCTGTGTGTACACTGTACGTGTGAGAGTTTGTGGGTACATGAGAGGCGTGTTTGTGGTTTTTGTAGTGTTTGTAGATATTGAGGAGTCATAAAGGACTGTTAAACCCTTTCAAGCCCTCTACTACAAACAGTCTTTTCCAAATCAACATTGTAAAACTTTAAAACAAACAGATGGAGAAGACATTTTTCTCAAGGTTGATTTTTACTGTTTATTCATTCCTTTCACAGTGTCTAGTTATGAATCTTGTGCCGAGCAGCTCAAAGTACAAAATCTGCTTTTTAGTAGTTTGTAATAAATATAAAAGTTCAAACCACATGGTAAAAAACAAAAATATTAACAGAGAAGGCAGTTGTAGCACTTAAGAATAGAGGTATTGGGTAGCTCGGCGAGTATTGACACTGACTACCACCCCTGCATTCGCGAGTTCGATCCAGGGCATGCTGAGTGACTCCAGCCAGGTCTCCTAAGCAACTAAATTGGCCTCGGTTGCTAGGAAGGGTAGAGTCACATTGGGTAACCTCCTCGTGGTAGCAATTAGTGGTTCTCGCTCTCAATGGGGTGCCTGGTAAGTTGTGCATGGATCGCGGAGAGTAGCATGAGCCTCCACATGCTGCGAGTCTCCGCGGTGTCATGCACATCGAGCCATGTGATAAGATGCGTGGATTGACGGTCTCAGAAGCGGAGGCAACTGAGACTTGTCCTCCACCACCCGGATTGAGGTGAGTGATCCACCCCACCAAGAGGACCTACTTAAGTAGCGGGATTTTGGCATTCCAAATTGGGGAGAAAAAGGGGATTACATTTTTTTTTAAAAAAGAATAGAGGTATTGAAGTATGTTAGACAATTATAACGTTGAAGGTCCAGATCGCAAAACTGTTTCCCAGATACATACAGAGGTCAGCCTCAGACTTAGTCTCTTTTTCAATACCAGGTTTAATCCGTGGTTGTCGTGCCACAGATTATGTTTAAATGGATATTCTGGGTGCAATAAAAATTAAGATCAATCAATAGCATTTGGCATAATGTTGATTATTACAAAAAAGAAAATAATTGAGAGTTTTCTTCAAAAAAAAAAAAAAGCAAAAAATGCAGTTACAGTGACCACGTTTACATGCACTTTTGCAGAAAGTGGCGTTCTGAAACATCATGTAAATGAGAATGCTGATTTCCCTATGCCATTTAAGGTATTAAGAGGAAGCGGTTTAACACACCTAGGGTTGAAAACGCAGCTTATTGTGGCCATGGGGTGTTTGAAGGGTGTGCATGTGCGTGAACAGACCAGATAACAAATGTCATAGGACGGAGCCCAACAACGAATCAACACAGCGGAAAGAATTACAAAAAATTCTGAGAACAAATGGAAAAAGCACATGCACTATAAACTATACCCATTTATTAGGAATGTCATAAAATATTGATCGGCACATTATTTTATTGATATATTTTTGAGGCACCGATATATTAAAATTAGCCGACATTTAAATTAGAAGCCCAATTGTCATGCTTTCCAATTCACTCAGTTGGCCTCTGTTTAACAGTCTGGCGTAATAGTGTTGGGAGACCACAAGAGGGCGATATAAAATGTACTGAAGCTGGTCACGCTCACACACAAACACACACACAGGACAAGCTGAAGCGGTGCAGATGGCAGTCCAAAGTTACAAATGTTTTTGTACTTCTTAAAGAAAGAAAGTGACGTTGATGAGTTTGCAGGTTAGTGAAACTGGTGTAACTGCACAATGTTTATTATGCAATTTCTCTGCATGTAGCCATGAATAGGTCTTTCATTCCAGCTGTCAAACCACAAAAATACATACTTGTTACTGAAAATACATTGTGTAGGCTCTATGAAAGACACTTATACACAATATATCATCCAGTTGTACTAGAGTAAATAATCTTTGTCCTTTGATAATGATTTGGGTTGAATTTAATGGAAAACTATGCCACTTGCGCTCCGTGACACTTCAGAATGATGACGTTGAGCGTTGGCGTTGTGTTTATACCTTTGTGGAAAATAAATAATTGTTTTGAATATTAGAACGTGCCATGTCATCCACCAGATGCGTCTAGTGTGCGACCCCCTTTAATTAACCCTGCTGCTCACACTTTACCAAAGCTGTGTTGAGAAATATGTCTGGACAAAGACTATTGTGAATTGAGCAGCCCTGCGTGAAAAAGGCATCGATCCCAAGCCATCCATTTATACATACCAATGTAAAATACCAACTGTCCCTCACATTTGCGTATATGCAAACGTACATAGGGTCAATCTCAGAGTTTTACGTAAGAGGAAAATCCCAGTATTGCAGCGCAATTCATTGCAGGTCGCAATGGAAAGTTAAGAAAACAAATACAGAAACACCTCTGGAATATCTGGAAATAAAGCGAAGCAACAGAGAATAAAATAGCAAAATCTTCCTCGGATACCATCCGAGGGTCGTGGGTAAATTTCATTGCTGTGGAGAAAGCTGCTTACTGACCAAGCCACTTGTATACGGGAGTGAAGGGTATGGGGTTTATACAGTGCATGAAAACGGGAATGCTGCTTTCTCGCAATAAGCCGCTTTTTGGTGTCCATGTAAACGTAGTCACTGAGGCACTTACAATGGAATGTAAATGTTAAAATACTCACAGTTTCAAAAGTATAGCCACAAGTCAAACAATATGAGTGTTAACATTAATTTGGTGCGAAAAAAGAACATTTGGTGTTCTAGTGTGGATGAGAGGCGTAAGTTTCACAAAATCAAAGCATTTTTTTTAAACGAAAAGCCTGAACTCAATTGTGGATGTGAAAATAATTATGCGGGTAAAAATAATAACAAAACAAAAAAGCCTTGACAGTTACACTTTTAGAGCAGTTTCCCCATAGACGTCTATCGTAAGTGCCTTTCTATTAACACGATTTGTTTTTACAAACTGAGGTGAGTCCAAATCATTCTTTGTCGCCACAGATGCAAATTTCATATGCAACATTGATAATTAGTGAAAACATGGAAAATCAATTTTCAAAATGAAAAATTTTGAAGCAATTTTGCAATTTTCAAAATGATTTCAAAACTAAAGATGAACCTACAGTACTAGATTTAACAAATCCTGCACAACACTCCAAAGGTTTACAGAGTGGAATTCCCTTGAGTACCATGTTTGTTAACGCTGATTTCTGTCTCAGTAAAATTACACAGAAATCCCATTTCCCAAATCCCACAGTCCCATCATTACAAACACTCGGTTTACAATGATACTATTGACCAGTCCGATGGCCGTGTACGTGCAAAACTTGTACGGCACTTCGATCTCTTTCCTCCGGCGAGCTTCTGTGTCACTCACAGATGCTCCGTAAACCCAGCAGAACACCCGCAGGCTCACCCATCGCACTGTCTGTCGGGTCAGTACCAGAAATCCCACCCCAACCAGGAACCGTGCAACACAGAGCCTGAAGGCCACAGGGGTCAGAGGTGGCAGGTTCACTGGAAGGGGCCCGGATAGATCGAAGGTCAGGCCCAATCTCTCATTCACCCAGTAACCGACTGAGCTGCCTGCCGCACATCCTAAAATAATGGTGGTGTCCCCCCGTGTGGTGCTGTAATGGTCCAGCTCAGGGTATCCGTAACACAGGAAGAGGGGCAGTACCAACGCCACTGCGGGAGAGAACGGGCTGTGCAACTGCAAGTAGTCAAAGGTTCCCCAGTAAGGGTACGATACAGCCATGATGAAGGCTGAAATTAGAACTCCACAGATCACATCCTGGCAGGAGGAAACATAAATGAGAGATTTTCAGTGATGTTTGCTGTCATTTGCATTGAACTATGAAATTCAATATTCCAATACTGTGCTGCAATAGCTCAACATGAATTATGTGTACTCATACTGTCAGCTCAATTAGTTTTACAGTATAATTGCATCATAATGAAATATGATGCATTTATTTGCATTGATTTATTTATAAATGTCTTTCAATTTTTAATTTTTATATTTAATAAAACTTGCCACTAGGATGCTAGTGTTCTGGGTGTTTCTTAGGGTGGTGCTGTTTGGTTGCTAAGTGGTAACTAGGGTGTTGCGATTTGGTTGCTAGGGTGTTCTGGGTGGTTGCTACCGTGTTGCTTGTGGTTGCTAGGGTGTTGTTATGCATGTTGTAAAGTGGATGCTAGTGTGTTATGGGTGCTTACAGGCTGCTGCTATGCAGTTGCTTTGCAGTGAAGTTGTTGCTAAGCGGTTGCTTGGGTATTCTGTTTCGTTTCCAGGGTATTGCTATGCCGTTATTATGTGGTTGCTAGGGTGTTGCTATGCAGTTGCTTAGTGGTTGTTAGTCTGTTCTGGTTGCTCTGCGGTAGCTAGGGTGTTCTGGGTGGTTGTCACGTTGTTTTGCCATGCGGTTGTTTTGCTATGCGGTTGCCAGTTTATTTTGCTATGTGGTTGTTAGGGTGTTTTGGGGTGGCTGCCATCGTGTTGCTATGCAGTTACCATGCAGTTATGTGGCTGCAAAGTGATTGCTAGGGTGTTTTGGGTGGTTGCTAGGGTGTTCTGGGTGGTTGCTAGTGTTTTGGGTGGTTGCTAGGGTGTTCTGGGCTGGTTGCTAGGGTGTTGCTATGCAGTTGCTACTGTGTTCTGGGGTGGTTGCCAGGGTGTCACTATGCAGCTGATAAATCGTTGCTAGGGTGTTCTGGGCTGGTTGCTAAGTGGATGCTAGGGTGTTCTGGTTGGTTGCTACGGTGTTGCTATGCAGTTGCTACTGTGTTCAGAGTGGTTGCCAGGGTTTTGCAAAGTGGTTGCCCCTATCTATAAAATATTATGTTACCTAGATATAACTCAGGTCTCTCCTTTAATGTAAGTCTATAGGATGTTCAGTGGTTTTTACCCATTTTATCATCTTCTAACCTAATATGCTACTTCTTAATGTTTAGAAAAGCAAAAGCACAACTTTATGCATAATTTTAGTTATTAATAATGTACTTTGTGGGATGAGTTATACATCCAAGTTTAATACTTTGGCTTAGAGGTTTATTCAAATGAGTTATAGACAATATACCGTTGAAGTCAGAAGTTTACATACACTTAGGTTGAAGTCATTAAAACTAATTTTTTCTAACCACTCCACAGATTTCATATTAGCATACTATAGTTTTGGCAAGACTTTAGGACATCTACTTTTACAATAACTATTGTTTACAGACAGATTGATTCACTTTTAATTGACTATATCACAATTCCAGTGGGTCAGAACTTTACATACACAAAATTAACTGTGCCTTTAAGCAGTTTGGAAAATTTCATAAATTGATGTCAAGCCTTTAGGCAATTAGCCAATTAGCTTCTGTTAGGCTAATTGGAGGTGCCAATTAACCCCTCATGTTGTGGGGGGGCTTTGCTGCAGGAGAGACTGCTGCAGGAGGAACTGGCATCATGAGGAAGGAAAATTAAGTGGATATATTGAAGCAACATCTCAAGACATCAGCCAGGAAGTTAAAGCTTGGTTTGAAATGGGTCTTCCAAATGGACAATGACCCCAAGCATACCTCCAAAGTTGTGGCAAAATGGCTTAATACAAGTATCTATATCCACAGTAAAATGAGTCCTATATCGACATAACCTGAAAGGCTGCTCAGCAAGGAAGAAGCCACTGCTCCAAAACCACCATTAAAAAGTCAGACTACAGTTTGCAAGTGCACATGGGGACAAAGATCTTAGTTTTTGGAGAAATGTCCTCTGGTTTGATGAAGAAAAAAAAAAATTGAACTGTTTGGCCATAATGACCATCATTATGTTTGGAGGAAAAAGGGTGAGGCTTGCAAGCTGAAGAACACCATCCCAAACGTGAAGCATGGGGGTGGCAGCATCATGTTGTGGGGGTGCTTTGCTGCAGGAGGGACTGGTGTACTTCACAAAATACACGGCATCATGAGGAAGGAAAATGATGTGGATATATTGAAGCAACATCTCAAGACATCAGCTTAAGGACAACAAAGTCAAGGTATTGGAGTGGCCATCACAAAGCCCTGACCTCAATCTGATAGAAAATTTTTGGGCAGAACTGAAAAAGCATGTGTGAGCAAAGGAGGCATATAAACCTGACTCAGTTACACCAGTTCTGTCTGGAGGAATGGGCCAAAATTCCAGTTTAACTTGACCCAAGTTAAACAATTTAAAGGCAATGCTATCAAATACTAAAACTTCTGACCCACTGGGAATGTGATGAAAGTAATAAAAGCTGAAATAAATCATTCTCTCTACTGTTATTCTGACATTTCACATGCTTAAAATAAAGTAGTGATCCTAACTGACCTAAGACAGGGAATGTTTTCTATGATTAAAAAACTGAGTTTAAATGGATTTGGCTAAGGTGTATGTAAACTTCTGACTTCAACTGTATGTGCCTTATCCGGAGCTACTAAAACTGTGCTGCATTAAAGGAACTAGAGGTAAAATATATGGAGATCAGCCAAGCTACATGAATTATACAGGAGTATAAATGTTTCATCTCAAATGCAAAAGTGCACGTCACTTTAAAGGCATCTCGCTCTCTCTTTTTGACCTGTCTACACACATAAATTTCACAGACACACACTTCCAGACTTACCAGAGCAGAGTGCATGCCGGTATAAAGACGACTCAGACACACCAGCGTAGACAGAACCACGGCCACAATCAATCCCAGTTCAAAGTGGAACTAATGTGCACACACAAAGAAAAACACCCTTTAAAGGAAAATCCTGTCTTCACAAAAACTGATTGAAAAAAAGGCACTTACAATGAAAGTGAATAGCACTAGTCATAGTATAAACATTAATACACACGGTTTCAAAAGTATAGCCACAAGATTTAATTATACATGTTAACATGATTTTAATGTGATAAAATAATTTACTAATCTTATCTGTGTAAACTCTGTAATCTGGTAAACACCATAACTCTGATTTGAACCCTTATGTAGGTTTGGGGTCAAAAGTGACCCCTTTTGAACTTTGCTTCTTTAAAAAAAACATGGTTTCCTTCATCTCACAGGCATGAGGTTTGGTGACTTTTCCAACATTTGCTATCTATACACACACAAACACACAAATTAGGCTGGATTCTGGTGGTGTGACAAAAAATAAAAAAAATTAAAAATAAATATCACACTCATTGTGTTTGGGGTCAAATTAGACCCCACATATGAAATAATTGAGTGAGACGATAAAACCGAGCATTTTTTTTAAATTTTTTTATTTGTCAAATAAAATCAATAAATCTGCCACAATGTAGAACCAGAAAATGAAGTGGTGATACTATAACACATCCACAATGTGGAACGCACATGCTCACAAACACCCACATAATCACATACAGGAATGAATAGGTGAGACTATAACAGAGAGCATTTTTTATAGAATTTGTCATATAAAATCACCAACAATGTAGAACAAACACAGAAATTAAGGGGTGAGACCATAACACATTCACAATAGAGAACACACACACACACACACACACACACACACACACACATACACAAATTTTAAATTTGACCCAAAACACTATGAGAATGCACTTCTAAGGAACAGAGAATAAGGGTTAATACACTAAAATCATGTAAATACGTGTAATGTTTACACCTTGTGGCTATACTTTAGAAATAGTGCATTTTAACGTTTATGGACCGGCACCATTCACTTCCGCTGTAAGTGCCTTACTTTAACTGCAATTGTTTTTGCCTTTTTATTATTTTATTTTTTTAAATAAATGAGGAACGAGTGGAAATTATTTTTTGTGGTAATATATATTATGCCACAAATGTTTTTTTGTAGGCCTGTTCCTTACATAAAGCTACATGTATCATTTGGCATGTGTCAGACTATTTTGTGGCACTTTTGGAGCTTTTTGGAGTTCACATTCAGTTTCATTGGATGAAAATTTTAATACAATTCCATATTCATTGTAATATCATTGTAATATGGGTTTTGAAACGACATGAAGGTGAGTACATTTTTGGGTGAACTATTCCTTAAAAACACTGTGATGATGCATGAAAGATACACTGTTATGCACCAAAACCTTCCTTCATGCAACCATCTTTCTTCCAGCTGAAAATTCATTTCAAAGTCTTTCATTTATCAAAACATCCTCTCATCCATCTTTTCATGTCATCTCTCCCACCTCTCCATCTCTGTCTGGCAGCTTGACATATAGCCGTTCTTCCAACATGTCTTTCTCTCCTGTCTCCTCCCTGGCATGCTCCTCTTTTACCCCTGACATGTGCTCTTCCATCTGGTTTTATTCAGGACTCTGTTAATCACTGAATACATTGGAAGTGTCTTTCTGTATTCATGAAGGTGCCCCGCCCCCTCTTTTCTGTCCTGTCCTTTCCGTCTCCCTCTGTCTGTCCACAATTTCCTCTCCTCCCTCTCTTTCTTCCTGTCAACTGGGGGTCTTTCACATGAAGTAAATGAAGAACGTTTCCTGAATGGGCTCAATGATTCTGGCACAGTAGAGCTCATGTATAATTGACTAGAATGACTTTTTTTTCACTCTTTAGAAACCCAAATCACATGCATGGGCTGTCTGGTCCTCCTTTACGCACAAAGAATCTCTGACTTTTCAAAACAGTTCATCTTTACGGAGATCAGAATGAATTTTGTGGGGCTGTTTGAAACATGTTAAAAAAAAAAATCAACAGGAATCATGTTGATGATCAAGAGGAGGAATGCAAATTTATAATCCACTTGAAAAGTTGTATAATGCTTTTATATCTGTGCTACTGTGTGACCTGTACTAAAATCTCAGAGTACTTTACGGAAGGAGAACAGATGGAAGTTCATGGAAGTTTATGATTGACCTGGAGATAACACCAAATGCAATAAATCTTTGTAAAGAAACCAAGTGTTGACTGACATTGAATGCACACGGAAAGTTAAAATCTTTTTGTGTGTTACGCAAAAGGAGAAATGTTGAAAAAAAAATCTTTCGCAGCTATTTTCCATACAACGAATGTTCATGGTTACTACATTTGTCCACCTCAACAAAAAGACCAATATATACACTATATTGCCAAAAGTATTCACTCATCTGCCTTTAGACGCATACGAACTTAAGTGACATCCCATTCTTAATCCATAGGGTTTAATATGACGTCGGCCCACCCTTTGCAGCTATAACAGCTTCAATTCTTCTGGGAAGGCTTTCCACAAGGTTTAGGAGTGCGTTTATGGGAATTTTTGACCATTCGTCCAGAAGCGCATTTGTGAGGTCAGACACTGATGTTGGACGAGAAGGCCTGGCTCGCAGTCTTCGCTCTAATTCATCCCAAAGGTGCTCTATCGGGTTGAGGTCAGGACTCTGTGCAGGCCAGTCAAGTTCTTCCACACCAAACTCGCTCATCCATGTCTTTATGGACCTTGCTTTGTGCACTGGTGCGCAGTCATGTTGGAACAGGAAGGGGCCATCCCCAAACTGTTCCCACAAAGTTGGGAGCATGGAATTGTCCAAACTCTCTTGGTATGCTAAAGCATTCAGAGTTCCTTTCACTGGAACTAAGGGGCCAAGCCCAGCTCCTGAAAAACAACCCCACACCATAATCCCCCCTCCACCAAACTTCACAGTTGGCACAATGCAGTCAGACAAGTACAGTTCTCCTGGCAACCGCCAAACCCAGACTCGTCCATCAGATTGCCAGATGGAGAAGCGTGATTCATCACTCCAGAGAACACGTCTCCACTGCTCTAGAGTCCAGTGGCGACGTGCTTTACACCACTGCATCCGACGCTTTGCATTGCACTTGGTGATGTATGGCTTGGATGCAGCTGCTTGGCCATGGAAACCCATTCCATGAAGCTCTCTACGCACTGTTCTTGAGCTAATCTGAAGGCCACATGAACTTTGGAGGTCTGTAGCGATTGACTCTGCAGAAAGTTGGCGACCTCTGCGCACTATGCGCCTCAGCATCCGCTGACACCTGCTCTGTCATTTTACGTGGCTTACCACTTCGTGGCTGAGTTGCTGTCATTCCCAATCGCTTCCACTTTGTTATAATACCACTGACAGTTGACTGTGGAATATTTAGTAGCGAGGAAATTTCACGACTGGACTTGTTGCACTGGTGGCATCCCATCACAGTACCACGCTGGAATTCACTGAGCTCCTGAGAGCGGCCCATTCTTTCACAAATGTTTGTAGAAGCAGTCTGCATGCCTAGGTGCTTCATTTTATACACCTGTGGCCATGGAAGTGATTGGAACACCTGAATTCAATTATTTGGATGGGTGAGCGAATACTTTTGGCAATATAGTGTATATATTCTCTGTTGTCAATATTTTGTTGACTTGTTTTTGGGCTCCATCCTATGACGTTTGTTATTCAGTCTGTTCCACACACATGCGCACTCTTCAAAAATCTGTTAGAACACCGCTTATGTGTTTACATGGCCACATAAGCAGCTTTCTCCTGGAGAAACCTAGGTGTGTTAAACCGCTTTCTCTTAATCCCTTAAACGGTGTAAGGAAATTGACATCCTCGTTTACATGACGTTTCAGAATGGCGCTTTCTGCAAAAACCCTGGAATAACCCGCTTTCTTAAGTGCATGTAAACGTGGTCAGTGTCCTAACGAAATTGTTTTCCAAAGTATGCAGTAATGGAGTGCGTTTTCAAAACAATTCATTTTCGGTGGAGAAAAACATGTTCTAGAGTGGATGACGTGTTGTAAACGTAGTGAATAGGGCTATCAATTGCTTACATTTTTTAAAATCAAATTAATTACATGGTATGCCTATTAATTACCGAATTAAATCACAATTAATCGCATATATAAATATTTGCGGAGAAAGCCCCTAAAATAACAATAATTCAATATATTTTTTTTTCTATTTTATTTTTATTAATTTTTTTCTCCCAATTTGGAATGTCCAATTCCTAATGTACACACTAAGTCCTCGTGATGGCGTAGTGACTTACCTCAGTCCGGGTGGCAGAGGACGGATCCCAGCCGCCTCCGCGTCCGAGACCGTCTACTCGCACATCTTATCACGTGGCTCGCCGGGTGCACCACCGCGGAGGCACAGCACATGGAAGCTTCACGCCACCCACAGCGGCGACCACGCTCAACTCACCAAGCGCCCCACCGAGAGCAAACCACCTTATAGCGATCACGAGCAGGTTACCTCGTGTGACTCTACCCTCCCTAGCAACCGGGCCAATTTGGCTGCTTAGGAGACACAGATGGAGTCACTCAGCACGCCCTGGGTTTCGAACCAGCGAACTCCAGGGGTGGTAGACAGCATCTTTACCACTGAGCTACCTGGGTCCCAAAAATAGTTATATTTAAATAATTACAAACAAATATATATCGACCGAGTAATGAGGTAAGTATATACTGTATACAGTATATATGTGTGTATATATATATATACACACATATATAATATATAAAAAAACTAATATTCAGATAATTAAAATGCAATACATTATTGTGGCAGATGAGTAAAGCATTGATAAGGCAATACAAAAAGTGGCTTTAGAATCCAATGTATTGTTTATTTGCATATTATTGAGCATAAGCCTACCATTGGCCTACAGTTCACAGCAATCCATTTTGCAATTTAATTCATTAATCAGTCCGGTCTTGTCTAAGGACACGTCAATGTACACCTGTGTCAGACTGACACTTTCAGCATCTCACTTTGGTTGCGTCGCATCATAAACATACAGTTTTTAGGTCGCTGTTTTAAGTCAAACGTAGTTTGAAACCTAGAAAAGCACATCTTGAGAACCCAGCATTCAGATTTGCGCTCCATCAAGCTGTGTTTTGAACACAAGAACGCAGCCTCATGTTGTGATGTTTGCTATTGTTGAGTGGTTTGTTCTCTGTCTGTATAAGCTGCGCGTTGCCTATACAGCTGGAGTTTCGCTTACTGCCCCCTGGAGAAAACAGGAATTGCTCAGGAATATTCCTTCTTTCGGTCCAGGGACATGAATAATTGTGTTGATTTTTTTTAACGTATTATTTTTATATAATTAATCGCACAGAATTAATGTGTTAAATCGCCAGCCCTAGTAGTGAAGTATTAGTGTGGGCATGGCCTGAGATCTTCTGTTAATAATGACCTACATTTTTTAAACGAGCTGCGTAAAAAGACTCTTAAAAATGTCTCCTTTTGTGTTAGACAGAAAAACAATCACAGCATACAGGTTTGGAACACATGAGGGTGAATAAATAATTTTTGGGTTAAAATACTCCTATACTGTACTTTTAAGGTAATTTGATCCATAAAGCATGATTTACTAACTGATGGATGGTGCCATCTATAAATGACACTGACTGACATTCATTTACTCAGAGTTCATTCTAATGCCACACAGCAGATATGAGGGTGGGCCTTGGGCTAAAAGATGGAAACAGATAGCCCCGCCTCCAGCATGTAATGCTAAAACCCACCTTCAAAACTTTACATATCGTGTGTGCATGTCTGACCTTCACTCTCTCCTGAGCACTGAAAAGCAGTGTAAATGAGATGGCTGTTGCTGCCATGGCGTGTGTGGATGGCAATCCATACTCTGCATCCACGCGCGTCTCCAATTTGACGACAGGGGGAGCTGAAGGACGAGGCAGCTTTAAAATATCCTTCATGACCTGCCCAATATACATCACCACCTGCAGAGCGAGAAAATATACTTTAAAAAGTACTGTGGTGATACCGTAGCACAGTAATATTATCAGATGGTAATCCCATGGTACTTTCTGAAACTTTTTTAAATGAGTGATTAGACCATACAGCCGTATTTAGATGACCGTTTCAAGTTTAGTCATTTCAAGTTGTACAACTATGAATTAACTTTGAATCGAATTCAAAAATACAGTTCATTGAACATTCAAACGAATGAATAAATTCTCTTCAAATTAAATTTGTTGCATTATAAATAGCTGAATTGATCCCACAGATGAACCGACCAAATCAAATGCCTCTGCCTGAGGTTCTGTTGCTATGGAAACTATACTGTATGTACACAGAAATGAATATTGTGGAAGTACATTGTACATTGTGGAAATGAAAAGCATTAAATTAATATTCCAGGTTCAATACAAGTTAACCCTTGTGTGTCAATAAAAATAAAAAAAAGTTACTCAGAGGTCCTTCAAAGACAAAAATATCCATGTCAAAAAACTGCCATAATAATGTTATATATTAATATATCCACTTTCAATGAGTTAATTGTTTTTAACCAACATCAGTCCTGATCATAACTACCAAATATTCATTCATTTTCAGGATTTTAACCCTTTAAATGTCAGTTTGTTTACATAATGCCACTGGTGTTTCACACACACACATTTCTCAATACACACATACAAAACACACTCTGACATCCATACCAACACACCCACACAATTTTAGCTGCATCATTTATTCAATTGTCCTGCAGTGCTCTATAATATAGAAAACAGAAAATAGGGAAAAAGCATGTATTTGCTCCATAGGCTAAACATGAGAAAAATGCCGCCATCTGGTGGAAAATATAAAAAATTTAAATTTTGAAGCCAGGGCTCTGGAATAAATGCATAATATCATAGAATTCATGATTTTATGCTTTAATGGCACTGGGATCAAATATTGCAGTTTTAATGGGGTTCAGTGGGGACATTTTTGTCCTGAAGGTCCTGAGTGTAACTATTTTGTGTACACAGTGTATTATAGATGTATTTTAGGAACTGATGTAGAAATATCAAAATTCCCCCAAAAATACACACCTTCAGCAAAATGTATGCCGTTGACATTAACACAACCAAAATGATCGAAAAAACGAAAATGAAAGACAAAAATGTCCTGAAGGTCGACATGTTAAGCTCAATCGACAGCATTTTTGGCATAATGTTGATAACCACAAATATATATTTTGACTTGTCCCTCCTTTTCTTTAAAAAAGCAAAAATCTGGGTTACAGTGAGGCATTTACAATGGAAGTGAATGGGGCCAATACGTAAATGTTAAAAAAAGTCACTGTTTTAAAAGTTTAGCCACAAGATGTAAACAATATGCATGTAAAAATGATTTTAGTGTGATAAAATCGATACCTAATAGTGTTGGGTTCGAGTCCACCTTTGTCGAGTCCGAGTCAAGTCCGAGTCTTTAAACAATCGAGTCGAGTGCGAGTCCAAAAGGGGACGAGTTGTACTCAAGACCGAGCCATAACAGGCCAAGTCCGAGTCCAAATAAATCTGTTCATGACTCTGAATTAAAATTGTAACCGTAAACTCAACATCAATATTTTAAGCTTATTTTAAACTTCACCACTATGAAAAACAGTTTATCAATATAAATGTAACAAAAACACCTCTGTTACCTTTCATATATATTTTATGATTAGTTTCCTGCTGAACAAACTTCAAAGTGCTTTCAGAATGAAAGCATATGCTTTAGGTGTATGAAAACAAAACTGTCCTTCAACACACTTCTTATTGTGTTCTGTTGAAATTTCAATTATTTGTTTCTTTTTCCCCTGCACTCAAACATAGACTAAAGAAAGTGAAAGCTGCGTTAGTCATTACAACCAAGGTTATGTTTTGAATTTTAATTTAAGTTTTAAGTTATTTTAGCTAAATCCCTGATGCATCCGTGTGCGTCTCGCAGCAGCTTCCGCAGAAGATAAAAAATAAAGATATTTTCTTGAGCGGCAGCCGCGCTGGTCTGCAATCAGTCTGAAATCTTTAAATACCAACCAAAGAAAATTTCATTGAGCTCTTCTTTAACTGCAAAAACATGGAGAATAATAATTCTGAGTCATAAATTTAACAGCATTGTCCTTCAAAATTGACCCGGTTGTTTACAATAAAAATAAAATAAACATTTAAAATAAAAATGTCATAACCAACTAAATTAATCTCGTAACATGAAGTTTAGCTTCATACACAAACTCTGTCATCGAATTATACATTTATTTTATAGACTATAATTAAATTATAAACAAAACATTTCACTGCCCAAAATATCCTAATATTTTATTGTGCATGGTTGAATGTCATGAATGGTGGACAAATGCTGTAAAAGAATGTATTTGAAGCAGCTCGTCAGTGCTTTGAAAATAGTCAATCAATAATAAATAGGTGCTGTTTATCCGTTTAGTGTTGCTGTCTGCTTCACAGTTAATTCATCAAGCTTTTATGGACCAGTTCAAGCTGACAACACTGCGTGGACCACAAGAGACTACAGAAGCGTACATGTGTAGATACATTAC
Source organism: Myxocyprinus asiaticus (assembly GCF_019703515.2). NCBI lineage: Eukaryota > Metazoa > Chordata > Actinopteri > Cypriniformes > Catostomidae > Myxocyprinus > Myxocyprinus asiaticus. The sequence continues at coordinate 39,792,020 of NC_059374.1, read as the reverse complement.
GCCTAAAAAACGTAATATCCAATATTAATACTATTTTTATGTATTTTTATTTCGATATGCTGTTTAGTAAACTGTGAGAGACATGATGTGGGTGACTTGACTCAGTTAAGTTCTTGATTTTACGTTTTTATCCACGATGAAACCGCAATGCGAGCACCATCTTGGCTTCACAACCACCACACGCAATTTTACCAGTTGTCAGGTCCCGTGTCTTGTGAAACTGCCTTGTTTAGTTTCTATTACATTAGATACATACCCGTCTTTATGTTTTCGTCGTGCCAGCCACCTCGGTAGTCAATGTTATAGAGTAGTCTCTGTAATAACATTCAAGTGTATTGGTTGACTGATGAGTGTGCCTGTGCACGTGCGGATGTGTGTGTGCATGTTTGCTTAAACAAAGTGAAACAACTCTGGCTACATGTACGACGTCAGGGGCTAATACTGCTGCATGCAGACAGATATGTGTTCATTCATTTCTGTTTTGTTATTTTAATTTTTTTCCCCATTGCGTCACAAATGTCATGGACTTGGAAAAAAATCCAGAGTCCCAAAGGCTCGAGTCCATGACAAGTCCGAGTCCATTAAAATTGGACTCGTGACAGACTCGACCAAATGCGAGTACTCCAGCTCTAGTAACTAACCTTTTCAGTGTAAAGTTATATCCAATTTTACAACTTCGCTGACATAATGCTGTAAACCCTAAAGATGCAAAACGATGAATTTTACAGCTAAAATAATACACAAGTTTTCACAGAAGAATGCTTTCATAAAATCACAAGCTTCACATTTCTGTTTTTAAACCCTCCAAAAACTGGCCCCATTCTCTTCCATTGTAAGTGCCTCACTGTAACCACGATTTTTGCTTTTTTTAAAGAAAAGGACGGACGAGTTGAAATTATTTTTTTGTGGTAATCAACATTATGCCACAAATGCTTTCGATTGAGTTAAACTTGTATTGAACCCGGAATATTCCTTTAACCATACTAAGAGCTAAAATAGAAACACAGAGGAGGGAAATGAGCAAGAGACAGCGATTAAAGTAGAAAGTAAATGTTAAAATGGATGCCATGTTTTATAGCTACCCATTTCCTGCAGGATAAATACGGTTTATCCTTAAAACAATAAACAATTTTTGGTATAAAAATTGTAATTTAGATAAATACTTTGTTAATTGTGTCCCATTTGGCTATGCTTTAGGAATCATTAAAGGGAGAGTTCACCCAAAAATGAAAATTCAGTCATTGTTTACTCATCCCTGTGTTGTTATTACCCCTTATGACTTTCTTTTTCTTAATACAAAGGGAGAAATTGTGAAGAAAAAAAATTGTGCTCGACGTCATAAATGGCAGTTTATTTTTTTGAAAGTTTTTGGACCAGTGCCAGTTCACAGTGGACGGAGTTAACCGCACAATGCCGAAAAAAGAAAACAAGCAATCAATAGAATGTTCTGTCGCTCATCACTGTGATTATCATAGAAAATATACCATTTATCACATGTTGTTTGCTGTCAGGTTAGGACATGGTGTGACTGTGGCTGCCCTCCTCTATGTTTCTGTTTGATTTCCGAGTACTCTAAAAAAAAAAAATATTACTAGAAAAATAAGGCTGGGCATAGAAATGCATAAATTCTTCAATTACAAACTCTTCAGACATGTTTAGTAAGTTCTATTCTCTGTTTTATCGTCTTATCGTATGCTTTCATAACAATCATGAGTCTCGTGGAATAATTTATTAGACTTCTGAAATATACTTGTGTGTCATTTTGATGCTTGAAGAGATGGTCACCATAAACTGCTATTGTTTGACATCACTGAAAACAAAATTATTTCACAATTTCTCACTTAGTGTTAAGAAAAAGAAAGTCATATAGGGTTATAGCAACACAGGGGTGAGTAAACAATGACTGAATTTTCATTTTGAGGTTAACTATCCCTTTAAGCTTTAGATAGTATCAAGGCATGTGTAAGTGTGTGTGAGATTCTCTCAGCCACTCACAGCCCACATGTTGACGAGGCGTCTGCACAGGAACGGGTCGAGGTTCCAGTGAATGCAGGGCAGGCAGCTGATGTAAAAGACTTCATGTCCCAGAGTGGATGATGACACAAACAGCAAGTACAAAAGCCAGTTCTTCACCTCATAATGACACCCAGGATGCTTCTGTTCACAGAGAGAATGATGTTCTTGAATAAACTGCTTTACTATACAAAAAGAGTTCACACTGAGAATTCAAATTAGTTCTTCCTTGAAAGCCTTAAGAAAGTAAAGTTATGATTTATATTGTTATATATTATATTATATATATTAAGCTCGATGAACAGCATTTGTGGCATAATGTTGATTACCAAAAAAAATAAATTTAGACTCGTCCCTCCTTTAAAAAAAAAAAAAAAAAAAAAATGCAAATTGAGGTTACAGTGAGGCACTTACAATGGAAGTGAATGGGGCCAATTTTTTTGAGGGTTTACAGGCAGAAAAGCACTTACAATAATTCTTCTGTTAAAAACATGTGTATTACTTTGAGCTGTAAAGTTGTTTAAATTGTCATTTTTACGATCGTTTTAGGGTTTATGCCTGTTACGTCGTCATGACAACGAAGTTGTAAAATTGGCTATAACTTTACACAGAATAGCAAGTGATTTTATCACACTAAATCATGTTTACATGCATATAGTTTATGTCTTGCGGCTATACTCGTGAAACAGTGAGTATTTTAACGTTTACGGATTGGCCCCATTGACTTCCATTGTAAGTGCCTCACTGGAACACAGATTTTTGCTTTTTTTAAAGAACAGGAGGGGCAAGTCAAAATAAATGTTTGTGGCAATCAACACTGTGCCACAAATGCTGTTGAGTGAGCTTAACTTGCACTGAACCCGGAATATTCCTTTAAGTGTAAAGTTGTGTCATAAAGACATTTGTAACTATTTAAATGCTGATGAACTAATATGTTAAGCATTATATAGGAATGTTAGCAAATGTTATCAATTAAAGTTGTTCTAAAGTGTCATAGGGATTTCAATGACACAGTTACGCTGAAGTGATCTGACATACGTATAGGGTCATATCTGAGTCTAATAAGACACAAACATGCATTCTGAAAACAGGTTCTTCATGAACGCTTGATTGTCAACTCCAAACAAACCAGAGAAACGAGAAAATCCTGTCATTTGGTGTTTATGCTCTTTGACGCGCTGCCTCTGCTTTATAGATACGACTCCGACTCTTCATTGAATTCGCTTGAACTAAAGAGATGTACTTACTCCGACTTTGTTGTCATATTGTGAACTGGTGCATTTATAGTTGGAGTTACTGTCCTCCTGTGCGCGTAACGTCCCGTTCGCCACCTGCTGCGCTTTGCGCCGGTGAATCTTGACCAAACCGTCCTCACCGGAACCATTCGCGTTTACGAGTCCGTTTTGAGTGACATAAGAGCAGGTCTCTTTCGGTACCAGGCCACAAAACCGCTGGAAAGCGGCCACCAGATCGGGGCTGTGCAGGTACGCGATGACCCCCCACATGGCCGCACCTAATTTGAGCTCTGGTTCCGCGCGTTTCCGCACGCACACAGGTGTGTCCAGCTGCAGGTGACAGCGTGAACGCGTGTTGTTCGTTGCACTGGCCGGGTTCTGACGTATGGGCTTTTCTCTGTTTTTGATTGGCTGACACATTTACCTAGGGAACATGGCCTGTACCAAACCTAATTTAATACTCGTTCTGTTGAGACTGACTTTATGCACGATTTATATGTAAAATAATAATAATAATAATGATTTCAGAATTAACCTATTATTTTCCTACCAGATTATTTTTAAAAATCCCTCTGTCATATATGCTCCTCAAACTCAAATAGTAGCGGAAGATGTCCCCCTTAAAAACTATGTTAAAACATATTTAGTTATACGTTTAGCATGTAGCCTACAGGATGATAATGCATCACCCAATATATTATATGGGGAAATATACAAAAACATTTGCTAATTTAGTTATCATGGCACCACAATTATGAAAAGAGGCCATTTTACCCCTTTTTCCCGTGCAGCAGGGGTGATGTTGGAGGGGTCGAGGAGGCCGATTGCACCACCTTTAGTGAGCCCCCCTTTACATCGTGCCCCCATGCATTGCATACCTTGCATATTTGGTTTTTGCACCTCTGCATATAAACTTATAATATCCAACAAAATAGAATGTTTCAGATCACTATTTCCTAAAGACACATAATTAGATCTTAACCTCACACTGAATAAATCTCACAAATGTTGTGTTCAGTTGAACTATCACGATTAAGAGGAGCACAGGCATTCAATAAATGTGTTAAAATGAGATTTAGGGTCATCTATGGTCAATAGAAAAAGTTAAGGTGCTTTTGAGGTCAACTGAACCCCAGCAGAAAATACTATAAATTAACAACAAATCCGAATACCTATTTGCAACAGTTTTTTGTTTGTTTATAATCAGTGCTCATAAGATTAGAAAAAGTAATTATCTATCAACCTACACTACAAAAAATAAATTAAAAATAAAAATAACAAATGTACATATTTAAATTTCATAACAAATTTCCATGAAATTTAATTGAGTTATCTTTAACTAAATAAAACAAACAAAGAAAATATTTTACATTGTATTAATTAAATTTTTGTTGTTTTACAAATGTACATATTTAAATTTCATAAAAAATGTCCATTAAATTTAATTGAGTAATCTTTAACTAAATAAAATAAACAAAGAAAATATTTTACATTGTATTCATTTTTTTTTTTACAAATGTACATATTTAAATTTCATAACAAATTTCCATCAAAATTCATAGAGTAATCTTTAACTAAATAAAATAAACAAAGAAAGAATATATTTTACATTGTATTATTTATTTATTTATTTTAATTTGTTAAGAAACTGAAATGCATAAATCTTAAAAATAAACTGGAAACCATAATAAGTTAGCAGTACTCAAAACATTTGAAGCAATCACATCAAATTTGTTACGCTAATAAACTCCCAAGTTTAAGTTATAAGAACTCATACATTTTAATGGCACTTAACTTTATAACTCTTTGGCTGAACTTAAAATTACATTGTAAGCTCAATTCAAGTATAGCTAGTAGCATGCTATTTACATGCTAATTGAAAATACTATGCTTTGATAAATTGCTCTAGGAGTAAAGCACTGTAAAACAATCTTAAATTGTACCTGTCCCCAACCTACGCTCAAACATATTCACCATAATGCTAATCCCCAAAAGCTTTATGATAACAGAAACTCTTCTAACACAACAAAACATTAAACACTAACATGTCTCCACCTTTACATTCTTCTTGCACAAAGACACATTATTCAGTTAAATTTAAGTTCCTGGAAATTTAAAGAGACAAGTTCATTTAACTCAAAACAATAAAACAATTCAGGTTACTTAAAAAGTGTTAGTTTCGTAAACTCAAAAGAAAGAGAAAGTTCTAAATACTCATAAAGGTTACATTTGAACTTATTTGTATGATTACATTTTTACCTGCTCAAAACAATTAACAATTTTGGGCATCCGGGTGTACGGTGTACACTGAAAAAAAATGTTTTGTTGGTTTTACATAATTCAATTATGGACATCGGTTCCACATAATGAAAATGAGTTTCCTTAATATGCAATGAAAATGTAGGCTCTAATGTTTTGTGTTGCATAAACCCAAAGGAATTAAGTTAATCTCACTTAAATTAGATCTGTCCAATTTACTACACTCAATTTAACAACTTGTTGCTATCTAACAACTAAAAACATTAACATATTATAGATATTTTATTGTTCAGTTTGACAAGGATGGTGCTGCTGAGGATCTACTGCTCTTCAATCAGTATGAATGTTCATGATCATAGTCATAGTCATAGTTCTGCACAAAAGTAACATACACACAAAATATATTTTTCAACAAAGTTCAATGTTATTAATCACCCATCCTTGACCTAACCATTAGCTTCACTCTTCTCCACAATGGCAACCTCCAAACAGATATCCACCATGACAGAAACTTCTCTAAATCCCAACATCACTACTTATTTCATTTTGTGTAGAAATACATTAAAATAGCACTTCATTCCAAAATGTACTCTCCCAATCCAGTCTCATGAAAAGCATGCTGGGAAATGTAATTCCCCTTCCCATTTCAGAAATATTTTGATGCAACAAATCTTTTTCACATAGTTCCAACGCAACTGGATTGAATAAACATAGTTGGATTGTACACAATGAAAGTTGAGACCAAATGCTAAAGAATTGTGTTGGATTAACTCAATTTAATTAAGTAAATTGAGAAAGCAGTAAAAATCATGTTGAGTGAACATAAACCGTTAGAAGTCCGAATCAATTTGATCACTTCATATCAATGTAATCATATCATTTTTTTAATGACTGTTTTTAATTTTACATGGACTTTACACAATATAATTATGTTCGCATCTCAAACATAAATTTATTAGGTTGATTTTAAGTGTACTGCTTTAGTATATTCAATAGAGCTGCTTTCCATTTTTTCAGTGAAGACTAAACTTTTTTTTTTTTTTTTTTTTTTTTGTTGTTTTGTAGTACTGAAATAATAATAATGAAAGATAGTTTATCACTTATCAGACATATTTATTTAGGGGCTTGAGAATTCTGTGAATGAACTTGAACGGGTTCACACTTTGTGTTTCTGGGATATCTATGACATCGACGGATATATTTTTATGTCAGCAAATATAAATGTATTTGACAGGTTCGAGCAGCACAAAAAGAGTTAAATCTACTGACGTGAACCGGCGCGTGTGGTTTGACCCGTACGCGTGTCTGACGCTCTGTTTTAGCCGCGCAGATGATGACGCTGCCCGCGGTGTGTTTCCCGCGATTCTTTCCAGGCAACAAAACGGCTGGTAAGCCTTTCTGTTCTGAATGAGGGCAAACTCGCCCCTCAGTTGGTTGCAATCACAAGCCTTTCACTGAGAGGATAACAAGAAGAAAAGGCTCGTCATCCCGCCGCGTGACTGACGCGCGCTCATTGTGTTGGCGTTGAGGATGCCATGGCAGCGGCGGAAGTAACAGCTAACGGGCCGGAGCCGCCCGGTCTTCCGCCGGCGTTTCCGTACGAGGAGTACGAGTGTAAAATCTGCTACAACTATTTCGACCTCGACCGTCGGGCGCCCAAAATCTTGGAGTGCCTGCACACCTTCTGCGAGGAGTGCCTGCACGCGCTGCACTTGCGAGAAGAGCGACCGTGGCGCATCAGCTGCCCCGTGTGCCGCCACCGGACGCACGTGCCGGACTATCGGATACAGAACCTGCCCAACAACACCAAGGTCACGGAGGACTTCCCTCTTTACATAGACTCGGATCCTTTGCCTCAAGATGCGCTGCCACCCCACACGCCGCCGCTGCACCCGGCGCTCGTGGCGCTCAGGCGCGAGGAGGACGCGTCCGGGGCGTCCGCTGCAGGTCACGCGACACCGTCCACCACGACGCTGTCCACCGCGACCACGCTGTCCCAGGACTCGGTCTCGCGCTACGAGAGCTGCCACGACTGCAGGCGGCTCACGCTGACCGCCGGATGCGTGTTCGTCATCTTCTCGTTCCTGTCCATGCTCGTGCTGCTCTTCGTGGGACTCATATTCGTGCACAGCCACGGCGGGCCGCCCTCGCCCACGGGACCCCTCTGTCTGTCATTGGCGAGCATCCTCGCCATGGTCTCCGTGGCAGTTACGTGGCTTCTCTGCTGGCTCAAATACAGCTCGGAGCACGAGACGGGCCGCTCCTCGGCTACTACTAATGCGAACAGGAGAAACGCGTGACAGATTATTATTATTAGGCTATTATTATATGTCCAAAACCAATATGTAGATAGCAGGGTGTCAATTTTAATGCAGTCAGGCGCTATAAAATGGAGAGAGAGAGAGTCGGAAAAAATTAATGTATTTTGCATTCTTTTATAATTAAACACAAAAGTTTTCATTACAAAAAACAATATCAGCATAAAGCTTCAGAAGTTCTTAATAGATATTTCCCCCTTTAAAGACATCATGCACTTGAGCAGGCAGACTTCAGCATCTTGTGTGCTTCAACAGAAGCAAAGAAATCTGTTTTGTGTAAAGTAGGCTAGTTAACATGGTTAAAGTCACAAATTTGATTAGTGGCCTAGAAAAATAGTGCAGAATATTATAACATTTCCTCTCCATTTAATGTCATAACCTTTATTTGTTTTCTTGTTATTACATGAAACGTTCTGTTTATTTCCAGGTTTCACAGGTTGCACATTTTCAATATGATCTCCACTGTACAAGTTAAGCTTAATCAACAGCATTTTGTAGCAGAATGTTAATTACCACAAAAAATTATTTTGGCTCGTCCCTCCTCTTAAAAAAGAAGCAAAAAAAAAAAAAAAAAAAATTGGCTTGAACATTGGGGGGGGTTTACCTCCCCCCGTCCCCCTTGGAATCTACGCCACTGCGAATGGGGGCCATTTTTTTTTGGAAGGTTTAAAGGCAGAAATATGATGCTTATAAATTCATTAAAGAGCTTACATTAATTTTTCTGTTCAAACTCGTCTGGTGTAAAGTTGTTTAAATCGTCGTTTTAGCAGGATTTTATGGCGTTCCGTCGTCATGGCCAACGAAGTTGTAAATTAGATTTAATTTTACGAAGAAAAGTAAGAAAGCGATTTTATCACACTAAACCCATGTTAACACACATATTGTTTACATCTTGTGGCTATACTTTTAAAGCAGTGAGTATTTTAACGTTTACGGATTGGCCAATCTGATCTCATCAAAATTCTTACATATTTTACAAGTTGGCTATTTCGTACGATTTCGTTCGTATGAATTTGTACGATTTCATCATGTGCAAATGTCCGGATATGTAATGCGGAAGCACGAGGTGCCAAGGACATGCTTATTAATATTATACCCTTACCCAACAAAGCCCTTATTTAAACCTAACCGATCAGTAGAGTGTATAAACTTGATAGGAAGCTGTTGTGTGTGGCAGAAGCAAGTAATTGTGGCGTATTAGATGGAAACGATGTTCAGTGACGTCATTGGCTGTAGTGAAGACGTACAAATTCACTACAGAGTGAACGAGTGCAGTCCTACGATATCATACGAATTAACCAAATTTAGAAAAGTTGGACGAATCCTTAAGATTTCGCTGTGAGTGGAATGGCCCCATTCACTTCCATTGTAAGTGCCTCATCGTAACCCAGATTTTTGCTTCATTTTTTAAATTAAATTTCATTTTTGAGGTATAATCAACAATATGTCACAAATGCTGTCAATTGAGCTTAACTTGTATTGAACCAGGAATATTCCAAATACCCCTCACTGCAGACTGTAGCGCGATGGCGTAGTGGATGTTTTAATGCGCATGCGTATTCACATTTAAATGTACTTAACAGTCATTAATATATAATATATTAGAGCTGCACACTTAATAAAATAAAATCGAAATCACCATATGACTGTAACGGGGTTCAAGATGGGCAAGGAGGAGGCGGGAACCGGCAGAACAGTCAACATAACTTTAATGACACAAATGAACATAAACACACCGACACACACACAGCGGCTGCGTGTGTGTGTCTCTCTCTCTCTCGAACTGGTGCCTCCGGCTCGTCTTTATCCCCCTCCCGGCTGATTAGGACAATTCAGCGCCGGGTGTGCGTCCTTACGGCCCGGGCACGCCCTCCTCCTTGTCACACTCCTCCACCGCCCGATTCAGGCCGGGGAAACCTCCGGCTTGACATACTCCCCTCCCTTCCTGGAGGGGAGGTGTTGCCATTCCAGCCGTCCTTCTACCAGCAGGTCTTCCCCGCTTCTCTGGAGCCCTGGGAGAGACAAGGGGAGGGAGAGGGGAGAGGGAAAGAGCGAGGGGGAGAGACAGAGAGAGAGGAGAGAGAGAAAAACTCACTCCTGGTCCCCGGACACACCGTCCCTGGTCCTCAGCCACTCCTCCGCCCCCTGGCGGATGACAGCCGTTCCTCCCCTGGCGGATGGCAGCGAGTCATCCGGCAGACGGCAGCAACAACTCCGTCCCCTGGTGGACAGCAGCAGCGAGGACTCCACGACAGCGCATCCCTCCTTCTTCCCCGGTTTCGGCACCAATGTAACGGGGTTCAAGATGGGCATGGAGGAGGAGGCATAAACACACGACACACACAGCAGCTGCATGTGTCTCTCTCTCTCTCGAACTGGCACCTCCGGCTCGTCTTTATCCCCCTCCTGGCTGATTAGGACAATTCAGCGCCAGGCGTTCGTCCACACGGCCTGGCCATGCCTTCCTCCTCGTCACAATGATTATTAATGAAATTATAGATTATTAAACCGCAAAGGGTTATGATTAAATTAAATTAATAAATAGCACGATCCCGCTGCTCGCTTCAAAGTGTATGCACGCATTATTGTGTAAAAGCATTAATACAGTGTTTTCTGAGCGGTTCTGTGCTCCACAACTCCATCAGAGTAACAGATGTGCTCCCAGTTCGGTTCCGTTTGCTTACATGCGCTGAGCTCAAGATTCACTTTTGCGTACTTCCAAACATGTCTGGCTGCTACATGGGGTGGGGGGGGGAGACGGTGGTTGTTGGTGTAGAAAGACTAACTAAATTGTGCCCAAGACAAAAAATGACCAAAACGGCAATTGCGAATGGGGTGGCCAGGTTTCGGTCCGTGGTGGCCACGGCCACCCCGGTCACCCCCTAGCATTGCCCCTGCCCATGGCATGGGTATTTATGTATAGCTGAGAAGATGTTAAAATGAGAAGCATTTTATAGTGAGTAGGATGAATATCTTGCTTAATTTGTATAGTTTTGTTGTTGGTGAAGACGAAAAACGATGTCAAGTAATTAACGAAATCCATGGTTATGATCATTTTTAAAAGCTAAGCTGTACTAAACTAATGTGTCATCGTAATACTTTAATACTTAGTAATATACTACTCAGTGTAACGTATAAAACCCAAAACATCCACTATGTCACCAAAATTCACTACGCAGAGAATTAAATCCACTACGTCATCGCGATGCAGCCTGCGATGAGGACCCTCTCGAATATTCCTTTAAATTTACAGCTCTCAGCTGATTCAGTCATCTCAAAATGGCCAAATATAGACAGATAAACCGGACTGGCAAAAATATTGGTATACGTATATCACTGCTGTGTGTCTGTATGATAAAAGAAGACCTCCCCACTGGGTGATATTATCCAGTTGCTGTATCATAGGCTAAAAAGAAGGCCTCTTTGTTCTTATGGAGCAATATCTTTACAATGCAATCGTGAATTTTATGCTACCTCCTTTGTTCTCCACGGCACCTATGCATCGATCACGGTGAGACCGTGTCAGTTTGACAACTGACAATCTGATTTTGCTATCCGTCATGCAGTCTTTTTTGTGTGCTTTTAATGTGCAGTATAACAACACATTTACCTTAGTCAGTACTCACTTTATCATGACATTGATCAGATTTTTGTACCACACAAACCTGTGAGGCGCAGTACCCGATGTACCTAGTTTAGAGAAAACAACCTGCATGATATTAAACATAAATGAGATACTGAACTATGTTTGACCCACTTTGTAGAGACTTCTTGAACAGCTAATCAGATCAGTACTGCTGGTTTTCTGTTTCTTCATTAAGCAATGGCTAAATGGTAATTTATTGAAGGAATCTGACGTGCTAATTTGGATTTTCATGTTAAACGTAAAACATAAACCGTGTTGGTGGAGAATTCTGTAGACCTGTAGGGAAGAATTGCTCAGACATGAAGCAAAGAGGAATCTGATAGCAAATGAAGAGCTATAGTTTTTCTGTGTCCTTGCTGTGACAGGATGCAACAGTAGAGAAATCAATGGTAAAGACTCACACACTGGGAACGCAGCCAAGGAGTGTTTTTGAGTGCTTACTGACCCACTTATGAAATGTCGAATCTCTCCCACAGGTCATTTGTCTTGGATGTCAAAAACAGATATATTCATATACCTAAATGTGGCTTGTTAACTTGAGTTTTGGAGAGTGCAAAGACACATTCTAACTAGCCAGCTGTGTCTATAAACTAATCTGACAGTATATATATTGTCCAGTTGGTTTTGTTAAGCTGATTAATTTCACTTGATGGCCTATATACTGTACTATTGTGCATTTCCTGAAATTAGAGTGAAGGCCATTCTCTTTAGATTGGTAATCAAATTTGATCCTTTTCTCTTAAAGGAATAGTTATTATTATTTACTCACACTCCATTATGCAGCTCTCCATACAATGACAAATAAGCTCCAAAAAGTACCAAAAAACCCCTACCAAAATAATAGCATATTGGTTTAGAACGATATGAGGGTGAGTAAATAATGACAGATTTTCATTTAAGCTGTTCCTTTAGATTAGCTCTTATGTGCCTTTCTTTTTTATTTATTCATTTATTTATGGAGGAAACAGAACATTTTAATAGAAATTATCAATTACATTTTATATAAGCTAGCTTACTGTTTGATTGCGCTGTTGTTAGGCCAGTGTGATTTATCAACTCAAGTCTCCCCTCTGTTGGTGGACATGTGCAGTGATGCAGTCATTTTTATGTTGTTTTGTGGGGTTAATGCTTACATTTTGGTAAGGAAGCTTTACAAATTGAATGGGGTATTTGAATTAGTGAAAGGGTTATAATCCTGGGTGTTAAGGAAGTGTAAACAGCTGTTTAGATTCTGTTACAGTGGCAAGAAAAAGTATGTGAACCCTTTGGAATTAGCTGGTTTTCTGCATTAATTGGTCATAAAATGTGATCTCTTTATCAAAGTCACAAGTATAAACAAACACAACGTGCTTAAGCTAACAACACACAAACAATTATAATCTTTCATGTCTTTATTGAACACATCCCATTAAACATGAACAGTGCTGTGGAAAAAGTAAGTGAACCCTTGGATTTAATAACTGGTCTAGCAGCAATGTTTTTGTTGGAAAGCAGTGGCTTCCTTCGGGGTGTCCTGCCATGGACACCATGCCTGTTTAATGTTTTCCGTAGAGTAGACTCATGAACAGAGATGTTAACCAGTTCTAATGATTCCTTCAAGTCTTTAGCTGTCACTCTAAGGTCCTTTTTTACCTCATTGAGCATTCTGGGGTGTGCCCAGGTGTCTTTATTTATTTGTCTAACTGTGGACAGATGAATATATAAGCTCTTCGAAATAACTTTTTAACCCCTTCCAGCTTTATGCAAAGCAACAATTCATGATCGTGGGTCTTCTGAGATCTCTTTTTTGCGAGGCATGGTCCACGTCAGCAGATGCTTCTCAAAATGTTTGCTTTTTATATGTCAAAGTAGCTCTAACCCACACCTTCAGTCTCATTTCATTAACTGGATGCCAGGTTTGCCAACTCTTGACTCAAATTAGCTTTTGTTGATATCAGTAGCCTAGGGGTTCGCATACTTTTTCCCAACCTACGCTGTGAATGTTTGAGTGATGTATTCAATATGTACAAGAACAATATCATAATTTGTGCTTTATTAGTTAAAACAGATTGTGTTTGTTCATTATTGTAGCTTAGATGAAGATCAAATCAGATTTTAAGACACATTTATACATAAATGCATGTAATTCCAAAGGGTTCACATACTTTTTCTTGCCACTGTAGATACAATGTACAGTACAAAGCTGCACTTGTACATAAAATAGTGCAGTAGCGTTATGTAGTTACAAGCTTCACAGCTCCTCCTGCCATTCTATTGAACAATATGCATGCCATGATTTTTCTTCTTTTATGGCCCTTTTTAATGAACTGGATACAGAGAAGTGATAAAATGGCATCTTTCTATTGTCCTCTGCCCTGGTCCAGATGCTCCATAGATCCGAGCCTGAAAAAGGAAAGAGAATTGAGGATTGGTGTGAACCCAAAAACATTGGTGACGCTGACAAATAAAAATAAGGACCATGCCTTAAAGATGATCAACAATCATTCAAATGACACACATTCAAGATTTTCTATTGTGTTCATTCTCGTGGTACAGCTATCGCTGTGACTGTCTGGACCATCCCCACTCACACACTGTCCCAGTGACTGCACGGCTCCTGGGATAACTATACTTCCTTAAATGCACTCCGCCCTCTTAGTAACACTACGTAGGGTCACTGGCTTTGTACACAGCCCTTATATTCTCTGCTGTAACATGTTTACTAGAGATTAGGAAATGTGTGTTTTTACTATTATGGCTAAATTAATTGTTGTGAAACCTGTTTGAATTGTATTTGCACATTGAAATTGTTCTGTTTACATAAAAGAACACACCATTCATTTGGCTAATAAATGAGAAAAATGAACATCTATTCCAGGTTCTTTATTAAAGCAAGACCAAGTCAAGATCTACCCAAAATATGAATAATTATGTAGCTTGAATATTTTATCACATGCACGCATGACCAAAGAACACAGTAGAAATGTAGAACTGTCTTTCTATGTAGTGCCCTCATGTGGCAGATAAGCACACTCAACCAATCTGTGGCTACAACATTTACACAAATGTTTTTGTGTTTTGACACAACGCATTTAATAATTACTGTTGAGGGCCAAATTTGCACATTTAATACATAGCAAATGTATTAATTAGGCTACAGTGATGTTAGCATGTAATGATCCTAATCTACATTGTGATTTTTATGTTGCATAACTATTAATTATAAAATGGGTTTTTGTGTAGGGTACAATGGGGGGTAAAAATAGCAACAAAAACTACCACAGTACTTTCCTAAAAACATATTTGTCACTATAAACTGCAGAATATTCCTGATCCATGAGATCATTGCATGCAATGTCTAAAGTTTAATTTTGAGGTAATTTGATTTAATATTAAGTAATTTTTAAAATCTTGCAAATGTATGTATGTGAAAATCCCTGAAATTATCACATTTATTTTGAGCCAAAATACTTATTTTTCATATATATATATATATATATATATATATATATATATATATATATATATATATATATATATATATATATATATATATATATTCAATCATATTGTGACCCTACACTACTTGTTTTAAGTACCTTGCTAGATGTCTCAGTAGGGCATCTCCAAGAACAATACTGTCTTCCAACCATACTATGCTAAATTCTCTACTATATGCTGTGGCTCGCAACTCAGTGATGCTTGTGGTCCTAATGCGGGACAGATGATTTTGTTCTAAAGTTGTCTTTGAGGAGGATTTACGTTTGCTCAAAGTGAACCCGATCTAATTGAGGTTAAAAGGGTGGTGACCTTTTTCAGGATGGACAAGACAAATGACATAAACACTATTAGAAGTTCATCAAATGGTCAAATAGGTATGCTTGTGTGTTGGTGAATGTAGTCATTTTATTTGCTGCTTTAAAGACCGACTGACACTAACTTTAATGGCACCTCTGACCAGCATAAACTCATCATCAGGTCATGTCACCCAGTTCAGATTTCTCTTATTATGCAAGTATTCATGTAATGCTCTGAAAGCATTGAAATTTATGTAATTTTCTTCCTTTATTTTTTTTTCTCTCTCTCTCTGGCAGCTAATGTTAATTTGATTATGTGGATATGTAATACCTCTTGTTCTTGTGGCACTGAATCAATAAAGCATTAAAAAAATAAAAAAAATAATTAAAAAAAAAATGCAAGTATTTCTAACTGTATAATAGCTCAAACATTTATTTTGGTACTATTTGCTTAGAACATATTTAGATTTGATCCTTAATAATAGAACTAATTAAGCCCTCATCAGAGCGCACCTCTGTCCCGAAATCTGTTCCCCAATAATGGATTCGACACGCAGATCCGGTGTGTTTCTAAACGGCCCAAACATGCATCATAGGCTATCCCTCTTTTTCCCTTTACTCACCCTTGTTTCTGCAGTTTGAAATAACCCTCTAACGAACCAAACAGACTATTAGAAAGAATAAATACATTATTAATAATACATTATATTGTAGATATAAACGATACCACAGATTTTCTCCAATATTAACACAACATTAATATAAAAAAATATTTAAAACAACCACAACCACAACAACAAATCAAATGAGTAATGTTTTGACGTGGGGTTTAAACATGTATTTTCTCTCATTTTATGATATGACTAATGCAGGATCATTGATACCACATACTCTTCTTTGCAGCAATTGCAGGTTCATCAAATAACTTTTCTTATCAAGAACTAAAGAATTTAATATTTTAATGGAACTTAAAAAGGTTCTCTCTAGCATCAGACTGTAAAACCATTTTTGGTTCTAATTGGAAACCAATCTTTAGAGTGATTTTTTAGATGCTCTTCGACTCCTCATATAGGGGGGTTTATATTTAAACCCTTGTCAAATTAGAAATAATGATTTAGAGTATATGTACAGAGCAAATATAAAGTCTGCTACTATACACAATACCTGCGCTCATAAATGTTTTAATAAACTAACAAGGGAAATCCAATGGAAATCATGAAATAATGCAACGAAATAATGCAATTAATAAAATAATTAGATACGCAACAAATACACACGCACACACACGTGCAATGTTAACTTCTCATGCCCGTTTTAAAATGCTGTATCAGTGTCTCAAGGGTCCGGCCTCTTTAAGGCGTTGATTTGACTTTTTAAATAAGAGAGAATAATCAAGTGTTTTGCACGTGAATGGACCCCCGTTTCCCCCGCGTGTTTCCCTCCCGCGTGCGCCCCATTGTCCCCGCGCGCAGGCAGAAAGAAAACATTTGAAGTTTCTTTTTAGCCCAACAAAAGAGCCACATGTCATTGAAGTAACTGTGTGTGTGTGTGTGTGTGTGTGTGTGTGTGTGTGGATCAGAGTCAGAACTGAGGAATTTTAATAACGCACTGTAAAATCTAATTAAATGACCTTACTTAAATGTTTCAAGGCAATCGGTTTGCATGCTTTTTCTAAGTACATGTACTTATTTGGCTTAAGTAAACCGAACTTACATTTTTAAGCAACATTAACCAGTTACAATTAACCTCTACTCATTGTTTTGATATACTTATTTAAACTGAGTTATAACGTGTCTTATACTGTAAAATGAAAGAAAAATGGCTTCAAGTTAACCAGAGGAAACACTAATCACCCTCATGGTGACTTCACAAAAATCTCAATTATCAACCAGCTACAACAAAACAACAACAATAGTCATAATAATTAAATCTATATACATTTTTAAACAACAATAATAATAATAATTCTACATAAGTTCCCTTGTTTTGACCAAACATACATAATTTATTCAAGCGCAAAGGCTTATGGGTATTCCACACAGTTGCAATTTTGTACTTGATAATTTTAAGTTTGTAGTACTCGAAGCTAAAGTTTAAAGAACGAATAAATTTGAGTTATGATTCCAAAATGTGACATTTCAAGTACTGTTTAATTAGGACCACTTAAATGTTTTTTTATTAATGCCAACTCTGGGATTTAGACAGTAATGGTAACTTAATTCAAACTAGTAAGAATAGTAAAAACCATATGCTTAAATTGAGTAAACTATTTTTTTCAAAATTTGAGATTACTATTAGTGTTTACAGTTTGAAGTTAATAATCTAGTGATAGTGATTCTCTCTGTACACAAAAGCAAAGGTGTTTTCGCTTTTCCTACGTGATATATGACCTCGTAAAGTCTCTGAAATATCTTCGATATGCACTTTGGCATGCCCAGAAAGCAAAAGTTTACTGCTTCAACCAATCAGCTCTCTGTTACGGGATCCTGAGAACCAGTCAGAAGGCGCTGTTCAAGTAATAGACAAAGAGCTTTTGGCAAAACTCATAAATGTCTCCGTATAGTTTGAGAATTCACGCACATCCTTAACACCTGTTAAAAACAATAACGCACCGAGAGCATAATTAGAACAAGGAGCACAAAAGAAGAAATTAAATCGGACTAAAAGGCTTTTTATTTCACCCACGACTATTTTGCTCTTTTTGCTTGAGGGATCAAAACTGTCGTTTGGAGCTTATATTTTGGGGGTTTTGAACGTGGAATATTTTCTTGTATTTTTAAAGCTCTTTTGGTCTTTCAGAGGTGTCCCCTTGTTCACTTGCCCGACGTAAATTTAATTAGCGGGCCGCCCTGGAGCAATGACCGCTTTGGCAGGGACCGTTCCCAGGATGATGCGTCCATCTCTGTCTCAAAACTATCGCAGTGGATTCCCGATGGAAGGTAAAAATGTTTTAAATACACCTTCAAATAAAACTGTTATTTAAAGTCAACTTTGGTGCCAACTGTAGTTGGCGGGATTTTTCTGTTGTGATAGATGAGAGAACGGACGCTTAACTAAAAACTAAGATTTTGCGACAGTTTGACAAAGCTCCGCATGTTTTTAATATATCCTAAATTAATTGATCTAAAATACTAATATTTTTGTATGGGGAAAAGAGTGACATTTTCAAGGTTAAATGTTGCTTAATGTGGTTCTCTGAAGAATTTATTTTTGGAACGTTGCTGTAAAAAAAAAAAAAAAAAAAAAAAAAAAACATTTCGGTTGTAAATGGAACCATTTTTAAAAGTGTAAAATGTAGCCTAATGAGGGGGTGCACAAGTCTATTTCAAAATTTAAATTAGAGTTGATTTTTGCCTATAAAACAGACTTGAACTGGAAAAGGTGGGATGTTTAAATGTTGAATTGTATAAACGCATGAGAAATGTCAGAGAATTAAATGCACATGTCGCAGGTTGTCCCCTTCAATAGAAGCCAGTTGTTTGGGATAGCATGATCTTTTAATTTCTTTCGTTCTTTTCGTCATTTGTTTGCTTTAGAGCCTTCGGGATGTTTAGGCTACATGTTTTTGCCTCTAACTGTATTACTGTCTCTCCACTTTTCCAGTTTCCACTCCGATGGGCCAGGGTCGAGTCAACCAGCTCGGAGGAGTTTTCATTAACGGTCGACCTCTACCGAACCACATTCGACACAAGATAGTAGAGATGGCCCATCACGGGATCCGGCCCTGCATTATATCCCGCCAGCTCAGAGTCTCTCACGGCTGCGTGTCCAAAATCCTGTGTCGGTACCAGGAGACTGGATCCATACGGCCCGGAGTCATCGGCGGGAGTAAATCCAAGGTGAGGCCCTCAGCAGTGTTATTATAGTTTTCGTTTTTCAATTTAGTTTTAATTTCTATTTTACATTCAATTTGTCATTCCAAATTAGTTTTAGTTTTCATTAGTTTCCACAGTTATTCTGTTAGATTTAGTTACATTTTCGTTTTCTCATTTTCAGTTTAGTTAGTTGTTATTGTAGTTTTAGTATATTTTTATGGCTGCCAAAGCTGAACGTTTACTGGCATCATTTAAAAAGTCTACCATCATTACATTTCTCAGGGCAGTCTTGTGTTACCTCTATCTAGCTGTATTATCATGTTTAATTTGGATTGTAAATGTTGCAAATGTTATAATACAGGGGGAATATGGCTAAAGTGACAAAGGACATTTAAACTTCATACCCACTGTATCCATATGAATTTCCTTAAATCATTATTAATCATCACTAAACTAATCTTTGGGTAGTAAGCAATTAAAGGGATAGTTCACCCAAAAATGAAAATTCTCTCATCATTTACTCACCCTAATTCCATCCCAGATGTGTATGACTTTCTTTCTTCTGCTGAACTCAAATGAAGATTTTTAGAAGAATATTTCAGCTCTGTAGCTGTGTAAATTTTAAGCCCCCCAAAAGCACATAAAGGCAGCATAAAAGTAATCCATAAGACTCCAGTGGTTTAATCCATGTCTTCAGAAGTGATATGATAGGTGTGGGTGAGAGACAGATCAATATTTAAGTCCTTTTTTACTGTAAATCTTGACATCAGCAGTCTCCTTGGTGATCATGAATTCAAGCTTGCACTATGTGAAGTCTACTATGAAGAGTAATCGAGCTTGAAGTCACGATTGTTCCTGTAGACTGCAATTTCAAGATGTACAGTGAAAAAGGAGTTACATTTTGGACTGTTCTCACTCAAAACTGATTAGATTACTTCAGAAGATGTGAATTAAACCACTTATGGACTACTTTATGCTGCCTTTTTGTGCTTTCTGGAGCTTTAAAGCTTTGCACTCTGTTGACTTGTGTTGTATGGACCTATAGAGCTGAGATATTCTTCTAATATCTTTGTTTATGCTCGGCAGAAGAAAGAAAGTCATACATATTTGGAATGGCATGAGGGCCAGAAAATGATGAGAGAATTTTCATTTTTTGGGTAAACTATCTCTTTAACTTTTTGAAGTTTTAAATGGATAATCTTACTTTGGGATGTGTGGCAGAGCTCATTTCATGACCACCAGTGGGAAAAGCAATGGTAAAGAAAATGACACAAAATGTTGAGGTGTAATGCTTGTTAATGTTACATTATTATTTATGATGTAAAAATGTATAAGATAATATAAAAATTAATTCCAAATACTTTGTAAATATTTTCTAGAGAATAATTTTCCCTCTGTCCCACTTAACTGCTTAAAAAATCTGTGATTTGGTAAAAAGAGGGTTCCACTTCCCAGTATTAAGCATTTCTTCATTTTTGTTTTTGACTCAAGTAGAAGACATCCTAAGCTTTCTTCAAAGGTATAATGGTAGGTTATGTGTGTTTGGATCATAATTAAAAGTGTCAAGAAATGGAACATTTCCAAAAGTGTCCCACTTTGCCCATATTCACCCTAGAATATCAAATGAACTTGAGACCATTTAATTTTTTATTTGAGTTAGTTTTGGAGTTATGAAAAAGTCTTTTAGTTTAGTTTTAGTTTTTTCCATTAAGTTTCAGTTTTCGTTAACTATAATAACACTGGCCCTCTTTTACTGCTGGGATTCTGGATAGGCCTATTTCCAAGGAATTTTGTGAGCAAACAAACATTAAATCAAAGCAACATGTCGATGTCAGATGATGTTATGACTCTGAATTTGAAATAAGATTCTTCGAAATTCTATCAGGCATCTTGTTGATTATTTTGATTTTATTGTTGTTTTTTATATATTATATACAGACTACATCTCCAGAACTGGAAAAGCGCATTGAGGAATATAAACGGGATAATCCAGGAATATTCAGTTGGGAAATTCGGGATAAATTGCTCAAAGAGGGGTTTTGTGACCGGAACAACGTACCCTCAGGTATGGTGTAAATACAAAGGTAAAATATCCTGATATTACAAAGCTCAGTAATAAAAAAACATTGGGCCCATATGCATAGAAATGTTTTAAAAAAGAGAAAAAAAAGTGGATATTAACGCAGTCATTTGTCTTGAAACTTGCAAAAAAATAATAATGTAATATCTCAGCTTGCTGCATAAAATCTTATTCCATGTTTTCACATTTATTGAGCACTTACACTTCGGTTCTACTCTGTACAGTGAGTTCAATAAGCCGCATTATGAGAGGCAGATATAATGCAAAATGTGACGAAGAGGAGGAGGATGAAGAAGACATTGAAAGGCAAGAACTGGCGCACAAGAGCGGACACCACATCAAAGGGATTTTAGCAGACAGATGTGAGTGGATCCAATAACCTTTTTAAGCCTTTGTATTAGTATCATACAGATATTACATGATGGCTTTAATCTGGAGTTGTTTCTCTAACAGACTGAATTAAAATGCTATATATTTTATAACAGTTTTATAAATTACTTGAACAGTTTAGGCCTGTGAATATAGCCTAATGGTGATTATTCGTGTGTAGGTGAAGGTAGCTTATCATACATAACTAAATTGGCCAACAGAAATTGTAATTAATGAATTGTGTAAAATTACAACACTTAAAACATGTGTGACAATTTGTCCTCATAAAATGTGACAACCTGCCCTGGTCTCCCCTATTAGAGGTATTGATCAGCGAGTTAACAAGAAATAAGTAATTTAAACAGCAGAAATTTAAATGACAGAATATAAAGAGTCTGCTGAATATTATGACCAAAATAGAATTTTTCTAACAAATGTATAAATGTCAATGTAGTCTACTAGTTTTTTAGGTTGAGTTATGTTTGTCCAGTTGACAATCCACGAGTGTAGATAAATATTATGGCAGCACATGGCACGTGGGGAGCGAGAGACAAAAGCAGGCAAATGAGTTAATCAAACACTGACTCACGAACACAATCGGCCACTTGAGGATGAACTTGAGTGACAAAAGCGCGCGAGTCTATTGAAGCCCGCGCTTCTGGCAGCAGCACGAGGACAAAAGCGTGCGCTCCCCATGCGGCCTAGCACTGACAAAAGGCAAAATGCAACTTTTTATCAAGAAAAAAGGATGCAGGAGACAAAGAACTCTGCAAATAGAAGGTCTAACGTGGTAGCGATGATGAATTATTCAACAAATTCCTTAGCTGGTGTTCTCGCTACTGTTTGTCAAAGCAATTGCATCTTGGAAAGTTCCTGTAGGGTCCACAAAAATGTTGTACTTGTTCATAAAGCAAGTAAATGATGACAGAAGAGAAATATGGTGGTCTAAGGACTACTTCAGTACAGCTGTCACCTGAGACAGGGGTGCAACTACACATTTGTTGAGGGGTATGCAACATTAATCTTGGTGCTATGTGCAATTTTTAATTTTATTATGGTATTTTTCAACAACCACTAGCTTGATCTGCACAAAATAGGTGTCGTTTTAAAGCTTACACTCATATCTTTACAATGAATATAGTTGATCTGACCAATTCTAAAATACTACTTTTAAAAATGCTGATAAATTAGAACTGTTCCATTTAAAAAAAAAAAAAAAAAAAAAAAAAAACGCAAATTTGTGATCACAACAATCAAATAAAAAAACCCTTAAAAAGATAAAAAAGATCACACAGCCATGTGTTATATATCTTTGGAAAGGTCTTGATTAGTAGAATATAATGAGCAAATTTGTTTTATTCAGAGACCAAACTACAGTGAGTATTATGGTGTGACATCCTCATGTACAGCTGAAGTCAGAAGTTTACATACACTTCGGTTGAAGTCATTAAAACTAATTTTTCCAACAATTGTTTATAGACAGATTGTTTCACTTTTAATTGACTATACCACAATTCCAGTGGGTCAGAAGTTTACATACACTAAGTTTACTGTGCCTTTAAGCAGCTTGGAAAATTCCAGAAAATGATGTCAAGTCTTTAGACAATTAGCGAGTTAGTTTCTGACAGGAGGTGTACTAAATTGGAGGTGTACCTGTGGATGTATTTGAAGCCAAGACCTCAGAAAAAACATTGTGGACCTCCACAAGTCTGGTTCATCCTTAGGAGCAATTTCCAAACGCCTGAAGGTACCATGTTCATCTGTACAAACAACTCAAGTATAAACACCATAGGATCACACAGCCATCATACCGCTCAGGAAGGAGATGCATTCTGTCTCCTAGAGATGAACGTAGTTTGGTGCGAAAAGTGCAAATCAATTCCAGAACAACAGCAATGGACTTTGTGAAGATGCTGGAGGAAACAGGTAGACAAGTATCTATATCCACAGTAAAATGAGTCCTGTATCAACATAACCTGAAAGGCTGCTCAGCAAGGAAGAAGCCACTGCTCCAAAACCGCCATAAAAAAAGCCAGACTACAGTTTGCAAGAGCACATGGGGACAAAGATCTTGCATTTTGGAGAAATGTCCTCTGGTCAAATGAAACAAAAATTGAACTGTTTGGCCATAATGACCATCATTATGTTTGGAGGAAAAAGGGTGAGGCTTGCAAGCCAAAGAACACCATCCCAAACGTGAAGCATGGGGGTGGCAGCATCATGTTGTGGGGATGCTTTGCTGCAGGAGGGACTGGTGCACTTCACAAAATACATGGCATTATGAGGAAGGAAAATTATGTGGATATATTGAAGCAACATCCTCAGGACATCAGCCAGGAAGTTAAAGCTTGGTCGCAAATGGGTCTTCCAAATGGACAATGACCCCAAGCATACCTCCAAAGTTGTGGCAAAATGGCTTAAGGACAACAACACCAAGGTATCGGAGTGGCCATCACAAAGCCCTGACCTCAATATGATAGAAAATCTGTGGGCAGAACTGAAAAAGCATGTGCGAGCAAGGACTCCTAAAAACCTGACTCCAGTTCTGTCTGGAGGAATGGGCCAAAATTCCAGCAACTTATTGTGAGAAGCTTGTGGAAGGCTACCCAACACGTTTGACCCAAGTTAAACAATTTAAAGGCAATGCTACCAAATACTAACAAAGTGTATGTAAACTTCTGACCCACTGGGAATGTGATGAAAGAAATAAAAGCTGAAATAAATCATTCTCTCTACTATTATTCTGACATTTCATATTATTTTTTACATTTTTTTTATTTTTTATCCCCTTTTCTCCCCAATTTGGAATGCCCAGTTCCCACTACTTAGTAGGTCCTTGTGGTGATGCAGTTACTCACCTCAATCCGGGTGGCAGAGGACAAGTCTCAGTTGCCTCTACTTCTGAGACCGTCAATCCACGCAACTTATCACATGGCTCACTGAGCATGACACCGCGGAGACTCACAGCACGGGAGGCTCGTGCTACTCTCCACGATCCAAGCACAACTTACCACATGCCCCACTGAGAGCGAGAACCCCTCATCGCGACCACAAGGAGGTTACCCCATGTGACTCTACCCTCCCTAGCAACCAGGCCAATTTGGTTGCTTAGGAGACCTGGCTGGAGTCTCTCAGCACGCCCTGGATTCGAACTCGCGACTCCAGGGGTGGTAGTCAGCGTCAATACTTGCTGAGCTATGGAGGCCTCGACATTTCACATTATTAAAATAAAGTAGTGATCTTAACTGACCTAAGACAGGGAACGTTTTCTACGATTAAATGTCAGGAATTGTGAAAAACTGAGTTTAAATGTATTTGGCTAAGGTGTATGTAAACTTCTGACTTCAACTGTATCTTAAAAAAAAAAGATAAACAGCATTTCCGTCACATTTTGGTTTATTACTTCATGAAAAATACATACGGTAAAGAAAATGACATATCACAACTTACAGCAGGTTATCCTGAATCAAGCAAGCCCTTACTCGACATCATACTTTGTAAATCCAGAGATATTCCTCAAAGAGTGTCCTGACGCTACAGACACTAGAGCTAATAGGGATCGCTATAGCAACGATATTCTCTGGGAGTGGTATTCTCACTGAAACATGACCCTTCATGTCATAGATGTGTCAGATCGTTCTCAATGGATCTCTAGAGAGTGTCAGATTCCATATTTGGACAATCCACGTGTCACGTGTTCAGTGTGTGTCAAAAATAGAACCAGAGCACACATACATGAGCTGTGTCCCAAATGACACACTATACACTTACAAAATATACAATGCACTTAACCGTATAGTGTATGAATTTTTTAAAGTGTAGTATTTTCCCAGATGGAACACTTAACGGTTTGTTACTACACGGAAGCATTCTGCGTATAACAGTTGACGGAAGTGACGTTTCAAGCGCATGTGATGTACTGCCACTAAGTTTAGCGCGTTAGCCAGCCTCAGTTCAACAAATGTATCTCAAACAACGTACATATTCACACAGCTTGGTGTGATGGTAAAGCATTCAACTTACATATGTAAGGTGCTGTCTTCACAGAAGTTTCACTAGCTGCTATGTTCTTCTTTATTTACAACTGTTTTGTCAGACCAGCAACGCAGCCAAGTAACTCCACCCCTTCCGCTATGTACGGCAAGCCGCAAGCTCTGAGTGCACAAAGTGTTCAACATTTCACACTCCGTTTTGATGCTTGAAAAAGTGCATCATCCAGGTACTTAAAGAATACTTATTTTTGTTGCAGTTTCAGTGTAAACATACTACTTGTACTACTTACACTACAAAATGACATAGAATAGTGCAGAAGTGTGCGGTTTGGGACACACCTATAGACTGCGCACAAGAGGGCGCTCAATGCACATTTTTGGGGTGATGGAATAAGTTGGCAAAGTGGGTCATATGGGAAGTAGTTGATATAATTTTAAGTATACACCGATCGGCCATAACATTAAAACCACCTGCCTAATATTGTGTAGGTCCTCCTTGTGCCACCGAAACAGCGCCAACCCGCATCTCAGAATAGCATTCTGAGATGCTTTTCTTCTCACAACAATTGTACACAGCGGTTATCTGAGTTACCGTAGACTTTGTCAGTTCAAACCAGTCTGGCCATTCTCTGTTGACCTCTCTCATCAACAAGGCGTTTCTGTCCACAGAACTGCCACTCACTGGATGTTTTTTGTTTTTTGCACCATTCTGAGTAAATTCTAGAGACTGTTGTGTGTGAAAATCCCAGGAGATCAGCAGTTACAGAAATACTCAAACCAGCCCGTCTGGCACCAACAATCATGTCACGGTCCAAATCACTGAGATTTTTCCCCATTCTGAATGGTTGATGTGAACATTAACTGAAGCTCCTGACCCGTATCTGCTGATTTTATGCATTGCACTCCTGCCAGACGTTTGGCTGATTAGATAATCGCATGGATGATTGTTGGTGAAAGATGGGCTGGTTTGAGTATTAACTGCTGATCTCCTGGGATTTTCACACACAACAGTCTCTAGAATTTACTCAGAATGGTGCCAAAAACAAAAAACATCCAGTGAGCAGCAGTTCTGTGGATGGAAATGCCTTGTTGATGAGAGTGGTCAACAGAGAATGGCCAGACTGCTTCAAACTGACAAGCCAACGGTAACTCAGATAACCGCTCTGTACAATTGTGGTGAGAAGAATATATTCCCAGAATGCTATTCTGAGATGCGGGTTGGCGCTGTTTTGGCGGCATGAGGGGGACCTACACAATATTAGGCAGGTGGTTTTAATGTTGTGGCTGATCGGTGTATATATACTGTATATATATATATATATATAGTAATATAGTCATAAACAGCAGCAATTAACTAAACATTTGCTTTAAAAACAGAAGGCAAAATCACTTTAACTCTGTGCAGGTAGATCAGTGAATCATTTACTGTATGTGAACTAGTTTATTTACATGAACTGTCCAAAGAACTGACTCACTAAAACAAATTGGAGTTCCCAACGCTTAATATAAGAGAATCGTTATTTTAATCGATTAATTTATATGAACTATCGGATCAACAATCAGGACTTAAATAACTTTTCCCAGTGCTATATAAGACAGAGAGGACCATTAAAATGAGTGCATTTAATAACTTTTTTGGCTCTATTGCTGTGTTCGCAATACAATATGAAAAATTTAAGTTTTTTGACGCTATATCGCTACTCGTTGGAAAATGAAGCCCATTACTGGAAAAGCAACACTACTGTGAAAATAGCTGAGCTACTGTCACGGTATAAAAAAGTAGTTAAATTGGTAGCGACGCTACTCCCCAACACATTACTGCCTTTTCTTACCATTTCTTTGTCAAGAGGTCTGAGAGATGATAAAAATGAAAAACGTAAATGAAAAAAGAGTCTATTTTTGCCTAGTCACTGCCTAATGGCCATCAACTGAAGTGACTCTCTGTTTTGATGTTCTATAATGATATTTAATGAGCTAATAGCTCATCTGTCCGTGACTAATGAAGGTGAACGTTATTTAAATGCCACGATGCCCTGCTAACACCACTTCAGCTCCCTAAATAATACTGATCATGGTTCCATGTCACACTTAATTATGAAGGGAGTTTATTAAAGGCTATTTCCCTCAATATGGTCCAGTGTTCTCCTCGGCTGTTCCTTCATGGCCCGGAGCGGTGGTCACAATGGGGGTGAGCCTCTCGTCATGCGTGCTGCCACAATGGCCGTCCGTCACGTTCTGCCCGTCTCGCCATCCAAGAAAGACGAGTCCCCAAGCCGATTAAATCAAGCTCTTTATTTGAACTTCACTTTCATCTGGTCAATGAGTCAAACACGCCTCTCTTTCTCCTTCGCTCCCTCATGCCCTGTTCTACCTCTTCTTCCCTTAGCCTGCGGCACATTTTTGGTTAATATCTGTGGCCCGTTGTCTGTCTCTTCCATTCCCACCAACCCCCCCAAACTCAACACACATTCCCCCTCTTTTGGAGCCACAGACAGCCAAGTTGGGTTCAGTATTTACACCCTTCTTTTGAATTGGCAACAGTTTGATTCCTGAACCCTTTCCTTCATACTGTCTCCATATTTCATCTTATAGACTAAAAGATGTTGGCCTGTTTGAGAGGATTCTGTTGCTTATGAAATCTCACTGTTAGCTATGCTCCAAAATTCATTCCTCAAAACATATAAGAGTGTTTTGTACATGATTTGGTGTATTGAACAGCGAAAAAGCAAGTTGCACATTTTATCAGGATGTACATTTAGAAATAATTTAAGTCATTGACGCTCCTATAATGCACACATATGCACATGTCACCAACATATGCAAAAACATGAACAGAGGCACACAAAAATAAATGCACACATTAATAGTCAAGGGAAGTGCCAACTGGCCCAGTGTGGGATTGTTTGTGTGTCACCATGGATTATGCAGTCAGCAGGACTTAATTTGCTCCAAAAGTCAATACAAACACACAAATACAAAAACACATGCACAAAAACATGCAAATGCACAGCCAGGAAGGAGAAGTCGAGAAAGGCAAATGTGGAGTAACACGTGGTGAAACACTCTTGTATGAACGTTTAAAGTATGCATCATTTACTTTGTCGCCTTTGGCTTGCTCACTGGGGGCATAAAGACAATAATTTTTAAGGCATGATTTTCAATCATGTTATTGATTTTAACCACACAATGAGGACTTTAAGATGTCACACCAACATTTTCCATATTCTGGTACAGCATAACTTTCTGAAAAGCTTCTTTGAGACGATGTGTGTTTTGAAAAGTGCTATACAAAAAAAAAAAATGACTTGACTTTGAAAGAAAGAAACGGGTATGAGAGGTTGTGGGGATGGACAATACGGGGAAACCCCAAAACAAAACCGTCTCCACTGTGTCCATTGTCAGGGTCAGCAGACTTAGGAATCTGTGTCTGCTTGCGTCAGGCCCTGAAGGCAAAACTATAATGTGCGTGTCTGTTAGCACACAGCGAATGAGAGATACTGTAGACAGACAGAGTTCAGGAGGGCTAATGCAGTAATTTATTGGATAGTTGATAAAGAACACTTATTATACAGCTTACCCAATTATAATTAAGTGCAGTTTCCAGGTAAATTCATACTTCTAGCGATTAAAAGGTTAATCTGTTAGAATAATAGGTGGTAAATTAGTGATAGCCTACAAACACTTGTTTGAATATGCATGTTTGTGTGTGTGTGCGTGTGTGTGTGTGTGTGTTTTCACTTGTCAAACAAACAGGGCAGTGTGAGGTCAATGCCGTTTAACCTCCAGTGAGCAAAGGTCACATTGGCTTATGTTTTGAGTGGCAGGTGACCACTTCCCATTTTAACCGTTTTCCCTTCAGGATAAAAACAGTTGTTCTGAGTGTTTATTAGTCATGTGTGTGTTTGATGTACCCCATACATAGGCCTATTGTGGTTGAAATAATTTAATTGCAAGTCATCTTTTCTAGTTGAAGGGATCGTTCACCCCAAAATTAAAACTGTCTTATCATTTACATCCTGGATGTGTATGACTTTCTTTCTTCAGCAGAACAAAAATTCTTCTAATTTTTTGGTATGCTGAATGCAAGTGAATGGGTGCCAAAATGTTGAAGATCCAAAAATCACATAAGTCAGCATAAGAGTAATCCATATATGACTTCAGTGGTTAAATCAATGTCATCACAAGCGATATGATAGGTGTGGGTGAGAAACAGATCAATATTTAAATACATTTTTACTATAAATTCTCCTCCCTGCTCAGTCAATCTCCACTTTAACTTTCACTTTTACAGTCACTTTCTTCTTCTTGTGTTTTTGGTGATTTACATTCTTAATGCATATGCACCCTACTGGGCAGAAAGGAGAATTTCTAGCAAAAATTTACTTAAATATTGATCGGTTTCTAACCCACACCTATCATATTGCTTCTGAAGACATGGATTTAACCACTGGAGTCTTATGGATAACTTTTATGCTGCCTTTATATGCTTTTTGGAGCATCAAAATTTTGGCACCCATTCACTTGCACTGTGAGAACCTACAGAGCTGAGATATTCTTATAAAAAAATCTGAATTTGTGTTCTGCCTAAGAAAGAAAGTTACACATCTGGGATGGCATTAAGGGTGAGTAAATGATGAGAGAATTTTCATTTTTGGGTGAACTATCCTTTTAACAAATCCAGTGGACACACTTTACAGAAGGTGTCTTCAATTACTATGTGCTTAAAGGAATATTCCGGGTTCAATACAAGTTATGCTCAATTGACAGCATGTGGCATTACTTTGATTACCGGAAAAATTACCCCTTCTTTTCTTTAAAAAAAGCAAAATTGGAGGTTACAGTGAGGCACTTACAATGGAAGTGAATGGGGGCCAATTTGTAAATGTTAAAATACTCACTGTTTCAAAAGTATAGCCACAAGATGTAAACAATATGTGTGTTAACATGATTTTAGTGAGATAATATCACTTACTAACCTAGTAAATTTATATCCAATTTTACAACTTCCTTGCATTGCCGATGTAATGTCAACAAACCCTAAAATGACTGTAAAAATTTCGATGTAAACAACTTTACAGCTCAAATAATACATTTTAAAAGAAGAATTAATGTAAGTGTTTTTATAAAATTATAAGCTTCATATTTCTGCTTTTAAACTTGGCTCCATTCACTTCCATTTTAAGTGCCTCACTGGGACAATTCAAAATTATTTTTGTGGTAATTAACATTATGCCTCAGATGCTGTCGATTGAGCTTAACGTTTATTGAACCTGGAATTTTCCTTTAAGCATTTGATACAATGTAATTATTGTGTACATAACTGTTGTTGCGTTGTACTTATATTTAAAGTAACTGCATTTAATTACATCTGTAGTTACACTGTTAACCTTACCTCTAACCCTAAACCTATTCCTACTCCTAAACCTACACATACAGTACCTCAACCTCGTTAGCATCAAATGTAAATCTTGTAAGTCACTCGCACAGAAAACACAGATTCTCACACAAATGCAAGCAAGTCAATGCAAATCTGAAATAGTTATAAATAACAACTCTTCCCTCTTCCCTTACATATACTGTATACGTGTAACAATGATGTTTTTTTCTTGCTGCCCTCAATTTTATGGTGTGTTTTGCTCGCAAGTAATATCACATTCTTGAGCTTCGATGATTATTTAATTCTACCATACGACTGCAAATGATTTACATACTACATTAGCTGTCAAGAAGTCTTTCTCTCTTGTAGATATACCACGTTAAAAATCACAAAAATAAAATGGCTAATTATCATTTTAATTATAATTTAATTGCAGTGTATACATATTGTAATAATGAACATTTCAGGGTTTGTTTTGCGCATGGGGATCTGTTTAGAAGTGTCACTTTCAGTGCAAGTCTATGGGATATTTTTTCACCAATTTGATCAGCCACCAGTCAAAAATCTTAAGTCTGATTGTTTAGAAATGTACTAGCAAACCTCTCCTCAACAAGCCGCATGATTTGAGTTTTCAATCACGTCTGTAGAACCAACGGTTTCGAAAAATACTTAACCGTAAGTATAAGCAATAGTAAACACGATGCTTGCTTGATTACCGCTAAAAAGAAGCGGTAAAAAAAACAAACAAACAGACGAAACGCACATGTGGCACTGAGCAGAAACGTGTGGTTTTTTAGGGCAGCTGCGAGGGTCACAGTTGCTTTTTAACAAGTCAAGTCCTCCCTCTGTTTCTCTCTTTTCCTAAACGCTGGGGGGCAGATGGGCCCATGAGCTGTCACTCATCCTTTCTGTCTCTGGCATCTGTTAGTTCTCTATGTACTGCTTAATGTAGTCAGGCAGTCACTCAGCCAACCCGGGCGATGAAAAGGACTCGTCTTGCTCTCCCCTCGCAGAAACGCTGCATTTGTTCCCAAGCTTTCTTTTGTTCTATTCTTTGTCTTTCTCTTTTGCTGTTTTTGATGGCGAGGGGGCATGTCATTGGCTCAATTAGCCCTCTTCATTACCTGCCCCCAAGAGAACTGGAACACTCACACAAACAAAACACACGCAAACTAAGAGCACTACACATTCACACACACGTATGGTTTTACCTTGGACCTCTGCCATTTGCCCTCAACCAAAGCTAAGTGCCTGCTGGTTACGCGCTCACTATTCCAGAGTATTAATGAAACTTTTTAGATGGATTTTTGTGTACATGAACGCATGAGGTAAATGTGCTTGGGGTGATATTTTGGGATGGAATATTGAATTTAAGAGGAGATGGAAAGAAACGGCGGATGTAGATGCTTTTAGTAACCACACCGTTTACATAGCAGAGAGTTAAAATATCTAAGCAAGACCTTAAAAGACATATTCACACACATATACCCGCTGAAATATCTGGCAAAATAACTCTGCTATACTCGTGAGCTCTGACTAGATACTTGAGCTGTTTCATTTCTATGATGTTTGCGCTCTGTGTGTTTAGAAGCCTGTGGTCTGTATTTCTGGCCTATATTCCCAAATAAATCCAGTGTTTACTGTTTACTCCAATAATCTCTTTTTATTTAAATTGCATTGCTTCTTATTCAATCGGCAAAATTATAAAAATGCAAGGATTTACTTATTTGCTACCGTTAAAGTAGTTCTCATATTTACATTAAAATTTACCCATGTGGCAGATGCTTTTATCTAAAGCAATTTACAGTGCATTCAAAGTATACATTTGATCAGTTTGTGTGTTCCCTGGGAATCAAACACATGACCCTGGCATTGCAAGCACAAATGTTGCAAAATGGAACCCATCTCATATAACAACCTTGTCTCATAAAGTCACGTTAATATACCTACGCAAATAAATTTTTACGTGGTTCGTTGAATGCAATGTGGCAGTTTCCTGGTGAAATGAACACTAGAGGTGCTACAACAACAATGACTTTTACTCACTTTTACACAACTCACAAGTAAAATGTCAGATTATAAGTTCATAAACACTTACTTTCCACTCCGTTCCTCACAATGCTATCTTATGACATCTTAAATTTTTTACTGTAGTGCATGACTTGTGGCAATACATTTTAATGTTTGCATTACATAACTAACTACATTTACAAGCTTGTTCAACACTATCTAAATTGCGCAGTAGCTCAACTGCATTTTTCATTTCACATTTGCTTGACACCATCGTTTCGGTTTAAGGTTTAGGGTAGGGAGGTCGGTTTTGTTGATTTAAAACTAGAGCATTAACCTTAAAAACCTAATCTGTTTGGGAGAAAATGTAACTCGCTTTTGGCGCCACACAGTGGACATTTCACCTCGGAACTGTCATGATATTTGTAAGAAACTATATCATTTGGCAAAAATGTCGCTACAGTCACATAATTTTCATGAGATCAGGCTACATAGATCACTCGTTATTCTACTCGCATTTCTTGAATCTATCAGAATAGGATTTCAATGGATCTTGAATCTTTTAATTGGCAGTATCAATGTCCAGATCTGAAGTTTCAGGTACTCTTGAGCTTTTCTCAGTGGGTTTTGAATAGATTGAGCACTTGAGCACTTAAACCACAGCCCACCCCTTTCTCATTCTACCCCGCCACCCACCCACCTTTGCCCTTCTTTATGCCCCTTACACCCCCTTCAGGGCAGGTGATGGCCTCCACTGAGGGCGCTGGACGTCATGACGGATTCCACAGATGGAGCGTGCAAATCAGTCCAACAAAGAGCAGGGGGGAGAGAGAGAAACAGAGATACAAATAGCTCATTGTCTGTAGACAGAATGAAAAATAAATAAATACAAATGTCCCCTTTTTTTTATATATTTCCAATGGCAGGAATAAAGAAACCAGCATTTCATTTTGGAATGTATAATTGTCAAGTTATTCCATGCTGATGATCAGTTTTCCACATGGATCTGTGTCCCCCTCAAGCAAATCCCTGTGAAATTGTAGGAATTTCCCATAATTCTCACCGAGTCTTCATGGGTACAATAGCTTATTTTCTGTTTTCTGTTTTAAGCAAGACAAACTGCATTTGACAGCTTTTTTTGCAAAGTAATAGCCTATACTTTCATTTATTAATTTGTCTGATTGCATTTATTTATTTAATAAAGTTAATTAAATGAGTTAATATTTGAGAGAAAATTCAGAAAATGCTTAAAATGTGACTTAGAACTCAAGTTAAAGGAATGTTGTAGGTTCAACACAAAATCAACAGCATTTTTGTCATAATGTTAATAACCACAAAAAAAAAAAAAAAAAAGCTTATTTAAAAAAACAAAATGGGCAAAAAAATCTGGATTACTTTTGACCTCATTGACTGGCCCCAATTCACTTCCACTGTAAATGCCTCACTTGGACGAGTCGAAATTATTTTACTTCTATGTCACAAATGTTGTCAATTGAGCTTAACTTGTATTCTTGGAACTTGTATTCCACAGTATTTCTCTTTCATCCTGTTTTTCTTTAACCAATTTGCTCTTATGAGTTTTATATTACCTCCTGCAGTCAGGCTCAGGGGGTAAACAGCTGTTTGCGTGCACACATGTGTGTGTGTTTTATTCTTTGGAACCACTGTATCTTTTGACAGGGTCTAAACTGTTGCACTGTTGTACTTTTCAGTTACTGAGACGAAATAAATACAGCAAAAACAGCGAGGAACAGCTGCATGACATGAACAAAAAATATGAGCCTGATTCTCTGGCCTTTCAAAAAAAGATGTGAATAAGCTTTTGTAAACTGTTACAAGTCATGTGCTTTAGTAAGAGTGTTTTGATGTCATAAGATAGCGTTGTGTGAGAAACGGCAAAAAGTACGCTTTTATGATCTGATAATATGCCGTTTTACTCATGATTTGTGTGAAAGGGAATAAAAGTCATGGTTGTTGTTCATTACTCCAGGAAACTGCTGCAGTACGTACAACGAGCCACATAAAAATACATTTTCTAAAACGTAGGTAAAGTAATGTGATTCTATGAGACCAGGTTGTTACATTTTCTAAAATTTTCACCTACCACAAAGTAATTTTTTTAAAACATTTTTAATCCTCCTATGGGATTCATAAATGAGCCCTAAAGATCAAAGGTGTACTTAAAAAAAATACAAAAATGATTACAAAAAATTATGATGATGATAATGATACCCTTTTTTCTTCCCTGAAGTAATAACAATAAAAATACGCACTTCTTTTGGGATTTTATGCTATTTTGATCTTATTTACATGTACATTTCTCAGTGTTACCATTGATTTGTATATGCAAATAAGAAAATTTATGAAACTTTAGTACAGTAAAAACCTACACTTCTATAAGTTGAAACATGAAGAAAATATAAGAATGTGGCATATATTGGAGGCAGATTGCTGCCATTTGGTGAGTAAAATATAAATAACATGATGTTGGGCCTCATGTATTCAGATAGAAGACAAAGGCAGGCCTAACACAAGTCGAAAAACCTAACTCAGCCCCCACACATTCCATGTCGTAAATTTTACTGATAAAAATCGCGCCAATATCAAACAAAGGGAGTCCAAAACAGACTACAAATCCAGGAAGCCTTGCTCACTAAAGGATCAAGCTCTCAACTCCTACTGGATGAGGCACACAACAGAACGTCCCTCAAACATGACATCATCAGGACTTCAAATAATTCTGAAATGCTTCCAGAATTTGCTTCCAGCGACTTAGTTCACCGAATACGGACGTAGCTTTTTGCTACTCTCCGGTGCAACCTCGTGGCACAAGGAAGTAATGTCCGTCTTGAAATTGTAGCCATACAATCTCCATCTCGCTGGACGAGTTGAGATTACTCTGTGTTCAACCGAACACTCTAACAGATCCGAAGGAGACCGCCGAGCAATTCGCATCTTCATCCGTTTGCCTACTGAAGTGAAGAGATTAAAGATTTCTCTTCCATCTTCAATCAAGTCGACATTTCTGAGTTCTCCGCCAGCCCGCCGAGAATCAACAGCCGTACTGCCCGCCGACAGAGCGAGGAAACGGCCTCCTGTCATCACCCGAGCCTCAAGGAACCGGGTCAAAGTTAAAGGACGGAGGAAAACACATTCTACCTGTGTCCTCATGCGATTCAAGTAAGAGGTTTACGTCTGGGCAGAGATAGAATATTATAGTGTGTTATCCTTGTGTTTCAAGGTTTTTGCTTGTACAGTTTACGGACCGCCATGTCCGCTCATTATTAATACTCAGGGTATTAATTATCACAAATTTGTTTTGCTGTATTGTGGTCCTACCAAATTGGATTGTTGTGCATTTTCGCCATCGTGCGTGAGACAGAAACTGAGTTCATTCATTAGAGTCAAATAACGCAGGACTTTTACGAGCCCCGCTCGTAAAACCGCGTCTCTGAGTGATGAACACGGCTGCTTTCTCTCTAGCTATCGCGAAATCAGCTTTCAGGCTCTCACTTAATAATCTCTCTCTCTCTCTCTCACTAACCACACTGACACACACACACACACACACACACACTCTGTCACACACACACCTTATGTGTTATAGGATTATATTATTTCCATATCTAATCATATCACTGTTTAGTTTGTAGTTGTAAGTCTGAAGTTTATTGACTGCATTGTATTAATTATTAATTGATATTACTGCATAAATAAACTTTGTTTATATTATAAAGAGAAGTGTTTTGGTTTGTTTTGCATACACCTGTGTCATGCTGATGGGATGTCAGTGCTCGGATTCAAACCTTCATTCATTGTTTTTCCCCGAAAATTTATATTCTTCGGATGTCGATTTTCCTAAGAAAACAATCTAATATTGAGACTGTTTTACTATTTGGTTATTAGTCCCTGATTTCAGGGTGGTGCCCCGTCAATGTTAATCCTTATTAATATTCTATTGATTTTTGATAATTGATAATTATCTTTGATTGTTGAATTTGAATGATCAATAAGCTAATGTTAATTTTAATTAATGTTTCATCGATGTTAACAATTAACGATTATCTTTGATAATTGTTGATTTTTTTAAAGGATTAAAAAAGCTAACATTGATTCTCATCAATGTTCTATTGATTTTAATAATTAGTATTTAATTATTAATAATTAATTATTGCTAATAACCAAACTTGCTCCTAAACGTAGCACACTACATTTACTGGAGCCCCATATGAGGTTTTAATGAGTTAGATCCAATTAATTAATTTAAATATTAATTAATAACTCAGAAATAATTATTAATTATTAAATAATTAATAATAAATAATTAATAATAAATAATTATTAATTATTTCTGATAGTAACACTGATCTAAACAACCAGTAAAGCCCTACAATGACTTGAAAATTATGTTGTGACAAAAATAGCCAGTAGATGGCTGCAGGGTCTCCTGAACAGTAAAGTGTTTTCGCCATAGTGCTGCTACAGAATGAACTGTGAGCAAGGCTCGACGAGGCCACATTTATAACTAAGGTTGCTTTCACACTAGCACTTTTGGTGCACACACGAGGTCAAATGATGTCAAAGTTCGGTTCGTTTGGATAATGTGAATGCAGTTTTCCAAACACCAGGTGTGCACCCGAGAACCGCACCTGGGTCTGCTTGAAAAGGTGGTCTGGCGTACAGTTCATGTGAACTCCGGTATGGTTCACTGCTGATATGAATGCAGTTGTACCAATTCGCTGAAGTGAACCGCTTGTGATGATATATAATTTGCATCTTTGCATGCTCGCGATCGCAATTATTGTGGTATAATGCATTTCTCATACATGCATTCAATGCATTCGCTGCAGACACACACAAGTGTTGTTCTGTGCATGTCAAGTTTTCGTGGTAAATCCAAAGAGACAAACTTTAATACTTCACTTAACACAGTGACGTCTTCTCGAGTTGTTACCTAGATACAGTGGTAAACAGCTGCCACTTGTATTCACGTTGATGATGTAATTGAACCACAGTTCGGACACAAATAATACGATGTGAACAGAGACCAGCGGGGGCAGCGGGAGGGGGAGGAAATAAACTCTGGTTCGGTCCAAGCAATCGAACAAAGTGTGAAAGCACCCTAAGAGCAGTGGAAAAATTTCTTTGTTTCCATAACAGAAAGATGCAGTGTTTTGTCTGGAAGGTGAGGCAACTGCATCTAAAGAGTAAACTTTTCCCACAGTGGAAAAGGTATACTCATACATTGGAGTCAGTCAAAATTTTTTCTTGATCTTTTTTCTGTGTATGTGTGTGTATGCATGAGTGTGTGTATTCTGCATTCTCCCTTCTGACTGTGTTAGTCTCATGCATTTATTTCTGTGTGTGTGGGTTATGATGGTTGTTCTGACTTCTGGCTGTTTTAGTCTCACCCATTTATTTCTGTGTGTGTGTGTGTGTGTGTGTGCGTGTTCTGCATTGTGGGTGTGTTATTGTTTCATCCTCTCATTTCTGAGTGTGTATGTTTAGCATTGTAGCTGATTTATTGGTTTTATTTGACCAAAAAAAAAAAAAAAAAAATGTTTTTATAGTCTCACCAGTTAATTTTTACGTGTGTGTAAGTGTGTGTGTGTGTGTGTGAGTGGGTGTTTATGTTTTGCATGTTTGGATGTTTTATATACTGTACTCACCCTTTAATTTATGTGTGTTTTTCTGCATTGTGATTGATTTATTGACTGGTTTTGACAGATCAAATAAAAAAAATAGTTCTGTGTTATGGTCTTTCCCATTCATTTTCAATGGATGATCAATTTTGACCGTGAAGGCAAAAGGTGCAGCTTTTTTTTTGTTTTGTTACAACCACATAGGTTTTTACAGTTCACACTTGGCAGGTTTGGTTCAATTAAAACGAACTCTGGTGCGATTGCTCTGTTAGTGCGGTTCATTTGAACAAGAGTGAACGCTGCCATCCGAACCTTGGTGCGCACCAAACAAGCAGACCGAGACCACCTGAATAGTGGGTCTCAGTCCACTTCCAAATGAACTCTGGTGCGGTTCGACTGATATATGAATGCAACATGGACCAAACACGTCTAAACGGACCAAAAACGGGAAGTAATTTGCCTAATACTGACCTCAAGCATACCTGGTTCTTCTCATCATAGGAGCTATGTTGCCCATTACAGCTCGGTACAGGCGTCGGAACCGCCGTCAGCCGTCCTTGCAGCATATCTTCTTTTGTGTGTGCAACGGAGGAATTCCTGGCGCTGTTTTGACTCCTTTACACATTTTATTAGCTCTTCATTTGTTCTCAGCTGGTAAATATTCCACCATATTTACATATATAAATCTAACGAGCGCATTTCGCCCAGCAGCCAGCATTGTTTTGGATGTTCGGCAAGTTCCGTCACAAAATATATGCCATAAAAGCTGTCCAATTAGGTTGTGAATTTTTCCTGATGCCTTTTGTTTTGTGAACCAGGACTAAATGTATCATTTTCTTTTTTGGTCCAGAGTAAGAGGACCAAGAGAACCGAACTACAAGTGTGAACACACCCTTAGACTTATCGAATCATGCCCAAAGTTTGTGTGTATGTTCAGATGGCAAGTGGAGAAAAAGTCACTAAGTCTTGTACCGCTCAGATAAAGGAAACTATTTTTATTAAATCAGCAAAAGTGGGGGGGCCTGGGTCGCTCAGTGGTAAAATACGCTGGCTACCACCCCTGGAATTCGCTAGTTCGCTAGTTCGAATCCCAGGGCGTGCTGAGTGACTCCAGCCAGGTCTCCTAAGCAACCAAATTGGCCCGGTTGCTAGGGAGGGTAGAGTCACATGGGGTAACCTCCTCGTGGTCACTATAATGTGGTTTGTTCTCGGTGGGGCGCATGGTGAATTGAGCGCAGATGCCACGGTGGATGACGTGAAGCCTCCACATGCGCTATGTCTCCGTGGCAACGCGCTCAACAAGCCACGTGATAATACGCGCGGGTTGACTGTCTCAGACGCGGAGGCAACTGGGATTCGTCCTCCGCCACCCGGACTGAGGCAAAATCACTATGCGACCACCAGGACTTAGAGCGCATTGGGAATTGGGCATTCCAAATTGGGAGAAAAAGGGGAAAAATCCCCCAAAAAATAAAAAACAAAATAAAAAAAAATAAAAAAAAATCAGCAAAAGTGATTCCAGGTCAAAAATGAACGAAGACCATAGGAGGGTTAAAGTAAAATAATAATACATTTATTTCTGGCACACTTTTACCTTTTAGGATGTCACCAAAAAAAGGTTTGGTCAGATTTAGCTAGTCACTAGGTACATCTTTTAGCAAATTTGTCCTTAAAGTATACAGGTACCTAGGTTAAACACCTATGCAGAACCATAAGCAGAGCTTTTTTTGACATTATTCTTTGCATTTGTGTTTCAGCGAGTCCATCTGATGAAGGTTCGGATTTGGAGTCAGAACCTGATCTGCCACTGAAAAGAAAACAGCGCCGCAGCCGAACCACCTTCACCGCCGATCAGCTGGAGGAGCTGGAGAGAGCTTTTGAACGCACACATTACCCTGATATATACACCAGAGAAGAGCTCGCACAGAGAGCAAAACTCACAGAAGCACGAGTACAGGTACACACACACACATAGGCAAAAATGTACTATAATATAATGAAATATTTGCAATTTATGTTACTTGTAAATAAAAATGTTACAAAATATATGGATACTTTTGAATGGCAGTTCATGGAGAAAGATGCTTTTTGCCAGCATAATGGTGTAGTAACAGTTTTCTCTTTTCTCAGGTGTGGTTCAGTAATAGACGAGCTCGATGGAGGAAGCAAGCAGGAGCAAATCAGCTCATGGCGTTCAATCACCTGATCCCTGGTGGATTTTCATACCCAGCGATATCCAATATCTCCCCGTATCAGCTGTCAGAAAGCCAATACCCACCCACTGGCATCTCTCCTGGTAAACAGAGAATTGGCAATTAAATTAAGCATTGCAATTAACATGTATTTCAACATATTGAATGGGTGATGTATTCTGTAATCATTGTTTTCAGATTCAAGTTCTGTGCACAGACCTCAGCTCCTCCCCCCGCCCTCAAGCATTCAGAGTTCTGGAGGGGCAGGCCAAGAAGGCGGGGCTTCCTACTGTCTCTCCAGTCGGCATGGTTACGTGGGATATTCGGAGACTTTTGGACCTCACAACAGCCACTCTAACACTACCATCAATAATGGATTATCTTCTCAGGTAATAAAGGGGCACATACAACTTAAAGTAATAGTTCACCCAAACATTACAGTTCTGTCAATGGATGTTTATGATACTTTTTGGTTCTTTTTCAAGCTTTAAAGTGAGTTATCATTAAATGCTACTGATATTTTCATCTTAAGATGAACTGTTCCTTTAAGCTATATTAAAAGAATCAGTTATCCATAATTTCGACTCATCCTTCAGTTAAAAAAAAAAAAAAGACAGAAAAAGAGTTCTTGCAAAAGAAGCTTAGCATGAAAGCTGTTAGTTACGCAAATCACAGTATTTCGTAGCATAACTATAACAAGTTTAGTAAAAAAACTAAACAAAAAACAATTGCATTATATCAGGTTACTTTCGCTTTCTATCTGTGCAAGGATACCAGGAAGGGGCACGAAAGAGACATTAGTAACTATATATAAGGACTCAAATGCCATCAAAAGGTATTACGCCGGTATCGCATAGCCAGAAGTTCATTCACCTAGAGAAGTAGTCCCCACTCAAAATGACAATTAAGACAACTTTACAGCTTAATTAAAAATATATTTATTTAGTTATTCATGTAAGTACTTTAATAAAAATATGTGCTTCACATTTGTGCTTTTAAACATTTGTGCCCGAAACATACTCTGTTCAAGTACATGAACAAAGTATGTGCACAATGTTTGATGCCATGTGTTGTTGCGTTCTGAAATGTGTCAGACCGCAGGATCATAACACATCGCAAGTATGCGTTGCGTTCTCAGCGTTGCCACAAGGGGCACTATAGCAGACATTAGTGTGAACCGCACGTTTTTACGGTGAGTTTTCTCTTTCAAGTCAACTACTTTCATGGTAGCGCAACAGTTTGAAGAGAATATTGCTAAGCAAGTAATTTAAATACCTAAATAATAACATGCAGTTTAAGGCAAAGACTTTTGAAAGTAACTCTGTTGCCCCCTGAAGTACCGATGTTTGTTACCACCACAATGATGTAAAAATGCACGTTAAGCATGTTCAACCAAACCGCGTATTGGAAATGCAGTTGCATACTTGCGTAAAGTATTTTTCTGGCCTTTGGTTTCCATTTTAAGTGTTTTACATTAAACATGCTTTTTGTTTACAAACTGATGGCCAGTTCGAAATTAACAGCAGTCCACAGATTGTCCATAGTACTTCAGTTGTATTTGAAGTACTAGTCCTTTGAGATCGCTTAATATTAATAACAAAATTTGAATTTGAATTTAAAAAATA
Organism: Myxocyprinus asiaticus; assembly: GCF_019703515.2. NCBI lineage: Eukaryota > Metazoa > Chordata > Actinopteri > Cypriniformes > Catostomidae > Myxocyprinus > Myxocyprinus asiaticus. Next base: position 39,749,671 of record NC_059374.1, on the reverse strand, counting down.
GTGACAAATAATATTGCATTTTCTGGTTAAGTCCATAAAAGGTTAAAATATCCAGTTCAAAGGAATTTTGTTGAAGGTGTATTAGTTGATACCACCTGTTCACCCACCATTGAGTGTCAGTTTAATGGGGTCTTCTGGCTTCTGTTGAAACTATTACACACTTCAAGACAACACATTACGTAGATAAATTCCACCATCTCAGGTCATCCACAGGCCATTTTTCACTCGGTTATCTTTCGCTTTTAACTGGAACAGAGAACACACACCAACACGAACACCCCCCTCTGTGTAATAGATAGGAAGGCTGACCCCCATGTGTTTCTCATTTGTTAAAAGAGCACACCAATGCCTCAAAGGGACACATTTGTCAAGTACTCTGACAAGCTTTGACGGATGTAAATGTACAGTATGTGTGTTGTAGTATGGTTCCTCATTTTTGCTGTCATCATCCAATGTGTTAATACTTAAATAATTTAGTTAAGATTCAAAGCATCCTATCGCACCTATTAAGATGTATAGAGTATAGTTTATAATTTCAATATAGTATAGCCAGTATAGTTTCAGTTTGTGTCTTTTGGAGTGTCTTTGCATTTTTAGTGGTGCTTGCTGTGGCAACAATCACTATTGCTCATGCTTGGAGACGTGAACATGAACTTTGAAAAAAAGAAAAATATTAATTTATATTTTTCCATGAATTTATTTATATTTAGCTGCATATATTGCTAAAAATAAAATAACTTATTTGAATAAAAAATATTATAATACAAATTTAAATAAAAACATAAATAATAAAACAATATAACACATAATATAAATGATAAAATGATAATAATAATAAATTAAATAATAATAAAAAATATTAATATAATAATTTATGGGGCCTGGGTAGCTCAGTGGTAAAAGACACTAGCTACCACCCCTGGAGTTCGCTAGTTCACTAGTTCAAATCCCAGGGCATGCTGAGTGACTCCAGCCAGGTCTCCTAAGCAACCAAATTGGCCTGGTTGCTAGGGAGGGTAGAGTCACATGGGGTAACCTCCTCGTGGTCACCATAATGTGGTTCGTTCTCGGTGGGGCGCACGGTGAGTTAAGCATGGATGCCGCAGTGAATGGCATGAAGCCTCCACATGCACTATGTCTCTGTGGCAACGTGCTCAACAAGCCACGTGATAAGATGTGCGGGTTGGCAGTCTCAGACGCAGAGGCAGCTGGGATTCATCCTCCACCACCCAGATTGAGGCAAATCACTATGCGACCACAAGGACTTAAAAGCGCATTGGGAATTGGGCATTCCAAATTGGGGGAAAAAGGGGGAAAAAAATCAAATAAATAAATAAATGTAATAATTTATACTGGGGACAGTGCTGAGGCAACTATTATTATTGCTCATGCGTGGTGCAGTGAACAAACTTTTTTGATTTGGCACATACAATATATTGCTGATAAAATAATCCATTGTAATAAAATATAATAAAATATCAAATATAAATAATAAAAAACGTCATAATACATAATAATAATAATAATAATAAAAAAACAACATTAAATAATTTATACTGCCGGCAGTGAACCATCACTTTTGCTCAACAAATTTTTTTTAATTTGGCACAAAATATACTGATAATAAAATAATTAATTGTAATAAAATGTAAAATATAAATAATAATAAAACAATAATATGTAATATAATAAAAATAATACTTAAATATAAAATATAAAAATAACAAAATATTAATTTATTCTTATAATTTTGTTCTGGTGTGAGCCCAGTGAAAATGTTGGCAGGGCAAGTAAAAATCTCAATTTCTGGTCCAACTGGGCCAGCAGAAAAAATCCTTACTTTTGAGCCCTGCAGAAGGCCTGTAAAGTTAAATATAAAGCTCGATTGTCTCTAGTAAGTGCTCTGTCCTCAAAGCCTCCTCCAAACAGAGAAAACACTTTGAGAAAAGCTTCCAGATTTGCAGAAACAGAATTCCATCCTGGATTCAACACGTCACTCCCTGCTCTGTATGGGAAATGGTTTAAGCGAGACCATGTGCGTGACCATGTGTCTGTGTGTGTGTTGAGTTGCTTTGACTGTATTTACTGATGTAATAAGATCCTGTTGCTTGGAGACATGCTTTTTTTCCTTTCTGTCTCTATATTAAGGTGCTTATTTGGTGCAGCAACTGGACCATATGTTTATTTTGGCCATAATTCTGTTGGTAGATTCAATTATGGTTTAGGAATTTTTATTCCCCAGAGTACACATGCAACATTCTTGTAATGCAACATAGTGTTTTTTCGGTTAAAAAGCAATGAGTACACACACCTTAGAGCACATAGACACACAGGCAAACAAAAAAACATAAACACACACACACACACATTCTGCCCCCTGGCTTAGTTTTTACAAAGAATCAGATTAAACAATCCCTAAATTCAATTATCTCTCGCCTGATCAATTGCAGGTCACAGAGATATACCCAGGTACACACATCTGGATGTGAGTGTGCGTGTTTTTTAAAGCTAAACTATATTGTTTCTGCACCACTATCTTCACATGCAGAGATACAGATGAGAAGCCCACACATCTGAAGCTCAGTTAATACAGGTACCCCACTAACATAATGGAGAATTCTGCTCTTAACATTATGTTTGTGCTTCGATTAAATGCAAGTTTGGAGAAAGTGTGCATTTTCTTCTTCATCTTTTACTTTTTTGTGCTTATTATCATACAGTAATCCAATGACGTAGTGATTGATGTATGCCATCATGAAATCAGAGACCTTCCCTCTGAAATCCAAACACAAGTGGTCAAAAGAGAGACGTATTACAACTGGGTATAAAGGGTGATGTGTCTCGTCTGTCCACTTGTAATCAGGTCACCCAAAACGCAACTTAATACCATGGTATAAATAGTGCCTAAACATCAACAAAAGTGATTTTTAAGAGTTAAAACAGATCCTTAAAGAAATATTCCGGGTTCAGTATGAGTTAAGCTCAGTTGACAGCATTTGTGGCATAATGTTGTTTATCACATAAATAAAAAAAATCGAGGTTACAGAGAGGCACTACAATGGGTGAATGGGGCCCATTTTTGGAGGGTTTAAAGGCAGAAATGTGAAGATTATAATTTTAAAAAAGCATTTAATTCTTCTGTTAAGACTTGTGTATTATTTGAGATATAAAGTTGTTTAAATCGTCATGTTTGCAGGATTACAGGGAATTTCGAGTGATAATTAAGATCTCTCTCTCTGTCTGTAGGTTATGGGAATAATAGCCCCAGCTGGAGTTCCACACCAGACACAGGCTGAGTATTCTCTGTCCTCTCTCAGTGGTGCTCTGGAATCGGGTGGTTCCCCGAGCGCCACCTGCTCCCAGCGCATGGAGACTCTGCCTAGTCTACCTGCCCTCTCCAACCTGGCCGGTTCACAGTCCTACGTCCCACCTTCATTCTACAGCATGGAACACAGCAGCCCCTACCAGTACAGCCAGTATGGACAAAGTAAAGTCATTATTACAGTTACCCAGTTTACATGTAATTTGATGCATTTGGCAGACACTCTTATCCAAAGTGACTTACAGTGCATTTAGGCTATACATCAGTATATGCGTTCCCTGGAAATTGAACACAAGACCATGGAGTTGCTAGTGCCATACTCTACCATTTACTCTGCATGAGGTTGTCACTCCCAAAACTTGACCTAAGATATTGAACCTGAACAAATAAGCAAAAACAAAAGGGTAAAAAGCTTTACACACACATCAGAGTTTTGTATATTCTTGTACTTGATTTGCAGAGGTCTGATAACACTATACCTGCTCTGGGTTTGTGTGTGTTTGTGTGAGTGAATGTCATGGTTGGATGCTAATCTCCTGTGGCAGTATAGTGATTAGAGACAGCTGGGCTTGTCTAACTCACTATTCAAGCTAACAGTCGACTCTTACAGTTACACTCTGATGAAACGACTGCCGCACAGATACTGCAGCTTTTTATTGACTGATGACTCAACGGGCCAGGTCATCGTTTGCTAACCTAATTGTGTATCAAATGGATGGCACATGCTCTCTTTTAGAGTATAGAGTTCAGCAGTTGAAACAACTCATGCAAACATTAAGACCAAATATTATAAATAAAGCTTCATGTTACTCCTGTAAATCAGAAATTTTAGCAAAGTTTAAAGACATTATATAAAGAATAGTTCTGATTCTAAATTTTGATTGGGTGAGATGCGTTCAAAGCATTTTAAAATGACTATAAATGCACACCTGCGATCACACATTCTATATTAATGTGGCCTATATTAAGTCAGTGCGTTGCCTAGCAAGCACAAACAGCCAACAGTTAGGCTTATGATCTATTTAGAGCGTAACAGTCTCATTCCAGAAGTAAAAATCCTATTAAGTTTTTCCATAGGGGAATTGATAATTAATGATGACTTATAAATCTTTAAAGACAGACCTACTCTGAACACCAAGGATGGTATATGCTTCTGTTGAAGCCATCAGTCCATGCTATTTCAACTTCATTTTTTAAAATTTGTGTTTATTGGACAGTTTCTGGTGAAGAACTACACTTCCCTTGATCCTGATGGGAAATGATCCACAAGTTGGTATCCCTTCACTCTCAAACTTCTTTTACATTTTACATCAGAATATTTTTCAATAAACTTAAAATATATTGATTCTGTACTTAGAATTAACAACTTTAAATCAATAGTTTGATATTTTTCCATAGTTTTTAATTTGATTGTGTCATTTGCAATGCTTCATGGGATTGTAGTTTATTCCCTAATGAAAGATGTTAAGGACACAATCTTGTACTTTTGTCTTTTTTTCTGATTTTTAAATACTTTTTTGCTGAAAATCTGGTTGGTTTGGTTCTTGGCTTAAAAATCTACTTTTTAGTTATTATAACTTAAAATGTAGAGTTAGAATAACTGCCCTGGTAAATAAAAAATAAAAAATAAAAATAAAAATAAAAAACAAGTCAAGAGAACTATGCACATCACTCAAATAAATCAGTATAAGTACTTTTTTAAATATCCACTTTCACTTTCACATTCTTCTTCTTCTGTTTTTGGCAATTCACATTCTTTGTGTATATCGCCACCTACTGGGAAGGGAGGAGAATTTATAGTAAACAAACAAAAAAAAAAACATATATTGATCTGTTTCTCACCCACACCTATCATGTCACTTCTGAAGATATGGATTTAACCACTGGAGTCTTATGGATTACTTTTATGCCGCTTTTATATGATTGTTGGAGCTTCAAAGTTCTGCTCACCATTTACTTGCATTGTGAAGACCTACAGAGCTGAGATATTCTTCAAAAACCCTTTTTTTGTGTTCAGCAGGAGAAAGAAAGTAATACACATCTGGAATGGCATGAGGGCGAGTAAATGAGAATTTTCGTTTTAAGTTTTTAAGTCTAAATATGAAAGAGAGATCAGACGTTGGTCTCTGATCACCAACAGTCAAATTTATGTTCTGTTTAAACAGCTTTCCCCCTTAAGTTGACACAACTTAACATTTTAAAGTGGCACGAACACTAACTTTCTTAAGTTGAAACAACAAGATTTTCTTTTACAGTATATAGGGAAAAATGAATGGAAAGAATACTTCTGGAACCAAGCTGGCTGAAATAGTGGGCAGGCACTGATGCGCTCTATTACTTTTGTACAATTGTCAATTCTTATTAATTAGTAAAGTCTTATCTTAAATATTATTAAATTCTCTCTTTACTTTTCTTTCAGGTACCTTTCATTATCTAAGGCGTGAAATTGCCTGAATGGGTTGTACAGCTCAGATGTCCATTGGACTGACGGTCTAATTTGGAACAAAACTCAAGACACAGGAGACAAATAAGAACTGTTTTGACATTGTAATTTAAAAAAATAAACCTTATGTCAGCTGGAGAGTGCACACACACACACACACACACACACATGTTGGTGCGGCTCTCCTTATGAGGACTGTCCATAGACATAATGATTTTTATTCTGTCCGAACTATAGATTCTATCCCCTAAACCTACCCCTACCCCTAAACCTAACCCTCACAAAAAACTTTCTGCATTTTTACATTTTCAATAAAACATTGTTTAGTGTGTTTTTTAAGCAATTTGAATTATGGGGACACTAGAAATGTCCTCATAAACCACATTTATAGCATAATACCCTTGTAATTACCAGTTTGTAACCTAAACAAATCCTCATAAACCACCCAAACCTGCCCACACACACACACACACACACACACACACACGTACGCACGCATGAACGCACGCACGCACAAACACACACACACACAAACACACACACACACACACACACACAGCTTGAAGATCACAGAGCCGTTTTCCATCTACAACATTCCCATGAACTCTTCTTCAATATCCCTTCCAAAAGAATCAGCCGCAATTCCAGAGAACACAACAAGACAAGCCAAATTAAAACAATGAGATTTTGACTGAACAGAGGCATGTTTAGAGTTTTCACTGAAAGCCATTTTTATGTGCAATATCTGAGAACTACAAATATGTGGCTACATGCAAACAGAACTTTTATAGCCATTGAGGCCTGAGAGCGGGCATTCTTACGATGCCAGACGAAAGCACTGGGCTGGATAAATATTGCTCTCTGACTATATGTTGTAAATTAAATATATATGTTTCAAAAATGACAATGAACTTCAGAGCATTATGTGTCTGTTGGTCGCAGAACATTCCCTGGCATTTGAATGAAGGTTTTTTTTTCTTAACTGAGTGATCACCGGAAAATTCAGAGTATATGGGAACATATTTGCTCTTAAAGTGAGTTTGAAAGCCTTTTGAAATCCTTATCAATAATTGCTGTAGTAGTGCTGTGTGAATGGTATTTAAGGGCTCATTTGAAGTTGTTTTATTTTTTTTTTTATTGAATATATATTTTTATACGTTTCTTATCTGATGTGCTTAAGATCGCAATATAAGGTAAATGTGGCCATTTGATTCCCCTAAAATACCTTAAAATTGTCTTTCTACACGATATAACCACAAGGACAATTTGTCCAACTCAATTTTATTAATTTATTTATATATGTAAGTGTGTATTTGTATCCTACAGATATTTTTCCTAATTAAATCATTTATTGTATGGAAGTAAACTTGATTTGTGTCTGATTGTAGAGTGAGGGTTTCTCTCTCTTCTTTTCTTTCTTTCTCACTCACCCTTTGTCCTCCCTGATCCTCTCTTTCTTTCTCTTAGAAGTTTCTTTTAACCCTCAGATTTCTCCTATAAATGTTGCCCTTCAAACAGTGTCCTCTCCTTCACCCTGCTCCATGCAGTCCTCAATCATCTGAGGGGTCAAAGTTTAAAGTTCACAATTCCGGCACATGTTTCTGACAGAGAGAGAAAGAGAGGAAGAGAAGGAGACAGTTCAGACAGATGAAAATAAAACTACAGTCTGATCTGTTTCTCATCTGATCCTCAAACATGTGTCGACTTGATTACGTTCACATATCAGTGAAACTCATCAAATTGTTCTTGACTCTTGTATGATTAAAAGAAAAAAAAGATGTTTTCTTGTTTTTTGTTATTTTCTTTTTTAGTTCAAATATATGAATATAAGCATACAATATTCCTGTATATATTTACTTTGCAAAACAGGTACAGCCTGTCTATACAAAATAAAAAATACAATTATTATGTGCCATTCTGAACTCTGAACATTGTACAACGAGAATTCTCAATTCTCATCTCAATGCTGCCAATAATACTCAAAAATAATACTCAGGGTTCAATACAAATTCAGCTCAATAAACAGCATTTATGGCATAATGTTAATTACAACAAAAATTAATTTGGACTTGTCACTCTTTTTCTTAAAAAAAAAAAAAGAAAAAGCAAAAATCTGTGTTACAGTGAGGTACTTACAATAGAAGTGAATGGGGGCCAATGATTCGTAAACATTAAAATATTCACTGTTTCACAAGTAAAGCCACAAGACGTAAACAATATGCATGTAAACATGATTTAGTGTGATAAAATCGCTTACTGACCTTTTCTGTGTAAAGTTATAGCCAATTTTACAACTTCGTTGCCATGACGATTTAATGTCAACAAACCATAAAATCCTAAAATGACCATAAAAATTATGATTTAAACAACTGTACAGCTCAAATAATACATTAGTTTTAACAGATTAATTAATGTAAGTGCTTTTATAAAATTATAATCTTCACATTTCTGCCTTTAAACCCTCAAAAAATGTGGCCCCATTCACTTCCATTGTAAGTGCCTCACTGTAACTTTTATTTTTGCTATTTTAAAGAAAACGAGAGACAAATCGAAATCATTTTTTGTGCTAATCAACATTGTGCCACAAATGCTGTCGATTTAGCTTAATTTGTATTGAACCCGGAATATTCGATTAGTCTACTATACAAATAATAAACAGAGAGAAGAGAGCTGCTGAGGAGCTTTCCAGTCCATTAACATTCTGAAATACCATACATTTTTGTTGCACAACACCTCAAGTTAAATAACCATGGATAAAATATGAATGAAGATCAGATACATTTTACAAACACTAATTTCTCTTTCATTTTTTGAGCCATTCACCTGAGCGCCTAAAACAATCTGGCTCCAACAATCATGCCACGGTTGAAATCAGTGAGATCACATTTTTTTTCCCATTCTGATGGTTGATGTGAACATTAACTAAAGCTCCTGACCCGTATATGCATGATTTTATGCACTGCACTGCTACCACATGATTGGCTGATTAGATAATTGCATGGATGATTGTTGGTGCCAGATGGGCTGGTTTGAGTATTTCTGTAACTGCTGATCTCCTGGGATTTTCACACACAACAGTCTCTAGAATTTACTCAGAATGGTGCCAAAAATAAAAAACAACCAGTGAGGGGCAGTTCTGTGGATGGAAACGCCTTGTTGATGAGAGTGGTCAGCAGAGAATGGCCAGACTGCTTCAAACTGACAAAGTCTACGGTAACTCAGATAACCACTCTGTATAATTGTGGTGAGAAGAATATCATCTTAGAAAGCTATTCTGAGATGCGGGTTGGCGCTGTTTTGGTGGCACGAGGTGGACCTACTCAATATTAGGCAGGTGGTTTTAATGTTGTGACTGATCGGTGTATCTCTAGAAATGTACAGTGTCTCTGAGTGGACTTCTGCTCATTCTGCTTCCTCTTTTGATACAAAGTGTGCAGGAAGAGACTGTGGAGGTTAAGACTTTTGCCTGCACTGAGCAGAAGTAAGTCTGTCTCGTGTGTCTGTTTAATACATTTTTAATGTTAACTTTAAGTAGAAGTAAAATCATTGGTCAACCAGTCATTGATAAAAACATGGGAATGTGTTATTAGTCAAAGGGATAAATCTGTCATCGTTTACTCACTGTAACGTTGTTCCAAACCAAATCCAAAGCTGACACTTGAGACAAAAGTGTCATAGAAGCGACATTAAATTACTTGGTTGCTTCAGAAAATGTGCTTTTGTATTTCGCATTTTGTGTTTGGATAGGTTTAGGTGTTTGTTTAGGGTAAGGATGTCTGTTTTGTTAACCTCTCATTTGCTTTTTTAGAACATTATTGGTTAGGTTTAGGTTGAGGTTTTAGTTTAGGGAGGTACGTTTTACTCATTAACACCTCTATCTAATATTCAACTTAAAAACCATTTCACTCGCTTTTGGCGCCCCCTGCTGGACATTTCACTGGGAAACTGCAGCAAAACCTGTTATAAGGCACGTCAATTTGTTTTGCAAAAATGTTGCCACTGTCACGTAATATTCATTAGATCAGGCTGAAATGTTCACACTGCTCTCTTTAATACAATGAAAGTGGTTAGGGACCAGGGACCATCAAATTCCCCAAATAAAAGCGGTCCAGTCGGGTCATACACTATATTCTAAGTCTTCAGAAGCCATTTGACAGCTTTGTGTGGGGAATCGGCTGAATATAGCTTGACAGCTGTGGTCACCATTAATGGTGGGTAAAAATATAGATTTTCAGACGGATCGCGGTTTTCATTTGAACAATCTCGATATCGATTCTTGAATATAGATTTAGATTTTTAGAGTTGAGTTTAGATTTCTCTCACCAACAATTGTGTAGTAAGTGGTGGAGTATTCATCAGCGAGATCCTTTCACAGCGTGTTGAGAGTAAAAGTTGTTCCATGTAATGTGTGTCCAAAGACAAGGTCAACGCAACCCCATTTGTCAATGAATAATGTCTCTTTTAATACCCTTTCTGTTCTGTACAGTCAGTTGTTGATCAAAAACATTTATTTCTAATCATGCATGGCACAGATAAGACAAAGCCATTCGAATCTCTCTCGTTAACATGTGTTCATTTACAGATGCTCTTTACAGAAATGCTTTGTTAAAGAGACTGCTTTTAGCATGTGTTCAACAAATCAATGTAAATACTTGTAAATAGTATAAATTATGCAATTAAACAATAAACATGTAACAGGGTGCCTGCGTAGCTCAGCGAGTATTGATGCTGTCTACCACCCCTGGAGTCACGAGTTTGAATCCAGGACATGCTGAGTGACTCCAGCCAGGTCTCCTAAGCAACCAAATTGGCCCGGTTGCTAGGGAAGGTAGAGTCACATGGGGTAACCTCCTCGTGGTCGCTATAATGTGGTTCTCGCTCTCGGTTGGGCGTGTGGTGAGTTGTGCGTGGATGCCGCGGAGAATAGCGTGAAGCCTCCATGCGCGCTACGTCTCCGCAGTAATGCGGTCAACAAGCCACGTGATAAGATGCACGGAGGCAACTGAGATCCGTCCTCCGCCACCCGGATTGAGGTGAGTCACTACGCCACCACGAGGACTTAGAGCGCATTGGGAACTGGGCATTCCAAATTGGGGAGAAAAGGGGAGAAAAATAAATAAATAAATAAATAAATAAACACGTAACAAAAAATAATATATGAATTATAATATCTTGCTTATTGATTGAATGCATGGATTTGTTCATTTTTAAAAAGCCAAAATGTGACCAAAATGATGGAAAAACTAACAAAATATAATTAGTAAAATTTCTATTTTCATAATGTACCTTGTTGGGAGATAATTTCTTTCTTTCATATGTAAGCAAAAGGGACAGTATAACTGAAATACACCCATATGAATCGGAATCGAATCTGTAAATCTGTATCAATACCCAGCCCTAGTCACCGTTCACATTCTTTGTATGGAAAAGAGCAACTTGAACATTCTACTGTACTATAAACATCTTTCATGTTCCTCAGGAGAAAGAAAGTTATACAGGTTTCGAACAACATGAGGTTGAGTTAAAGATAAGTACATTATTACATTAAACAAAACATAATGTTTTCCAGCTATAAGAGAGTCGATAAAGATGGACATGCGCATCAGTATGCCACAGCCATCCACGTGCCAAAGAATGTCAAGAGCCCTTCATTCCTTCAGAGAAAAACTTCCTGACTTGAGAATGCAGCAAATGTAAAAAACAAAATGCCATTGCCGACGAGTCAAATGCACTTTACCAAGGTACAGACCTCACTGCAGCAGGAAAAAGGAAGGTTGTATTCAGTAAAATGAAGCAGAAACAATCTGCATTCAGAGTCTCTACTTCTGAATCCTGCTTTCAACTCACTTATGTCAAAACTCTTGAATAGAAAAAAGACAACTGCACTGTTTCCTACACCTTTGACTCTCCCTGTGTGGACACGTGTCTTGTCGAGCAAAGCAATCACAGTATTTTAAAAGCTCTTGACAACTGTTAAAAACCACAGTGGAATTAATGCTTTTGTCTTCAGTGATTTCTGGAAGTTTTATATAAAAAAGATCTTCTGAGGAAATTTAAGGAGATTGTGGCTCGTCTTCCCCTTTATCTCTGTGTCGGTGAGAATGAGTGTTATGCCTTTAATGGAGAAGGTAACACTCATAGACACTTTTTAACTATCACTTGGTGCTTATAACTGAAAGAGAAGCATTGGCATTGATTTGGCATTTCAACATTTGTATATGTGGGTGGAGGTTCTGTACTTGTGGTGGTGTTTTCTGACCACAATCCACTTACATTCTTACATTCTTTACGTAGCCCAAATCAGCGTCTTATACACTGGGCTTTGTTTTTGCAGCCGTACAGTCTGGAGATCCTTCATATTCGGGCGGTGGACAATGTTATGGCCGATATGCTGTCCCGTTCCAGAAAATTGCTGGAGGATGGGGCTTTTGATTGGTGAGCGGTTAGAGAGGATTGTGTTGATGTCAGCTGATTGAAAGAGTGTTCTGGCGACTGAACAAACACTTTTGATTTTTTTTGGATGAGTAGCCGTATTAAACAAATTAAATGAGTAAATTTATGTTTGTGGATTTAAGTTTTCTGGTAGGTACCCAAGGTCACAGTGTCCCTCTTTGAGGAGACTCTGTTTTAAGGGGGGAGGTGTTATGGCTCCGGGCGTTGATGCTATTTTTGTCCACCAGATGGCGTTGTCTCTTTTCCAGGGTGGAGTCTAGGAACAGGCGCAATGAGTTACCTGATGAGTCCTGGACTGAGAGGCCCTTTACCCCAGTGTGTTGGCCTCCTCTCACCAGCACCTGGATCTGCTTTTTGTGTTCTTTTTGGATTTATTATTATTATATATATATATATATATATATATATATATATATATATATATATATATATATATATATATATATATATTTTTTAATAATTAATAAACATTTATATTTTATGTTAAAATGTATCACTGTGTGGCCTCCCCTTCATGTTACTCTACCTTGAGCCGGGTGGTTTGTAACAATTTATAATTAATTACATACATTTATTGCATTGTATATAATAAAGTTTATAATTATTACAAAGAAATAGCTACCAAAATCAAATCCAAAAAAGTAAAGTATGTTGAAAATACACAATATAAATTTTTATTGTTCTATCATAAGTAAAATGTGAGATCTGTTGTTTTGAAATGCAAAAATAGAACTGCAAACATGATTTAGAAGTGCAAAATGGCCTTTTTTCCCCACACATTGTCTAATTGTAACAGTATTGTGCCAGCCAAAGGTTTTCATTTAACAATGAAAAATGCTTGCTTGGTGCATGAACAAATAAAATGATTTTGCTTGGTAAACATTGTGTCTACATTTTCTTTATTTTCAAGATCAGAGGGCAAAAATGCAAAATTCAGGTACACAAAAACATACAGTACATGGTGCACAATAACTGTTTACTTACTGAGATGTTATCGCTGTCGCCCCCTTCTGTCTGTTTGTGGTGCTACAGTAAAGCAGCGCCAGCTGTCTGACTTTACACAGGGAATGAAGAGACTCAGCTAAGCAGCGAATATCAGAGCAGACAGAGACCACACAGTAAATTTGTCAGAGTAAAATTTACTCAAATTGAAGAAAATTTTACTCTATGCCAGATAACATTTGGTCCCTCTCTGAAAAGAGTAAAAGTTTCTCTTTTGATAGAGCTGTTTTTCCAGAGTTAATTATGCTCAATTTAGTGATAATATTTGACTCTTTCCTGTGATATTTGACTCTATTTAGTGTTTTTTTTAATCAACTCTCGTACAATTTTACTCAGTTCAGAGCTAAAAGAAATTGACTCTGCTACTTTTTAACTCTGTTCAGAGGATCTTCAAATTTACTCTGCCACAATTTACTTCCCCTCCAGAGTTGTTTATCATCAATTATGAGTGAACTACAAAGAATAACTCTATCCAGAGTTATTCTTCTGAATTACAACATTCATGTTTTACCCTCAAAAAGCCCTAAAATATAAATGAAAAACTTGCTTTTCAGTCTGAAAATAAAATCAACAACAAACTGTATACTCATGTCTCACAATTTTATTTTTCAAGTACCTGTTTAAACAATATTACACTTACACTTAATTCACTTGTGATCATAAAAAAATAAATAATGAAAACAATAATACAAAAAAAAAATAAATAAATTGTGATAGTGATAATGTAAGGGAGAAGACGAAGAAGAATTACATGAAACAATATGGTACAATATACAAATCAGAATCACAACCATAAGACATCAGAATGTCAAACAACTTGTGCAAAATATCCGTAATCTCCAAAACAGAAGGTGCTTCTGTGGTATGTGCAACTTTGTAAGCATGGATATGTTCAGCTAAACAAAACGTTTTCAGTGCAGTTGTTATCAAAAGGACCTGCTCATCTTTGATAACAATATTCTGGATTACATGAAATACAGGCATGTCATTCTGAACTTGAACACAAACCGCTAACCCTAACCGATAAGTATTTCCACAGCGCTTGACCCATTTCACATTTAGGACCTTAGTCCACATAGGTACATTAAGTTTCTCAGCCATCTCAGCACCAACTTCCATTTCATTCAAGGGGGCCATTTTCCCAGGACCTAATTTCATGTCATTTGGATCAAATGTTTGCCAAATGTAAGCCATTTGGCACTGGTGTTTCTTTGCTAATGTTTTCGTTATGTTTTTAAAGCTTTTCAACTGCTTTTTAAAAAAGTTATGCTTCGCTTCGTAACGCATGCACCAACAATGTAGCAGTGGTCCAATTTTCTGCATACAACTGGGGTAATGCACCATAAAATGATGCTTTGGCAACAAGTTCTTATCAGGAAACAAATGCTTAAACAAACTGTGGTGCTCTGCAATCAGGTGTTTCAAATAAATGGTGATACCAGTGGATATAACTGAAGAAAACACTATATTGACTATCTGAAGCAATAAAAATGAACAATACCAGTGCTGATCATTAGGACGCACAAGATCTCCAAACATAATGGGTAGATGACGCAGTAAACACCAGCTCTGAGTGGCATTTAAGCCCAGGTCATTGGAACCCTCTCTTAATGCTACACCAGGAGGTTTGTTGTTTTGTTCCATGAAGCCATAATTAAAACTCTGAATTCGTCTGTGTACTTCTGCTGATGTGGTGTAATTGTCAATCAGGTGCTGAATAAGTAATTTCATCTCATATTGTGCAACCCCCTCTAATATATCATGCATGATATCAACCGAAAAATTTGCAGTGGTGTGGAAATATTGCAAAGAATTTAAAAGGCAAGACTTTTTTACTCCCATTACATAAGGTAGACTGGGATTGCTCTGCATATTCTGACAGTGTTCAGCATGAAGTTCTTTAGTTCGCACTGACATCTTTGGACTATCTTCACTGAACTCTGTCTGAAAGTCTTCTTTCTCTAGTAGGCAAAAGCGGCAACAGTACCTAGCACTAAACGATTCCACAAAACCAAATAAAGAATGAACACCAAGGTTGTCACCAGTAACTTGGACAATGGTTCCATAAACTGTATGATCAAATAAAGGAATCTGAATTCCATTGGTTTCCAGTGTTGAGATATCCTGGACAAGCGGCCCTAGTATTTTATCAAACCCATAAGTTTTGATATCTTGTGCATGAAATAAAGCAACTAAATGGATATTTAGTAAACTCGAGTTGTATTTAGGGGAAATATTTCTAAGGGTAAAATAGATAGCTCCTAACTTAAGTATTCCTCGTTTTGATCCAAGGGGGTTTGAGCATTCAAATTCATCAAAAAAAAAGCTGGATCTGAACTGCATGTCTTTGTTTTGAGAAGAGCGCATGATTCTTAAAGAATTCTCCATCGTGTATGTCATAAAGACAATTTGGTCTTTGTTGTGAATCTCTCGTCATCATATCTTTAATGTTAGGGTGCTTATAAATGGACTGTAATGTCTCAAGAATTGGTATATATACAAATTTATCCTTAACAATGGTTTGGGCATAAGTTCCAGTTGTTCTGTTACGCCGTGTAGCAAATCTTGTTCCGAGAACATATTCAACAGGATATATTTTTTCCCCATTTCTCTGAAAAGTACTGCATTCTCTTGCTCTCAGTGTTTAATGCCACAAAAGGATTTTGCATTTTTTCAAAACACTGATCAATTTGAGACTCAACAGCACTCTTTATGGGCTCCTCTAAAGATTTTTCACAGATTCTTGAGTTTGACTATGAATGTCTCCAATCACTTCTTCTAGAGCACTAACAACATAGTTAATAGTTGTCTCTGCGACACCAGCAACTTTAAGTTCAGCTACCACTGTTGCACAACTGTTTACTATATTTGTTTTTAAGAGTACAGACTCACAAGGTGAATTTTGGTTTGGTAAAACACCTACATCCCCTAATGAAATGGAGTTGGTGGTGGATGAGCTTTCACCATAATCGGTGCGTGAACTGTCAATTGCACAACACTTGCTGAGATGCTTTCGTAATCCAGAAAAACTATGGTAAACATGTGAACAACCTCTTAGAGCACATTTTAACTTCAGACTTTTTCCTGGACAAAGGCCATGAACTAACTTAAAGTGCCTTATAAGGGCATTGGCACTAGCATGCCCCCTTTTACAAATGAAACAATTCATCTGCTCACTGGAGCATTCTAGCTCTCAACTCAGCCACTCTGGGATTCACCTTGGTGGTTTCAACATCTATGTCATAGACAGTGGTTTGCAGAAAGCTATACACATTGGTCAATTCCTGACAGTATGAGGTGCCAAAGACAAAGTGAGCTTTGAAAAGCTCATCAACACAGGCCAGTGAATTAGAGGCCTTACAGGGTAGAGCATGTTGGTCAATTACAATAAAACAAGACTGGACCCTACTTCTCTTCGGCCCAACAACAAGTAGATATGGCTGGAGACTCTCTCCAATGCTATCCAAGTGCCCTTGGATACTGGTTCCGGTCTGTAAAAGAATGAAAACACATTAGTGCCAATGTGACTTAACAGATAAAGTCAATATACAGCATGAATAAAGATACAGTGATGTCTTCCACCAAAGTTTCTCTATTACATACTTCCAACAGATTGTTACTAAGTATGTGTTAAGTAGAAAATAATAGCACAAGAACAATAATTTAAAGGACAGGTGATCTTTAAGAACCTGTATGAGAAGTAAGCATGTTCAAGGTCACATAGTAACACGACATTATGAACTAGTGTCATTTGATCAGCTTCATCAGTAGCTTCACCTTGATGAATTTCACAAGACAATCACATGCTTGTCTAGCTGAGATTTTTCCCGGTCTTTTGCGGCCTTGACTTGAGGGTGGCAAAAGGTGAACCAGCATCAGAATGGAAGACATATCGCTGTCCCAACCTGGAGACACGGAAAACAAAATAAACAAAAAAATAATAAAAAATAGGCTTTTAGGTTTGGTTTTTAGGTAGAAGGGGTTGAACATACCCTCCTACTCATTTTAACTTAACTTCAACTTGGATGATGTGCTGGTATAAATACATTAACCACTCCAGTACCTTAGTTTATACTGCACACAGATTCAGTATTAACAGCACATTCATGGCCAAGTCTTGATGACAACAGATGTGTGGATGAATTAAGGTGAAACCTCTACAGATACTGAAATGCGGTCATACAGTTAAACTTTATCTACAACATGTCAACCATGCGTCCCAAATGAAAACAATTTCAAACTGTAAATCTGCAACTCCTGTACTAGGCCTTTGAGAAAAGATCAGGGTAGAAATGTTAGAGAAACAGGTAAT
Organism: Myxocyprinus asiaticus; assembly: GCF_019703515.2. Taxonomy (NCBI): domain Eukaryota; kingdom Metazoa; phylum Chordata; class Actinopteri; order Cypriniformes; family Catostomidae; genus Myxocyprinus; species Myxocyprinus asiaticus. The sequence goes on along the minus strand of NC_059374.1, from coordinate 39,732,139 downwards.
TATCATTCTAACAGTTTACCCATTGCAAGTCTGTGTTGCATAACTTGCATATGAATCATGCATGTCTAATGGGTAAAGTTGTGACCAAAATTGAAACTCTATATATCTGAATAAAGCTATGCTTTTCATGAATGCATAACTTCCTCTAAAACAATTTAGGGTATAGCACAATAGTTACCTTCTTCAACTTCAGTGGCTTCAGCATTTTGGATGAGGTCTTGGAGCTCACTAGTCTGTGTGAGGCCACGGCTCTGTGCAATAACCTGTGGTTTTATGTTGGTAGACCACTTCTCCAACAACTTTGCAGAGGTCGCATCACCAAATAGAAGTCCAAAATCTTGATCAATCTGTACAAAATAACAAAGATAATTAAAGTAGGTACCACAGTAGGAACTCACTTTGTTTACCTAACGAGTCTGTGTTACTGCAGAACAACAATAGCACTTGATTTCATATTTGTTTGTTTGTTTAAACAATTGAAGTCTCACATACCAAGCCTGGTATATCCATGAATCGCAGGAAAATGGATAGAATATCAGGTGCCTCTTTAGGGTCGTGCAGCATCTTCTGGCGATAGGCCAGTGTTAACCTCATCTTTTCCTTTACCACTGCCTCATCACCTGTATGCTTCATCAGGGCAATTGCTTCCTGACACTGACGTTCATCATTCAACCAGCTGTCTTCTTTGTAGGGATCCCTGTCAGCAGTTGGCCCACCTGAAAGTGTTTAAGACAATATGAAAACCACATTTGTAGTCCCTTTTCTTTCCAAAGCACAACATACCAACACTAGATACATGACAGGAAATAACATGGAAAACATGCATATATCCTAGAGTGACATTTAAATTTGCCCAACACTGATGATTATGCAAAGCATGTTTGCATTTAAAAAGAAAAGCGCTTATATACTATGTAACTCTTGACCTCATTCACAATATGACTTAATGACAGACCAATTTGGAACAAAAGAATACTTCAAAGACAAGTCACAAATGTTAAGATGAGTAAAATAATCAAGTTGTATGTTCATTTGAAAAAAAAAAAAAAAGTTATTCAAGCCTTGCAGCCAAGCTAATAAAAGCACTGACTAAACATCAAATATTGCACCTGTCTGTGGTTGCCGTGGGCGTTTCATCCGTCCCTCTGATCCTTCTTTCTGCAGCGTTTTAATTCTCCATGCCAAATATCCACTTCCATCTTCTGCATTGTAATAATGCTCCTATGACCAGAACAATACACAGACCTAGTTGTTATACATTACACGACTAAGGAAATAAATGCCGTATCAATTATAATGTAGATAATCTTTACTCTGAAATATACAGAGTATATCCTCCTCCTGTAAATCAAAAAGATTGAGAGGCAAAAGCTACTTACATAACCAAGTTTGCTCCTGGGGTCAGCCAAGTATGGGAATAGGGAGATGATTCCCTTCGCATATTCTTCCTTCAAACGTCGGGAAGGGCTTGTTCTACACACAAAAACATAAACCAATTACAACCCATAACATCATAAACATCAATTTACAAATTACTGTATGAACAACCTACCCATGTTCATTTGTCAAATGTGCTACCAAGATTTCCACCACGTCACGTCTTCTGCCATCTGACAGACTTTTAGTGCGAGCGTATTCATTTATGACCTTCTCGCCTCCAGGGCTGCTCTTTAGGATATCTTCGACCATCTGGAGAGGGAAATGATGTAATATTGAGCAGAGATGAGAAATTAACAACTGACAAGAGTATATAGTTCCAAATATCTTTACTATTTAAGTAATTCTATATAGATGTAATTCAGAGGCAAGATTGGTGATCCTTACTTGGGCAAGACGACGTTCCTCAGCTCGATTTTTTTCAGGAGGACTTCTAATCAACATTGCTGTGTCATCAGACTCTGATGTGCCCCCAGCATCTCCTAATGAGCTTGAGCTTAAAGAATCTTCAATATAAACCATATCAATGGTCTAATTATCTGTTCATACTACTTTGATAGCATGCTACACAGCTATTAAGAATTAGTCCAATAGACATATTAGCCTGTGCAAATCAGTGAATTGGTAAATATTGCTGAGAATAAACACAAAACATAATAAGCATGTCAAACAACTTACCATCAAAACTTGCTGTGCCTGGGATGAAAATTTCTAGGACACCAAGGTCTGGTCGTGTCAGCAGATATTCAAATGCTTCCTCATCAACTTCTGTCTTCGAGTCATCAAAGACTTTAACGTCCATTGTAGGAAGATCAAATTTCTTGGCAACTGAAGGAAGACAAACCACTGGCAAATTGACAAAGGACAGCAATGCCAAAAAACACAAACAGTTATTTTTATACCCCATAAGATACAATCATACACTTATTTTATTACTATTAAAAACTATTTTTTCAGAGGGAAAATTATTAAAGATTTTAACAATGTTAAAGTTTGTTATTTCTCACCACATTCCAAAAACATCTGAAATGTAAAAGGTGTTGGAGAAAAAATATATTTCTTGCTATCTTTGAACTTCACTCTGACAACATTGTTGGTTTGCATCCTGAAGGAACCAAAAAGACAAAGTTAAACAAAAGGCGATAACACTCACAATCAGATGAAAAAAAGAACATTCGTTAACCCTTTAGAATACTGTTCGGTCATTAATGAATAACTACACAGGAACAAATGAGTAATGCACTATTAACATTCTAGTAACTACTATTAACTAACAAGAAATTCTGATTAACGAATTAGTAAGAAATAGCGTTCAGTTGAATGAGGTAGTTCACTATTAGCTACTCAATAACTATTTTTTCATACCTCCCAGAGGACTACTAAGAACTACTGTATACAAGTTCATAATTAATGTGAATAATGTATAATATAAGGTAATGGTAACCCACTAGTAATGACTCAAGTATTACCAAATCCATCTGAAAGAATTACTATTCAAAATCTTACTAAAATCTCAAAAACTTCAGTCATTACTAGGGGGTTATCATGCTTTTCACTTTATAATACTGATCCAAATAATAAGTAGTTCCTTCTGAAGGATGTAGTAGGGTAACACTTGAGTCATTACTATCCAAAACCTTACAAAAGACTCAAAAGTTTACAGTGACTTCAGTCAATATTAGGGAGTTATCATGCTTTTCACTTTAGAATACTGATCAAAATAATTAGTAATTCCTTCTGAAGGATTTGGTAATACTTGAGTCATTACTAGTGGGTTATTTGTTCCTGTGTTTCCCATTATTCATTAATGACGGAACAGTATTCTAAAGTGTTACCGAACAGGCATTAGTGCACTACACAACATGAATTATCTTTGTTCACTAATGTGTTTTTAATTTGTAATAACTGTCTAATAGTTCTGTTAAGGCATGGTGCTCAATGCTCACCCACATAAAAATTGCCTCCAGCAATCCAATTAAGGCTAACGTTAACTTAACTCTTTACAGAGTCAAGTACATGTGGTGCACAACTCGAGCCGCTAGTCACAATAGTTTAGTGGACAAACATTTGATAGGCAGCTAGCTAGTTTCACTGTTGTCAATTAATGTTCATGTAATCTATATGTTAGCTTTTTGCTTTCAATATAACTTTGCTTAACTTAGTTCTTGAGGCCAGCTTAAATTAAGGTTAGGCTATGTGTTTGCCTCCACAGTGAAGCTAACATTAAATTAGCTAAAGTAGGTTTTAGTAAAGTTTTGGTGCACCACAGCATCTAACAAGTGATTAGTGAATTTTCCTCATTAGCTAGCATTGTGTCGAGCACTAACTTTCACGTTAAACTTCGCATCAAGTTAACATGAGAAAGCTATCTCTATAATATTCAAAAAACGTGGCAAACTGATCTCAAAACAGAGGCGAATATTATGAAAATGAATAAGACTTTGAAACTTTACTTACTTTAACATCCAGTAGAAGCGCAACTTCTCTTCTAAACCCACAAACGGCAGCGATCGCGATGGCCGTGACGAACAGTAATGGCGGATAAACTAAACTTTGGGAGGATAATTTTGGGGAGGAGTCACAGTTACTCTTTAATTTCGCTCCCACTCTACTGACACATTTTACTCTGTACACTCAAAATAGAGCAAAAACAACTATTTTTGAGGGGAAAAAAATTAACTCTGGAAAAACTACTCTGCCATTTTTCCTGTGCAGACAAAAGATATTTATTAATTTATATATTTATTTGTGAGACATTGCGATATAAAAAGGGATGTACTAGAGTTCACTTTGACAGGTGAAGGGAGAAGACAGAAAGCTTAAATGGATAGTTCACCCAAAAATGAAAATTCAGTCGTTGTTTTCTCACCCCTGTGTTGTTATAACCCTATATGACTTTCTTTCTTTTTATTAACACAAAGGGAGAAATTGTGATTTTTTTTCTTAGTGATGTCATACAATGGCAGTCTATGGTGACCACCTCTTCAAGCTTCAAAATGACACAAAAATATAATTCAGAAGTCTAATAAATTATTCCATGAGACTCATGATTGTTATGAAAGCATACGATAAGGTCTGGTGCGAAACAAACTGAAATCGAATGTATTATTTAGTATAAATGTTCAATGACTGTTGATCTCCTGTGCGCTCATGAGTCTGCACGCGAGCTTTAGAGCTTTTTGCACAAGAGCAACAGTAGTTACGCAGCACGCACGAGATGGGGCATTCAAGCGAAAACTCATTTTGTTTCGCTTCAACTGGACCCCCAGTGATATTAACAACAGAAAACACAACATAGCTGCACACAAACCAGAGAACAGAACTTACATACATGTCTGAAGAGTTTGTACTGGAAGAATAGATGCACTTCAATGTCCAGCCTTATTTGTTTGAACCAGAGCCCTCAGTCAAACAGTGTGATGGGGCTGAAGGTAGCTACAGTCACACCATGTCCTACTCAGATGCTATAACGTCATGCAATAAAAGTTATCTTTTCGATGTTAATCAGATTTTTTTTTTGTCCTAAGCAGCTGTGAGGAGCAATGGGACATTCTGTCGATCGCTTGGTTTCTATATTTGTCGTCGCTCCAAGTAACCCCGTCCTATGAACGGGCACTGGCCCAAAATGCAATGCGTGTTGCGAGCGTGAGGCGATTGTCTGTTCTGTGACTGCTTTCGGGTCCTTGTATACGATATAACTTGCGAGTTTCCGGGCAGCCGGTGGAGTTTCTTGTGCCCCACTCGGGTAAGATGATGCCCCCCTATGGGGTTGGTGCCCTAAGCAGACTGCATAGTATGCGTATAGGGACCTACCTGACTGAGGGCTCCGGTTCAAACTAATAAGGCTGGACATTGAAATGCATCTATTCTTTCACTACAAACTCTTCAGACATGTTTGTAAGTTCTGTTCTCTGGTTTGTGTGCAGCTATGTTGTGTTTTCTGTTGTTAATATCACTGGGGGTCCAGTTGAAGCAAAACAAACACAGGGATGAGTAAACAATGACTGAATTTTCATTTTGGGTGAACTCTCCCTTTAATACAAATAAAAAACATTAAATAATGACAAAACACAAATATTGGACAGCATTTTGTGGCATAATGCTGATTTTTGTTTTATTTGTCCCTCCTTAAAAAAAAAAAAACATAAAAAAATAAAAAAACAGTGAGGCACTAACATTGTAAGTGAATAGGGCCAATTTTTTGCAGTGTTTAAAGGCAGAAATGTGAATTTTATGAAAGCACTTACATTAATTCTTCTTTTAAAAGTCATGTATTTTTTGAGCTGTTAAGTTGTTTAATAAGCACAGTTATTTCACTCTCCTAACTATGTACAATTATATGGTTAATTGCATTTTATTATCTGCTCTGTCCGTGACCCTACTGTATCAGAACAGACCTGCGACATATTTTTGACTCGTGACTCACCTGTTGAGAACCATTAGTTTAGAATAAAATGCACTCTTTAACTAAGGATATTATTGGGTGTTCTGACAGTACCGTTGTTAAGTCACATCAGATCTAAATTAAGAATGAACAGCTCAGAAACTCATTACACAAAAAGACAGTTTTTATTTTTCCTTGTTGAGGAAAAGCCTGAAGTTCTCTGCCTTGAGAGATCAGTTGGCTGTAGACAATAGACTAATGTTGGGAATCAGTCAGATAGAAATTGTATCCACTGGTTCTGCTCTAATGGGAAAATACATTATGATCTTCTTGGTTTTTTTTTTTTTTTTGTTTTTATCCCCTTTTTCTCCCCAATTTGGAATGCCCAATTCCCACTACTTACTAGGTCCTCATGGTGGCACGGTTACTCACCTCAATCCGGGTGACGGAGGACACGTCTCAGTTGCCTCTGCTTCTGAGATCGTCAATTCGTGCATCTTATCACGTAGTTCGTTGTGCATGACACCGCGGAGACTCCCAGCATGTGGAGACTCATGCTACTATCTGCGATCCACACACAACTTACCACGCGCCCCATTGAGAGCGAGAACCACTTAATCACGACCACAAGGAGGTTACCCCATGTGACTCTACCCTCCCTAGCAACTGGGCCAATTTGGTTGCTCAGGAGACCTGGCTGGAGTCACTCAGCATGCCCTGGATTCGAACTCACGACTGCAGAGGTGGTAGTCAGCGTCAATACTTGCTGAGATACCCAGGCCCTCTTATTATCTTCTTGTGAAATGCAAATGGACCTTTTCAGTGGCAAGGGTCCTTGTCAGACATAAACGAACAGATATTTATTCAAACTTAAACATCTTGAATATTTTGTTGCAGTTCAACTTATTCTGTGCATTACTTACACTGTGTATTAACCTGCAATTGTTAACATTAAGGACAATCTCTACTTGATCTAACACTTAAAATTACTTTCGTTATATTTAATGAAATATATTTCAGCCTATTTTCAGGCTTTACGCATTTCAATTTCATAACAAAATTCCACCATATTGAACTGTGCAATTTTCAACAAAATTAAACATAAAATATTTAGTTTTTTTTTATCATTTTATTTTGGTTAAGATGGAATTTTAATCATGAAATTGAAATGCATAAATCTTAAAAATATGATGATTAATATTATTGTTATTATTATTTTAGAGTAAAGTATTCCGGTTCATTTAGTCAGAGAAGAAAAAAAAAAAAAAAAAACACATTCCCATTGATTTTTTTCACTTTTATTTTTTATTATTATGCTCACACAAATATACAATTTGCAGAACACAAAAAACAACATTTGACGCCAAGAAGATTAAACAGATGCCAAAATGAGTGACAAAAATAATTAAAAGTGAGTAGACATGGGGGGAGTAAATCATTACAAGCACAGAGCAGAATAAGTAAAGACATAAAGGCATTGGCAGGGGCGTAGCAGTCATTTTAAAAGTGGGGGGACACAGCTGTCAGTAGTTGGCTCACACAGACCCAAAACTCGCAGTGCAGTATTAATGTATTACACTATATATTAATATATAATTGTGATATAAGTATTATATGAATATATACATATTTACTTTTAATATTTCTGGTATTTTAAAGATTCAAATATTGCAAAAATAATTGTGAAATTTAGCTAAATTAGCTGCAAAAATAAAGGACATCTTGTGGAGCACTTGTTTCTGTTTCACACATGACAATAAAAGACTGAGCACAAGCTGGTCCTGAATAAATTATTTAATCAATTACAATAATGACAATTGTGCATGTGCAATTTTTTTTTTTTATTGTGGGATTTAAATGTATCCAAGTGGCTCAGGTGTTTTGACTACGGTGTTATGGTGTTTTGACTACGTTCACCAAAATTCGTTCGGATCCATGGTCATTCAGTGACCATTTCTGGTGATGACAAATGAGTGTCTTGTGTGAAATGAGTTAGTCACTGAATCAACGATCAAAAGAAAATGTGTATGTCTACAGATCTACAAAGAGACTTAAGTAGAGGTTTTGAGCATTATAAGAACAAAGCAAATCTATCATTTCCCTACAATTTGTGAGCTTCTGACATGACTTTTATCAAAAGACAACAATAATAGTCTTATAATAATAAGTATGAGTTTGAATAATGTCCTTACGTTTTCATGTATAAAAAAAGCGTGTCTACATATCTATTCACTTCTAAAAACACAGCAGATCGATCTTTTTTCCTACAGTTTGTCGACTGCACACCAACACAGAGGTAAAAAACAGGAGCTGATATTAAAAATAGCTTTACATATTTAACACAAATCTAGTAATCTGCTTAAATTGGCAAAAACCACTGATCAAACTTTTCCCTCACAAACATAATGCAAAAAGCACAACTTAATGAAGATTCATGCGCTGATATAAACTCCATTTACAATGTGTGCTTAAAAGGATTGTCCTTTGTTTTTTTTTCCTGCAGTGCATTTCACGTAATGCTGCCAATCAAGAAGGATATGCGATAAATAATTCTCATTTGTGTGTTTCCCATCTCTAGATTCCTAATTAATTTCAAATAATAAAAAAAAAAGGATAAATGAGCATTGTTGAAAGCAACTTTGTAGAAATGAATGGATCCGTGTTGCATAGACTGTCTAACTGATGACCTATTACGTAAGGGTTGTTTCGGCTCGTGAATCTCACCTGTGATTGGCTGGATGGTCACTCATTCAGCCCAAAGTAACAAAACGTAAAGAATACTGTATACAAATCCACCATTTGGACTCGGTATGAGTTTAGCTTGGAAAAGTGAGGGGGACAAAAATCACCTTTCTAAAGAGTGTGGGGACGTGATAAGGGGTCATACACCACTGAAAGTTATATAAAGATACCGAAATTTGAGCACACATTCCAAGTTTTTGTAGCTTTGTTGTTGGAAGAGGATGGAAAGAGTTTTAATATAAATTCCAACATCTCTTTGGAAATGAGAAAAAATGGGTTTGATTTTTAACACATTACGTTTATGAATGAAGTACTTGCCAAGTATTATAATTAAATAAGAAATACACATCTTCATATTGTTTCTCGAAAACATTAAACCCAAAAATTACATTCTTAAAATAAAGTTGAAAATCTTTATGGATAAAATCTATAATAAATTGGGAAGTTTCTTTTTGTCATCACAGTATCAACAGATGGAAGAGAGTCTCAGGTTGTAAATAACAAAAAGTACAGTTCACATCAATATTCATTTTAAACCATGATACTATAAAAGTTTTAACAGGATAGTATTAATGAATAAGTTTAAATGAAATTTCCTTTACCTTATTTATTAACAGAAATGTATCAGGAAGTGTCCAAACCCTCTTCCACAAAATATATTTGACAGACCTATTCCATGTTACAATTGCAAGAGGAGTGGTCACAGTCACTTTGGAATAGGGCACGGATATATATATATATATATATATACAGGTGCATCTCAATAAATTAGAATGTCGTGGAAAAGTTCATTTATTTCAGTAATTCAACTCAAATTGTGAAACTCGTGTATTAAATAAATTCAATGCACACAGACTGAAGTAGTTTAAGTCTTTGGTTCTTTTAATTGTGATGATTTTGGCTCACATTTAACAAAAACCCACCAATTCACTATCTCAAAAAATTAGAATATGGTGACATGCCAATCAGCTAATCAACTCAAAACACCCGCAAAGGTTTCCTGAGCCTTCAAAATGGTCTCTCAGTTTGGTTCACTAGGCTACACAATCATGGGGAAGACTGCTGATCTGACAGTTGTCCAGAAGACAATCATTGACACCCTTCACAAGGAGGGTAAGCCACAAACATTAATTGCCAAAGAAGCTGGCTGTTCACAGAGTGCTGTATCCAAGCATGTTAACAGAAAGTTGAGTGGAAGGAAAAAGTGTGGAAGAAAAAGATGCACAACCAACCGAGTGAACCGCAGCCTTATGAGGATTGTCAAGGAATGGACTGAGGCTGGGGTCAAGGCATCAAGAGACACCACACACAGACGTGTCAAGGAATTTGGCTACAGTTGTCGTATTCCTCTTGTTAAGCCACTCCTGAACCACAGACAACGTCAGAGGCGTCTTACCTGGGCTAAGGAGAAGAAGAACTGGACTGTTGCCCAGTGGTCCAAAGTCCTCTTTTCAGATGAGAGCAAGTTTTGTATTTCATTTGGAAACCAAGGTCCTAGAGTCTGGAGGAAGGGTGGAGAAGCTCATAGCCCAAGTTGCTGGAAGTCCAGTGTTAAGTTTCCACAGTCTGTGATGATTTGGGGTGCAATGTCATCTGCTGGTGTTGGTCCACTTCATGCTTCCTTCTGCTGACCAGCTTTTTAAAGATGCTGATTTCATTTTCCAGCAGGATTTGGCACCTGCCCACACTGCCAAAAGCACCAAAAGTTGGTTAAATGACCATGGTGTTGGTGTGCTTGACTGGCCAGCAAACTCGCCAGACCTGAACCCCATAGAGAATCTATGGGGTATTGTCAAGAGGAAAATGAGAAACAAGAGACCAAAAAAATGCAGATGAGCTAAAGACCACTGTCAAAGAAACCTGGGCTTCCATACCACCTCAGCAGTGCCACAAACTGATCACCTCCATGCCACGCCGAATTGAGGCAGTAATTAAAGCAAAAGGAGCCCCTACCAAGTATTGAGTACATATACAGTAAATGAACATACTTTCCAGAAGGCCAACAATTCACTAAAAATTTTTTTTTTATTGGTCTTATGATGTATTCTAATTTTTTGAGATAGTGAATTGGTGGGTTTTTGTTAAATGTGAGCCAAAATCATCACAATTAAAAGAACCAAAGACTTAAACTACTTCAGTCTGTGTGCATTGAATTTATTTAATACACGAGTTTCACAATTTGAGTTGAATTACTGAAATAAATGAACTTTTCCACGACATTCTAATTTATTGAGATGCACCTGTATATATATATATATACATACTATATATATATATATATATATATATATATATATATATATATATATATATATATACATATTGTTTCTCAGATTGGGAGATTTTAAACAGATTTTACCTACTAGTGTATCAGCTGAATCCGGAAGAGTTTTATTTGAACAAAATGGATAGATAGACCTGTAACCTTTAAACAGCACAATATATACAATATATATATATATATATATATATATATATATATATATATATATATATATATATATATATATATATGACAACAAAGAGTTTAAAATAAGGTTTTGACAGATATTTACAACACAGTATGAGTGAGCAATTAAGTACAGTATTTTCCTGTAATGACTTGCCATTATATTTTAGGCTTCTATCCAAGTGAAGATGCTTGTCTTGATCTGCCTGCTTCATCTGTGTTTTGAATGCACTGAGGTGTTTGGCAGGACTAGAGGAAAATAAAGCTCAGAAGAAAGCCAATTACAGGAAGTAGGTCATCTTTTGTGCTATTATTTCCATTTTAAGTATATAAAATGTAGACATCTGAATGCAGACAGGCTATGTATACACCATAACCTTATTATTGATATTTTATGCCTTAAAGACCCCACAAACCCCGCAGAGCCAGCAGAATAAAGCTTTAATGCATTCTTTAGCAAGGAGGATGCAGAGTGTAACGAATGAGGCTGGTATCCCTTCAGCCGACCACCAGAGGGAGCCTTCTCCCGAATACTGACACTGTACAGTTTCTTCTGTTGTGACTTCCTTTTTGAACCATATAAATAGCCATGCTCTTCCATTGTGACTTTGCGAAGTATTGCCAGTTTTACTGCCTTACCAAGCATTATTTTCATTGCCTGTTTATTTGCCTACTTGTTATGACCATTATCCCTTCAGCCGACCACCAGAGAGAGCCCTCTCTCGAATAGTGACACTGTACTGTTTCTTCTATTGTGACTTCCTTTTTGAACCATATAAATAGCCATGCTCTTCCATTGTGACTTTGCGAAGTATTGCCAGTTTCACTGCCTTACCAAGCATTATTTTCATTGCCTGTTTATTTGCCTACTTGTTATGACCATTGTGCCTGTTTCACTGGATTACCGTTATTGGATTACTGTTTTGCTCTTTTTGCCTGGTTGGACTGATTACCTGTGTAACGACTACTTTGCCTGCTTCAACGATTACATCTCTGCCTAGTGTATTGGATTTGTTTGCTGATTATAATAAACTTCATGCATATGGATTCTACCTTCGCCTCCATGCCGAGTCCCTTACACAGAGCATGTTATTACTGGTTGAAACATATATGTACTCTACACAAAGTCATAAAACTACTTACCCAACCGTCCAAATTGCTGCTGCAACTGTTTCATTTTCTTAAATGCTTTTGTCAACAATCAAGCTGCAATATATGTATGTTAAAATCACGATTTTCAGAGCCTATCTTGCCTTCTGAATAAAATGGGCTACTCAAATGTACACGATTTCTGTCAATGCTGTCTACTCTGCAGTACTGTGACTGCATGACCTTCATTTTAGCATGAGTTCCCATTCAAGGCCCTGATATACTTCATACGAATTCGAAGAACAAATGGGTGTGATGACATTTAGAACAAAATCTGGCCAAAAAAGATGATGTTTTGCATTCATTTCGGTGGTTCGTAACAGCTAGCCTGGGCAAACTTTTAGGAAAACTTCTAACCGGCTTCTAAACACCTTCTTACTGCCATCGGTCCACGTCATTGGTAGGTGTGACCTGAAGATCCTCTACTTTGTTTACATCGTTCAGTCAGTCAAAAACAGTCAACATGAACACATTAGTGTGCAATTAATAGCGAGCTGATGCAAATTTGCAAAACATCAGTACGATCGTTCGCATAGAGACATTTCCCAAGACCATGTCATGTGATTATTTTAGTTTAATTAGTCCACAAAAGGAATCAAATCTACTCAAATACTCTAAGTGCCCATTCACTCATGTGCCATCTGCAGCGAAAGCCATTCACACATTTAAGTAAGTAAGATATGCCTCTATCATCATTCTTTTGTCTGTATTCTGAACATTAACACTCTTTTATACACCCATCTTTGCAGTTGTATCAGTGTCATCATAAATTATGATAAAAGGTTGTATTTGGTGCATATTATGGCCACCTATAGCGTGTTAGCTCCATAGCTCCATTAATTTAGAATGTAAACAAGACAAAGTTAACTTTTTCTACTGCATATATATTATTTTAAATCATCATCGAGTGGTTAAAACATCTTCTTTTGCTGATCTAGTGTGAATTCTAGGCCTACTCATAGAATGAGGCATAAAGCAACTGATAACACATTTTTAAGGTTTTACATGTAGCGTCCTCATATTTAAATGCTCCTCTAAGCACCTCCCACAGCGGTATGACAAGTGTCTGAATGTTCGCAAACAGTATACCGTTACTCAGCTGTTTAGAACTTCTTTTTCTCCTGAAAGAAGAACAAAGAAGAACTTCTCCAGAAGTATATTGGGGCCTTCAGTCTGTTCACTCGGTACAACATGTTGGCTATGGGATATATCTCGCTCTCACGTACACACACTGAAGACACTATTCAAGTCTGAAAGAATGACTTCTGGTAGACTAAATGTCAAAATTCTTTATTGAAGGCTATAACACATGCATAACTGAAGCCTTATTATAAAAACATCTGAGAATGAGTAAGTCGCTTTTGATGCTAAAAGCATTTACTGTAGAAATTTGTTGCAGTAACCGACAAAACTACACAGTACACACTTTCAAAACTATCACAACAAAACTAACAAGAAAAAGTAACGATGGTAGTTTTTTGTTTAAGTCATGAAATGTGTCAGAAGTATGTATTGACATAATTTTAAAGAATATTCCGGGTTCAATACAAGTTAAGCTCAATCAACAGCGTTTATGGCATAATGTTGATTACCACAAAAAAAGATTTTGACTCGCCCCTTATTAAAAAAAAAATCAGTCACAGTAAGGCACTTACAACAGAAGTGTTCAAGCCTGGCAACGAAGTTGTAATATTGGATATAACTTTATACAGATAAGGTTAGGTAGTGATTATATCACACTAAAATCACGTTAACACATGTAACACGTATAAAATGCAACCCATCTTATACTGAACCATTGTAATTGCCTTACTGTAACTGCAATTTTTGCTTATATAAATTAGTTTTTGTGTAAATCAACATTAAACACAAATGCTGTCAATTGAGCTTAACTTGTATTGAACCTAGAACATTCCTTTAATAATTTTAACATTTTTAGATTGTTTAATAAACTAAAATTATTCATCATTTAATAATATTTGTTATTTTCAACAAATTCAACAAGTCAGATATAATTCCCACTGCCTTATGTAACTTGGCAATGCAAAATTGTTGGATGTTTTATTACAAAATGTTCCTATGTTCCTTATTTTGGATAAAAGCCTCTTTACTAAATGTACTGTGAATGACTAAATATTTATGTTTTTCAGATTGAGTGAAATAGGGCAATACTCTGTAGCCTTTAGAGTTCAGAAGAAGAATTGTCTTATGGAGTCCAACTATACAAGTCAGGATTTAATAACTAAAGAAGTGAAAAGTAAAATTCTAAACAATATGGTTTATGTGAACAATAACCTCACCGCTGCAAAGCCTCTTTCACCAGAACATTCCGAGTTTCGCCTGAAGAATGATCTGAAAAACATCTTAAACAAAACAGATGAATGTGTGGTTTTCTTCACTGTAAATTCACCCTGTATGAGTACATGCCTAGCCATAAATGGCAAATACAGCATTAAAGAGAGTCTGGAATTGTTAGAAAATTATGAGGGAATTAAAGACTTTGTCGTCAAAATGATCTGGGAACATGATAATGACAAGAAGGAGGAAATGATTAAAAGACTTAAGGAAATAGCACCTGGTTTGCCATTTTATCGGTATGTGAAAAACAAAGCAAAATGTGATGTTCTGTAGAGCAAATAGTAACATGATGCAACTTTCTTTGTTTTGTTATTGAGGCAACTTTCATTTCTATAGTTGGTCCTTTTGAGGAGTAAAAGATTATAAATATTAAAATTTAATCTGAAATAGGCCTATTGTAAATTGTGATATTATGTTTGTTGAGATGACAACCTTGTTATAGAAAACTAATGCCTGCTTACTGCTTAAATTAAAATTGATTTTATAAGCATAATTTTTGGTTAAAGTTTTTGAATACCTGTACGTATCCTTCAGTTGCATAAGCACAAAGTGAACTGAAATAGAGTCAACAGGGTCATCTTGACCAAAGGGGACACAGATCACCCTAATGGTGACATCACACGAAACAACTATTTGCAACAAGACAACATAAATAATACTACAAAAGTGCCAAAACCTCTATTAATTCTTAATAAGAATTATTTAAATGCCCCCATAAATTCCCTTTGACCAAGAAACTATAATTAAATAAAGCGCAAGGGATTATGGGTGTTCCAGTGTTCAAGGGGGATGGTGTTATTAAATAATTTAATATATATATATATATATATATATATATATATATATATATATATATATTTAATGAATACTTATGGGTCATTGACAAATAAGGTTATCTAAGGTGTTAAACTTAGAAATCTTTAAAAAATCTAGTTTAAAACACTTGTGTCTTGTTCTCAGAAATGTAATTTTGTGTCCAAACTTTACATTTTCATGTGGTGTAACCATCAAGTAAAAGGTATAATACTTTCTTTGAACCTTTACAGTGGTGTGAAAAAGTGTTTGCCCCCTTCCTGATTTCTTTTTTTTTTGCATGTTTGTCACACTTAAATGTTTCAGATCATCAAACAAGTTTAAATATTAGTCAAAGATAACACAAGTAAACACAAAATGCAGTTTTTAAATGAAGGTTGTTATTATTAAGGGAAAACAAAATCCAAACCTACATGGCCCTGTGTGAAAAAGTGATTGCCCCCTAAACCTAATAACTGGTTGGGCCACCCTTAGCAGCAACAACTGCAATCAAGCATTTGCGATAACTTGCAATGAGTCTTTTACAGCACTGTGGAGGAATTTTGGCCCACTCATCTTTGCAGAATTGTTGTAATTCAGCCACATTGGAGGGTTTTCGAGCATGAACTGCCTTTTTAAGGTCATGCCACAGCATCTCAATAGGATTCAGGTCAGGACTTTGACTAGGCCACTCCAAAGTCTTCATTTTGTTTTTCTTCAGCCATTCAGAGGTGGACTTGCTGGTGTGTTTTGGATCATTGTCCTGCTGCAGAACCCAAGTTCGCTTCAGCTTGAGGTCACGAATAGATGGCCGGACATTCTCCTTCAGGATTTTTTGGTAGACAGAAGAATTCATGGTTCCATTTATCACAGCAAGTCTTCCAGGTCCTGAAGCAGCAAAACAGTCCCAGACCATCACACTACCTCCACCATATTGTACTGTTGGTATGATGTTCTTTTTCTGAAATGCGGTGTTACTTTTACGCCAGATGTAATGGGACACACACCTTCCAAAAAGTTCAACTTTTGTCTCGTCAGTCCACAGAGTATTTTCCCAAAAGTCTTGGGGATCATCAAGATGTTTTCTGGCAAAAATGAGACGAGCCTTAATGTTCTTTTTGCTCAGCAGTGGTTTTCGTCTTGGAACTCTGCCATGCAGGCCATTTTTGCCCAGTCTCTTTCTTATGGTGGAGTCATGAACACTGACCTTAACTGAGGCAAGTGAGGCCTGCAGTTCTTTGGATGTTGTTGTGGGGTCTTTTGTGACCTCTTGGATGAGTCGTCGCTGCACTCTTGGGGTAATTTTGGTCAGCCGGCCACTCCTGGGAAGGTTCACCACTGTTCCATGTTTTCGCCATTTGTGGATAATGGCTCTCACTGTGGTGCTCTGGAGTCCCAAACCTTTAGAAATGGCTTTATAACCTTTTCCAGACTGATAGATCTCAATTACTTTCTTTCTTATTTGGTCCTGAATTTCTTTGGATCTCGGCATGATGTCTAGCTTTTGAAGATCACTTGGTCTACTTCACTTTGTCAGGCAGGTCCTATTTAAGTGATTTCTTGATTGAGAACAGCTGTGGCAGTAATCAGGCCTGGGTGTGGCTAGAGAAATTGAACTCAGGTCTGATAAACCACAGTTAAGTTAAGTTTTAACAGGTGGGGCAAACACTTTTTCACACAGGGCCATGTAGGTTTGGATTTTGTTTTCCCTTAATAATAACAACCTTCATTTAAAAACTGCATTTTGTGTTTACTTGTGTTATCTTTGACTAATATTTAAACTTGTTTGATGATCTGAAACATTTAAGTGTGACAAACATGCAAAAAAAAAAAGAAATCAGGAAGGGGGGCAAACACTTTTTCACACCACTGTATAAGTATAAACAACTTACTAACAAACTAATTTTCAAAGTAAAAAAACTTTTTTTTTTTTATTTTATAAATATTATACATTTTTGAGTCAAGAATATCAAATCGTTTTCTCAGGGTTACACCACATGACTTGAACAAAATGTGCATTGTAATGGTAGCCAGCTGGTACGAGCTGTGCAGTGTGTATAAACCTCACTCCCCTGGCTTCAAGAGGGGCACTAGTGACTGACATTAGAGGTTGTAGCCTTTAGCTTCCTTGTTAACGCGCCTGCCTTAAATGCCAGAGTGCCTGATTCAAATCCCTCTTGGAGCAGTTCAAGCAGGATGGGTTACAGTGGTGCCATTACCCGGATGGGAGTCCCCGGTTCAAATCCCGCTTGAAGCAGTTACAGCAGGATGGGCTACAGTGGTGCCATGACCCGGATGGCACCGGTTCAAATCCCGCTCGGAGCAGTTCGAGCAGGATGGGCTACAGTGGTGCCGTGACCCGGATGGGAGTCCCCGGTTCAAATCCCGCTTGGAGCAGTTCGAGCAGGATGGGTTACAGTGGTGCCGTGAACCAGATGGGAGTGAAGTTTAGGGGGGTGAGTGTAGCGGTAGCCAGCTGGTACGACTGTGCAGTGTGTAAACCTCACTCCCTTGACCTCAAGAGGCGCACTAGTGACTGACATTAGAGGCTGTAGCCTTTAGCCTCCTTGTTAGCCCGCCACCCCGCTCCGAGCAGGACGGGTTAAATCTTTTCATAAAAATATCAAAATGAATATCAGATGTTTTTTAAAACTTCACGCTTCAGGTTTTTATTGGCAAAAGTGGCTACCATCATGTTGGTTTCACTCAATAACTTTGATTTGGTGGACAAAAGCATTTTTAAATATGAATTATATTTTAGAACACAATTGTTTCACTACTTAAAAAAAAAAAAAACATTACAAGATTATTCTGCACTAGTCATCCAGACATTTCTTTTTTTTCAGGAATTTCAGCTTTTAATTATACTTTTTTTTTAACTGTCTCCAGACACCACATGCAATTTTTTATTTTAAGCTCCAGTAAAAATATCAGGATGACTTTAAACTCAGAAATTGAAAATATGCTCATCATAGAAGAGGTGTATTCAAGTAAATGGTTTGTGTGAATTGCATTTTTTAAATGTATTTTTCATTTAATATATCTGGACAAAAATGAGCGTCACTTCATTGACCCTTAGGACACCTGTTACCCTCTGTTATTGCATTTTATGATGAATTTTGTGAAAAGAATCCACGTTAAGATCATGAAAAAGGTTTTTTTCTAGATCGCCCTCCCACTGTCACAGACACATCTTTTCTACTCCAATAAGTGAACTATAAAGGAAGTTTGGCTGTTTCTATGAAGTATGCTTAAACAGTGGTGTAAAAAAGTGGTTCTACACACAAAAGTGTTTTCTGGGCGAAACCCTGAAAATTGGTTGAATTAAAAACATGTACATGTTGTAACTGTACACTCGTCATAGCAATATCTTACCTTCTGTTCTCTTCTTTTTAATGAAAGACAAAATATTTTCTTGGGCTGTTCTCTTGGCCAGGGGTGGACTGGGACTAAAAAGTGGCCCTGGACTTTCTGGCCCAGAGTGGCCCACCAAACCCGGCCCCCAACACACCACAGCATAACACACCGGCTCATTGATTTCATTTTCTGGCTCAATTTAAAATGTTTGTGTTATGACAACGGGCCCCACCAGTGAAAAAAATGTCATAACTTTAAAACATATAAAACCCACTATAAATGTGATGAGTGGATTTTTTAGAGAAAGCACTAAAAATAAGTACTTTATAGCTCAAACAAACTTTTTTCCCCAACATACAGATGTTAGTTTAAAATGTACATGAAAGTACAAGAGAAAGTGTGTATTTTAGGTGCTGTGACAAGTCAGCATTTCTTCAAAGTTTTTAAAGATCTTAATCACCTTTCAACTTTTTTCTAGAAGTGCAAATAAACTATTATCTTACTTAATATGAGGTTGTGGAATCAACAAGTATAATAATAATATATTATAAATGTATATATAGCTATACAAGATCATAAAATGTTGTTTAAAATAGTTAGATGAAGAAAGTGTCACACAGCAGAAGACAGGTGACAATGCTTACTCAATTACTCACATAACTATGAGTAAAACATTTTTTTTATTAAATCAATGAAAATAAAGTTGGTCAGAATATGTACAGTACATATATGAATATAAACACATATAAGTATATGTAAAACAAAATAAACATACCTCTTAAATTATAGAACTTTGCCGATATTTTGCAGATTAATTGCTCATATTTGCACTCAATGTGAGTTTGTTGCTCTCTTTATATCTGCAGTGTTTTATTTCCTTCCCCAGATTATTCTTGTGAAAAAGTGAAAAGTCCTATGCTCTGACAAGCGCTGTTTCTGCTTTCCTTTAAACAAAGTAAGCCTCAAAGACTCAAATTGCCACAAAGTAATAATTTTCATGCATTTAGTCAGATGTGAGCATTATTCAGCAAGCCGCACTTCAGTTCCCACTAATACTTTGTGGTATGAATAAATTATGCAGATGACTATGCACTGCTCATAGTTTTACTGTTTGCCGATTTTATTTATGCTGCTGTTATTGTATTTGTTGTAACTTGCAGTTATTTGTCATTTTGTGATTATTCAGAGCTCATCTTATACTTAATATGTTGTTTTTGGTTGTCACCATTATTGTGATTTTTATGTCAAATAATGAAGTCCACACGAGGTACAACTATATTGCACACATGGATGTGTGCTCTGATGTGTACGTAATCGGTAAATAAAAGACTTTACATTAATTTAAAGTAAAAATAGTTGTATTGCTTTACTTGACAGAGTTTATTGAATATTTGCTCTGTAATGAGATCTGCGTGGGCACGTTGGAGCCCAGGGCGGCCGCTTATATCGGCTGTAGGACGCGTGCCGGCCCTAATTACCTAGCGGCCCACCGGGAAAATGTCTGGTGCTCCCGTTGGCCAGTCCGCCCCTGCTCTTGGCCATTTTTGAAATTGTGCGAAACTTTTGAAAACTTGTATTACCTTCAGAGGTGTAAGTTTCATGGGAACACTAGGAAGGACAAGTCATCGCTAAACTCCGACATACCTGTTTGCCAGTGTTATGAAAAAACTCAAGGTTGCTAGATTGCATGACAAAAGTGTCACCCTGGTAAAACATTTCAGACTGTACAAGTGTCAAGATCTGATTAGGGGATTTCACCTATGGAAATCTGGCAACCCCACATGTCGAAATCTAATTCTGACCAGCTAATCGCTCTTATTTAAAGTCTTATATTAAATATAACATGATTAGATCTAAGTAATATATGACACAACTGATCTGAAGGGGATTGTAAGGGGGATGTTTTCTGGTATTTCTTGCAACAAGGGGGATGGCATCCCTTCGCATCCCCCCTCAACTCCAGCCCTGAGTGTACCCCATATCCTCAGTCGTTTGAGTTATTAACACTTAAAATCTTGTCTATAGATTTTTTAAGATAAAGAAATTCAAAGAACATTGATATTTGGGTTATGAGCCCAAAACGTAACATTTCAAGTAATGTTTAATTACAGTAAGACAACTTGTTTTTCAAATGACAACATTAGGGTTTACAGTGTACTGATCTAATGAAGTTTTCTATTTTCTATTCCCTTTTCTTTTCCCTAATCATTTACTCACCCTCATCCTGCCATTCCAGATGTGTATGACTTTCTTTCTTTACAAACAAAGATGTTTAGAAGAATATCTCAGCTCTGTAGGTCCATACAATGCAAGTAAATGGGAAGCAAATTGATTACACTCCAAAAAGCTCATATAGGCAGCATAAAAGTAATCCATACGACTTCAGTGATTTAATCCATGTGTTCAGAAGCAATATGATAGGTGTGGGTGAGAAACAAATCAATATTTAAATCCTTTTTTTACTTACAATCTCCACTTTCACGTTCACATTTTTTTTGTTTTGTTTTTGGCTATTTGCATTCTTTGTGCATACTGTTCAGCGAGGAGAATTTATGGTAAAAATGGACTTAAATATTGATCTGTTTCTCACCCAAACCTATCATATCACTTCTGAAGATATAGAGTTAACCACCAGAGTGTTGTGGATTACTTTATGCTGCTTTTATATTTATTTTGGAGCTTCAGAATTTTGGTACCCATTCACTTGCATTGTATGGACCTACAGAACTGAGTTTCATTTGTGTTCAGCAGAAGAAAGAAAGTCATACATATCTGGGATGGCATGAGGGTGAGTTAATTATGAGAGAATTAAAATTTTTGGGTGTACTATCCCTTTAAGTTCTTTTTCTCTGATTCTCTTTTATATCTTATTCCTTACATTATCTTATCCTTTAACATAAATGCTCCAGAAGTGTGACTGAACACTTGCAAGCTGATCCTGTGGCCTCACACTACTGTAACAACTGTAAAAAAAATTGCCTAATCATACCAAACCCAGAGTCAGTCTGAAGAAGGTCATTGCTTATACGCTGGCTCTTTTTGTCTTTGTGTCATTATGACTGTAAATGCAGTAGATACGTGTTCAAGGATGCTCTATTATTGGAAACAAATCCACTATAAACTTAATTAATTTATTTAAAACATCAGTTAAGAGACAAATACTTTAAATTCAGCAAATGTATGCCTATAAATTGGCCCCTGGATCTGCTGAGGTGGAACTGTCTCACACATATCATTTAGGATGTGCCCGTCAATCAAACCGGAACACACATATTCAGTCTGACATAGAAGGTACAGATGGTGCCACCCACACCCACAGGCCAGTACACGATCTGACCCCTCTCAATGGAGGTCAGGATTCCACTTTGGGTTTAAATAGAAACTATTTGATTCGGTCAGTTGGAGGTGAAAAATGTACCTGTCAGTTGTGACGAGAAATGTTCACTAGATGGCGAAATAAGCTCAGTCCATGTGCACAAAGAATTTGCATCGCTTCTCGATACTGCAACAAAATAATAATGTATAATATATATATATATATATATATATATATATATATATATATATATATATATATATATATATATATATATATATGTATATATGTATGTATATATATATATATATATATATATATATATATATATATATATGTATATGTATATATATATATATATTTCGATTCCTACAATACAAAACACAACAACAACAACAATAATAATAATAATAATAATAATAATGTACTGTCTACAGAGTCTATTGTGAGTACAAACATATTTTAAAATGATTATTACAATGCTATAGCACTAATTATAATACAAATATTAATAAAATAATATAATATTTCAACATACATTTAATATTAAAATAAAATCGTATTATTTTAAATAATAAAACTTATTATTGCTTTTTTTTCATTGTCAAAAGCTCTGGCTATCACAGCTCATATCGATAGCCTTGCTTAATAATTTAGGCATGAAAATTATTATTAGTATTGTTATTATTCATACTGACCACCTCTTTCTTGTTTGATTGACAGTTACGTCGCTGTAGTATGACACGCCCCCTCCAGCACAGATAGCTGAGTGCGCGTCTCGTGCACCTCTCGGTCAGTCGCGCGGAGCAGCACGAGGAAAGAAGCTGGAATAACGGAGAGAAAGTTACAGGACAAATGGCATTCATGGCCGGGATTATTTACGCGCTCATATCGTTTTTCCTGGGGATTTGTGCAGGAATATCCGCTCCAAGGAATTATCCGGCAAATGAAGGTATAAGAGGTTTCTGGACAAGGTTAAAGGCGCGTGAAAACAACTTAGGCGCACTTGGAATGGAAAATAGGCTATAAATAATGGATACATATGTAAATATAAATAAATAGTATATAATTATACATAATATTTAGTAAATAAATAGTATATATATATATATATATATATATATATATATATATATATATATATATAGTATATATAATTATACATTAAATATTCATAAGCCTATCACAGAATGTCAGATAATTTAGCATTTTGTTGTTCATCCAAATAACACATTTACTCTTAAAATTAAAAATGTTTCTGCTGCACAGCTTTTTAAAAATCTTTTATGCATGCTCTTTTGAAAACCATCTTTGCACAGGTGTTTTAAAGAACTCAGAAACCAGTACAATGATCTGAAGAACCTATAATGAAACATTCATATTTTTTTATAGGTTTTCATTCTACAAATAACCATATAGTTCAAGTAAATTATCTTCTACATAAAAATATGTTATTGGATCAGAAGAGGGTTCAATGCTAAACCTATAAAGAACCATTGAAGAAGCCTTGTTTCTAAAAAAAATGTCCCTCTCTTTTATCAAAACTGCTTTTTGGTTTTCACTCTAACAGCTTAAAAGCTAAATAATATTCATGCATAGAGTTATACCGAAGATGTAGTATTTAGGCTTGATTTTTTAAAGACATTTTAGACAATTAATTTACCACTTTTCCCTTTATCATTAAATATAATTTGTATTCATAATGCTATATATCTGAAGCAAGACTTTAGTTTTAAACTTGGAAATTATTTCTGGAAATACAACTAATAAACGTAATGCCATTCATCTCAAGAAAGGCCATAGTTTTAACTTCAAAATGAGCCTTAAATACAGGGTTTATTGTTTAGTCTGGACCCCTTTATTTTGTCCATCCAAAGAGTATTAGCACTGATGACCTTATTTTCCAAATTCTTTCTACAATTTTGATGTCACCTAATTTAATATTAATTTAATAATAAAGTACAAATATTTAAAATGTTGTGGTTAGATTGTAGCCTATATTTTATACATTTAACCTAATGTAATTTAATTAATAATTAACCATCATTTTCCAATTAATTCAGTGTTTACAGTGCAAACTGCACCTTGTGAACTTAATTCCAATCAATTAATTCATGTACATTTATTTATCTGAGGCCTTCAAACTTCAGATCATGCATAATTTTTATCCACTCAGGGTATGAACCACAAGCTATTCTCAAGACCTCTGTCTTTTTCTCCTTCAGTCACGCTGCTGGATTCCAGATCAGTACAGGGAGAACTGGCATGGGTCGCCAGCCCTACAGAAGGAGGGGTGAGTCAAGACCATGTCTCTCTCTCTCACTCATTCTCAATCTCTTTCCAACGTGATCTCATTGGTATTCCAAGGTATTTGTTCATAAAGTGCAGTTCTAGCATGCAT
Organism: Myxocyprinus asiaticus; assembly: GCF_019703515.2. Taxonomy (NCBI): domain Eukaryota; kingdom Metazoa; phylum Chordata; class Actinopteri; order Cypriniformes; family Catostomidae; genus Myxocyprinus; species Myxocyprinus asiaticus. The sequence continues at coordinate 39,707,754 of NC_059374.1, read as the reverse complement.
ACATTTATGTACATTTGGATTGACAGTAAAACGTAAAATATCAACGTATTAACATAATGTAAATGAACCCTTTAAGAATGATCAACTTTAGAGGCATAAAATGTTTACGAATCCTTTAAGGTTGAAATAAAATTGAATTCATGGATTTCATCGGTTGATTTGATTGTATTTCTTATACAATAAGTGAAATAAATAACAACGTCACATTGATTTAACTCAGGCTATTCAGTTACCCAATTATTAATATGCCCTTTAAAAGTATGCACACTTACAGTATATTGCATACTTGTTGAGCTTTGACAAATACAGTCATACTAGGAGAACATATGACTTTACTTTTATTAGTCCTTTCCAGATAATAATTCTCCATAATGTTTCTGATAACTGGAGGTCCCGCTATGGGATCGTGTATGGGAGTACTGAATTTGGTTACCTGCAGCAGTACCCTTGCAAAGGATCCGGACAGCCCTCAAAGGATTTGTAAAGTTTTGTGCATCTTTAGAAGTTTACATTTTAGATGCTGTCAATAAGTTTACATTACACATTTAAGTAGCTACCTATCCAAGCATACAAAAATATATGTGTACACTTTACGTACGAACACCTCAGAATACAAATGAGATCACTCTGGTCCCTCTCCTTCTCTCTGATGTAAATTTGTAAAGCTAGGTTTCTGCGACGGGCGTCAAATTTCCTAAATAGCGGAGAGAGACAGAAATGCCCCTTTGTTAGGAAACTTTATCCCCTTTTTTCTCAAAAGAGGTAAGGGGGAGACTTGGCAACATGGTGACAGAGAAAAAGGTCTGCTTGAGTATGTGTGTGTGTCTGTGTGGGAGATTTTAAATCGAGGGGGTCAGCGAGTTCTGTCTGTTAATGTATGCTTCTTGGGGTCTCTCCACTTTTTCGAGCCCCTCATCACCAATTAGCCGTTAAACATCTTCGGATCAGGTGCATCTAAATTACCACATCACCGATTCAATAACACACAGAATTCCCTTTCATTACAGAAGCGCTACAGATCTGCATCCTTTCGCATCGATCCAACTCTCTTTCAGATCTTTAGTTCCTCTCCCTCTGTGATCTTCAAGCGTGATGGACAGGCCTTTGGCACAGACGGTGGGCGGGTATTCAGACTTTAATACGGCCAATTAGCTCCTTTCTCCTCTTGTCCAGCTATCTACGGCTCCGGGCCCTTATCTCTGCGCTGCTTCTCAGGGCCTTCGTAGTTACACAGATGAAGGGACAAGCCAAACGGAGAAAACCTGTTCCCGATGGATGCCAGATTGCTGTCCCTCTTATTATCTCACAAACGCTCAATTAGTTTTAGCGTATGGCGAATCATTCCTGGAGATTATTACCCTGGAGCTTATTACTGGCCGTCAGCCTGGTGTGTCTGCGACTGATGCTGCTTATGTCACTGGAGTCCAGCAGAAAAAGAAGCCTACGCTTCAGCTTTAACAAACTTGTCATATTCCTTGCTGTGTCAAGCTTTAAGGTTAGTAATCAAATTAGTTGTGTCAAAAGTTTTAACGGTAATTCCACCTCATTCAATTCTAACACTGCAAATCCTATAAATTGCAACTTTTCTGCAATTGTCATCCCTTTCAAAGTAATCTCACACCAGTGACATAATCTAACACACACAGCACAAGTTGTCAGACACGTTTTTCTGCCCACATTTGACAGGAAATAATTGACCGTGATTATCGGCTGTTTTTAAACAATTGGCCGATATCTGATAATCAGTACTTGGTAGATAACTTCAGTATTGCAACCCAGTACTAATTACAAATTACATGACAAAAATTGCAATCAGTAACATAATATCTTGGATCTAGGTAATCTAATATGATTATTTTTGGATTACATTTGGATTGCCTCTGACCTCACTCTTGATTATTTGATGTCACATGCATCCAGGGTTGGGAGGGTTACTTTTAAAATGTATTCCACTACAGATTACAGAGTACATGCTGTAAAATGTCATTTGTAATGTATTCCATTAGATTACTTCAGCACTGGCAGATATTTAAGGGCCAAGCCTCGAAGAGGCTGTAGCCCCATTGCATCCGTTAGTTTTCCGAATTCTTCTTCTGCTTCTGGGAGTCTATGGCAGCCCATAGAAACGTACGTAGGAAAATGATGAAATTTGGCACACTGATAGAGGTGGTAATGAATATCCCCTATACCAAATTTGGGGTCTCTAGGACATACTCTATAGCTTTTCTTTTGGCATATCTTTTGTACCGTTTGTCCTAGAGACATAATACGTTTTTTGTCTGATTACTCTTCTCCTGATGATTCTAGTAGACCCCTTATATTAAAACTCCACCCATTACATCGGCCGCCATCTGGATTATGATGTTTAGAGTTTAAAACTTTCACATCCTTTAAATTTGGTCTGATTTTCCCAAACAATGGCTCAAAATAATCTCCAGACCGAGCCGCCCAGATATGACTTCACTTAATTTTGTTTTTTGCAATTGTTGAAGTTACAGCATTGTGAAATTAACAAGGTTGACATGAAATAGGATTTAAGGCTAAATCTCAGCAACACTTTGACCTATCTAAATGAAACTTGGTATGCTTCAGCAGGTCCATGATCTGAGGGTGCTTGCAGAGTTTGGAGACAGCGCCACCTATGGGTCAAAATATGTGTAAAATGGCTATTTTTGCCCATAACTTTTGAACCGTATGTCTAAAAATGGTGTCTATGGATTCTGTGGGTCATGAGGATTCCAGCAATACCATTTTTTCCCATATTGACCATACTGCCATATTGAGCTGTTTTAAACTTTTTTTTTATATCTGTTGAATGCATTCTTGGATTTGAAAGAAAATTGGTATGCTTGATTAACATTATGTCCTGAGGATTTCTGAGCAGTTTTGAGACACATAGTGGTCAAAATGCTTATTTAATTTTAGTTAAAATTTTGGTGTATCATTGCGTCCTTATTAAGTTTTCAGAAAATGCAGATACATTTGAAAATATATTAATATATTGATTTTTTTTTAAATTTAAAACTTTCTGACTCTCAGCTTGGTATGTCTCTTTAGCACCTCCACAACTAGTGGCATCATAGCACAGTGGGCTGTGCAATGTACTTGTGTGCTGTGGAGATTGAAAGGTTGCTGGTTCATGCCCAGCTCTGGGCAAGTTGAAATCATTTTAGAAGTTGCAATGAACATCATATCCGAACTGTTCTTTCTTTCAGTTGTGTTTTATAACAGCTATATTGACTCTCCGTCATTTTGACTATTATAATGCAAATTTTATCTTTTGAATGCTTTGTCAGATTTGAATGAAAATTGGCAAGCGTCTTCGACATCAAGTCCTGAGGGTACACGAGCTGTTGGAAAACAGCACACCTATAGTTAAAAAGATAACCCGCACTTGTGTGCTGACTCTAAACTCATCTTGTCTCTTTGCCACTCATTGAGAATGCCAGCTGAGTGGCACAGTGTGTTAAACACTGGAGTATAGTTCTAAAAGCAGTGGGTTTTATTTGATTTGGTCAAAACCTAGGCAGGTCATCTGGTTTTATTTCTCTTTTACTGGAGCTCATTCTACTCTGCTTACTGAATGGTTGCAGGGCTAATTTAATTTTTATTTTCATCTTTGTTTAAAGGTTACTTCAATGTGAAGTTAATCATGGTAACCGCTGTGTTTGGCTGTGCTTACTGTCAGCATGGTATAACACTCTGGTGGCTGTCAACCACAAGGCAGCATGGTTCAGTGGATAATGCACAGAGCTGTAATATGGAACAGCACAGGTTCAAACACTGCTTAGGATGACTTGTGAACCAGTGTGCATTTACAAAATAAACCATAGCCAGTCTGAAGATCCTATAGGTCATGGAGGCCAAAAAATGGAATTTAGGGTGTCTTGGCCCTGCAATGGCTGCTTGCAGCTATGTTCTCACTTGTTTTTGACTATAAACAAGTGAAAAATGTGAAACAAATCTGCCATTACAGTAAAAAAATAATACATTCATATAAACAATGCATGCTCTGAAAAAGCCTAAATGTCCTATGCAGTATAGCTTCACAAGTACATTTATTTTATGGATTTATATGATGTTTTTACAGAAAAAAACAAAAAACAATTTCTTATTAAGAGTAAAATTTTTACAGTACATCTTTGCACTAACATAAAAGGTCTTACTAGAGGGAAAAAAAAGATCTAATGTTGATGTTCTTGATAGAATTCATTATAAAATATAATAGCAACTGGTAACAGGTGCATCTAATGGCTAGAAATACCATTTTAACTTGACATAATGCTAAATGTTCACATGGCATTTTACACAAGGAACTATTTTTGCTGCTCCAAACTTACTTCAAACCCCACAGAGTGTATACAACAACATCTTATGATCATTTGTGGATTCTGTTCATAGAATGCGGCAGAAAATCTATTACTTGTAGCTTTCTATATGATGCTAGAGGCTATATCGGTTAGTATATCTCATATAAGCATCCTTTATTCTTGTAAAAATACCCAGACTGCATAAGAAATTGATAAACCATATAGCCTTGTAATTAGAGCCTGACCAATATGGGATTTTTGAGACCGATACCGATTTTAGAGAGGGAAAATTCACCGATTACCAATATGGTGGCCGATATATTTCATTTTTGAGCTGGAATGACACAGACCTTTTCTATGTGGATTTTTCACCGATTTTGCACAGATATGACTATGCAAAGGTACTCAGAAGGCCGATATATCGGTTGGGCACTACTTGTAATCATGTATTTAATAGATTCGTATTTTTATATGGTATAGAAATAAAATAGTTTGTGAACACCATTTCGTGTCAGATGTACTAAACAAATTTGCAAGTGTTAACATGGTATTTATCTTGTGAATCTAAATATAATTAGTGGTGATTACATGATAAAAGTGCAGTGACTTTCAGGGAATCACTGGCTGTAATACTGATTAAGCAGAACCTGAGAAGTGTGTTAGTAAAGCAGGCTGTAAAGCATTTATGACTGTCTAGAGTTGTTATTGTATCTGAGGCCAGTAGAAGAAAAATAATAGTGCTTTTTCTGAGGTTAACTCAGGCAAACTTACTCAAGCCTGTTAGAGAGAAACAGATGTTATGTTTTTGGTCTACATTTACTCAATAGTTTTTCCAAGGTTCAGTCCCATTCTACCCAGTGCTGAATGGCCTCATATTTCTTGAGTTAGATCATCAGTACATTTCTATTCCTAAGGAGTCTGACAAACCTCATGCTTAACGCTGTCAACCTGTCATCTTTTTTTTTTCTTTTCAGGAATAGTTTGCACAAAGGTGAAAATTCTGTCATTATTTACTCACCCTTATGATGTTTCATAAATTTTTTTAATATGTTTATTCCATTGAACATAAAAGGAGAAATTTCAAGCTTCAGAAAGGACATAAGAGTACCATTAAAAGTATAATAAAAGTGGCCCATGTGATGCCAGGAATATATTTAAAGTCCTCTGAAGACATACGATAGCTCTGAGTTAGGCTACGTCTACAGTAGTCCTGGATAAATGTAAAAACGCTTTTTCGTTTTCAAAACAATCCATGTCCACATTGCCGTTTTCAAACGTTTTCCAAAAGTTGCTCGTCCATACTGAAACTAATGAAAACTCTTATATCCCCTTACTGCACATGCAGAAAATCGCAGTTCCATGTACGAGCTGAAATGCAATTGTCCTCTTGTTAAGTCGCTGGACAGCAATTCTGAGTAAACTTTGTGTCGCCTTTAAAGGAATGGATTGTGAAGGTTGTACAAAGTAACATTTGTCTTTAACAATGCTCTCAAAGTGAATAACAGGCACAATAACACCGTTACAATGTGGGCCGCCATCTTGATCATTTTAAGTTTCATTGATCACATGACTGCGTCACATGACATCAAATACGTCATCGTTTTCAGATATCTCTGTCTTCCCTGTCCACACTACAACGCGAAAGTGTGGATGGATGGCCAAAACATAGAGAAAAAGATGCTTTTCAAACTAAAACATATTAGTGTGGATGTAGCCTGAGGAACAAACTGAAATTAAAGTTAGTATTCACTGAAATTCTTGACATCCTTCCAAGAGAAGTGGTGATGTCCAATTTGTGAACAAATCGTTCTTTTGTGCCTGATCTTTTCAATGAATCGGTTGACATGATCCATAAAACCGGTGTGATTAAGTCTTTCATAGATAAGAGTGATTGATTTCATCTCAATGATTTAATGGACTGGTCGCTGTGATTCTGGAATTAAAAGCTCACTAAAGTGGAAGCTTTTCAGAGAATAACGGCTTAAATTTCGTTCTGTTCCTCACACATACCTATTGTATGACTTTAGAAGACGTTGATTATATTGCACCAGTTGTATGGACCACTTATCTTTTTTTTTCTTCTCCCATTTTCTCCCCAATTTGGAATGCCCAGTTCCCAATGTGCTCTAAGTCCTCATGGTGGTGTAGTGACTCACCTCAATCTGGGTGGTGGAGGATGAATCTCAGTTGCCTCCGCGTCTGAGACAGTCAATCTGCGCATCTTATCATGTGGCTTGTTGAGTGCGTTACTGCGGAGACCTAGCGTGTGTGGAGGCTTCATGCTATTCTCCGCGGCATCCACGCGCAACTCACCATGCGCCCCACTGAGAGCGAACCACATTATAGTGACCACGAGGAGGTTACCCCATGTGACTCTACCCTCCCTAACAACCGGACCAATTTGGTTGCTTAGGAGACCTGGCTGGAGTCACTCAGCATGCCCTGGATTCAAACTCACGACTACAGGGGTGGTAGTCAGCGTCTTTACTCTGAGCTACCCAGGCCCCCCAGAATTTATATTTTTAACTATTCTTTTAAAGTTTGTTCTGTTCATGTATTTTAAACTTTGTTTGCTTTTAATGTATGCCTATTTCTAATGTTGATCTTGTATTGTCTTCACACGCAGTGGGAGGAGGTGAGCATCATGGATGAGAAGAACATCCCCATCAGAACATACCAGGTGTGTAATGTAATGGAGGCTAGTCAGAACAACTGGCTTCGGACTGACTGGATACGGCGTGGCCCGGCCCAGCGTATCTACATTGAGATAAAATTCACCCTGCGTGACTGTAACAGCCTGCCTGGTGTCATTGGCACCTGCAAGGAGACGTTCAACCTTTACTACCTAGAATCCGACACCGACAATGAGCGTTATGCTCACGAAAGCCGTTTTGCGAAGATCGACACGGTGGCGGCGGATGAGAGCTTCACGCAGGTGGATATCGGCGATCGGATCATGAAGCTAAACACTGAAGTTCGGGATGTTGGGGTGGTCAGCCGGAAAGGTTTCTATTTGGCCTTTCAGGATGTAGGAGCCTGCATCGCTTTAGTTTCCGTTCACGTGTTTTATAAAAAGTGTCCGTTAGCTGTGAGGAACCTCGCGCAGTTTCCTGATACGGTAACAGGGGCGGACACATCGTCTCTCGTGGAGGTGCGCGGCTCTTGTGTGAACCATTCGGAAGAGCAGGAGGTTCCAAAGATGTATTGCGGTGCAGACGGAGAGTGGCTGGTGCCCATTGGTAATTGCCTGTGTAATCCTGGATACGAGGAATGGAATGAGCAATGCCAGGGTAAGACCCATTTGCCGTTAAGATTTAAACAGACTTAAATAATCAAATGCTACCTACATCTGCTACAATTTTAATCCACAGATACTGATTTTCATCCATCTATCTATCCATCCAACTATCCATTCATTCCTCTGTCCAAAGTGTCCATCCGTCCATACATAGGTCAATGATGTGATGTGAATTTTATTGCCCGGATCTATTATGTTATTAAAAAAATACAATTCACACAAAACAATCACTTAAATACACTTCTACAATGACGAACGTGTGTTCAGTACAATTTTGATATTTTTGTGATAAATGTCTTAAATGCAAGTATTTTAAATGTAGTTACAATGCAACAACATGCTTGTACATAATAAGTACATTGTATCAAATGGTTAAGTACATAGTAGTTAAGGCCACCTAATATAAAGTGGGTCCAAATCAAAGTCAGGTGGTGTAACCAAAATGCAGGTAGTCTTTCTGTTGTCATGTGACAAATTTTTTTTTAGGAGCCATTTAGACCCTCATAACCATTTGTGAAGTTTAAAAAAAGTCAGAAATTTTGATATTTTTATTAAAAAGGTCTACTCCATTCAGGTTAAATGGAGTAGCCCTAATAAATCGTCTTGTTATTGGTGACAAACAAATTCATGGCATTTGTAAAAAGTATTTTTTTACCTTGGGAAAATATTTTCGAAATTTTCTTGGAAATGAATGAAGAAGGAGAAAGGAAAGTATTTTAGGTGTTTTTGCTTGATGGTTACACCCAGCCGCGGGCCGTGCATTTTAAGTCTAGGCCTTCAGTGCGATTCATGCCATTAAGAAAACACAGTTTCACAATGAATAAGATGCCGTATGCTCATCATACATTATGTCACAGCTAACTAATAATACCAGTTGATATTTTAAAAACACATCCAAGCACGAAAGCCAGAACCAAGGATGTCTAATACCAAGAAAAAGCTCTCTAATAATATTTGCGATTTAAATTTTGCTTGCAATACATTTTGTTTCATCAGGGTACACGGTTACTTGTCAAACCTTATCCGACACTGAATGCTCCAGCAGCCTAATTTACACTTAGAAAACTCCTGATGTTGCTATAACAATGCAAAAAGCACTTACCAATTTACTTGAAGTGAAAATCAGTCCTCCTTTCCTGTTTAATTAATCAATTGCATGATAATGCAGAACATCTTGTGTTTTTAAATCCATAAGGATCTCTTTCTCAACGGCAGTACGAGCAGTGATGACAGCCGACTCGTCAGCAAGATCTTGTGCTCTTCGCTTTCAAATTACGTACATCATTTAAAGCGTGATTGCGTCACTCAAGGCCAGCTAGAAAGCCTCAACCGGGACATATCCTAAAGATCACACCCACAATGAACAAATAAATCAATCCGATTGGCTGATGAATCTGACAATCTGACTTTAGATGCCCATTCATTTGCACTGTTCAGGGATTCTGCAGAAATTCTGAAGGCCTGATGGGGTGGAGCTCAAACTCACGTGCTGCTTTGGCTAAGGAGCATGACAGTTGTCACACTTTGCTTGTAAGCATTGAGGAATAAATTCTGATTGGATAAATTTTTTTGTTTTTTGCTTTTCATTTGTAGATGAATTAGGAGTGGAAAGCGATTGAAAATACATATGCAATAAGGTCAATAAGAATGAAAGGAAGAAAAATATGTATTTATTAGGCATGTTACGCCAGCAGAGAAGGCTTTGCTGGCCCTGAGAAATCGCCACTGGTTACACCCCTTAACATTTTTTTTGTTTAGTTTTTAAATCCTTATTTTTTTTTTTTTAAATGCTATAAATATTTTTCAAAAATATATGAAACCAACATGGTCACAAACAATGCATTTGTATGAACCTGATACTGTACATATGTTTTAAACTATACTCTTAGAAAAAAGGTTCTTTGGCCTTCTATATAGAACCTTTTAGGGGGTCCCAAATATGAAGCGAGCGATAGAACCCTTTTGAGTTCCATATGGAACCTTTTCTTCTAAGAGTGTAGATTTCTCAATTTTATCATCTCAGACAACCTTATTTGTCTGCGACCCAAATACATCCATACATCTTTCGATCTATACAAACATACTGTACATACAAGCTTGCATCCTGTGGTTGTCCATCCATCTATCCATCTATCCATCTGTTTTAATCTTTGTTTATTTCTTCTCAAGCAAGTGTCTGTTATCAGGTGGTAATTAGCACCGCTGGTATAGCTGTATACAAAGGAGAGATGACAGAAGAGGAGGCAAATCCTTGAGTGTGGTCCTAAGTGTTCTAACTGAACTAAGTTCATTATAATCTAGTTAGGCTCTGGACTTTGTAGTTAACTGATTTTACGCCATTTTTTTATGCCACTTAATAGGATATATTATAGGGGTGGGGATCACAAGGTAACTGGCAATACAATATAATATCAGCTCAGTGGTTAAGGCTCTATCATGGCTGACCCTGCACTCTGACCCCAGCCTAGCTGGGATATGTGAAAAACAAGAATTTCACTGTATATGTGCAAATGTGTGATAAATAAAGAAAATTATAAAAAAAAATATCAATATTTAGGTCACAATACGATATTATTGCGATTCTTTATTTTTGGTGCATTGCAATTCAAAACTATGATATATTGCGATAAATTTACGCAATGTTTCTCATTCTCAAGCATATACGACCATAATGGCTCCCTGTTTCTGTGGTTAGGTTAATGTAGCTAGTCTTTCTAAAATAAATTATAGTATTTATGAATGCAATAGTAGCCTGAACACTTTAAAAACATTATTACACAGTTTTAATACACAAAAGTATAGTTGATTTCACCTAAAAGGTTAGCCTGTATAATATGATACTAAAATGTTTGTCATAATACCTCAGTTAAGGTTACTACTGTAAAATCATAATACATTTCAGTAAGGGTGATTATGTGTAAAGCATGATAACTGCACCTTCTAAGGGACTATTGTTGAATTACTAGATCGATTTGGCAAAGAGAAGAAAATTTCCCATCACCACAACATTAATGTGGAAAAATGGAAATCAAAATATCGATATTTGGCGTGCAAATATCAATACAATATCACAAGGAAAAATATCACAATACTTTAACATATTGATTTGTTCCCCCACCCTAATGTATTTCAGTGTTTAGGAGAGTGTGTGTGTGTGTGTGTGTGTGTGTGTGTGAGAGAGAGAGAGAGACTGAAAGAGTGAGAGAGTCTGAGAAAGATGGAATGAGTTGAGACATGTTATCAAGAATCTAAAAATGGAGCTAAAAATGGAAGAGGGCCTTGAGTGTGATGAATAGATCTGTGGAGGAGAAAAAAATTTAATTATCCCTAAAAGTGTCATTTCATTCTGCCATAGATCAACCTAAATAGAGACCATGACAATAATAAATACACACATTTCACAGAAGTGTTGACAGAGAAGATTCTAGGCATGTGGAGCTATGTGTAGATATTTGCCACAAAGAACACTGCAAACACTTTGCCTGGTTTCTATAGTGATGATCAGAGAAAACAGGACCACCATTGACCTCTGCTCTAAGAGGTCACAGATCAAAGGTTATGTTCTCGCTCAGTCCTCAAGTGCAGTCATCAGCTGTTTAACATTTCCTGGTGTGTGTGTGTCAAGTGCATGTTGAGTTTGAGAGGAATTATGTTAAAGGAAAGTTATAAGTTGTTCCTTTATGAATACTGATGATATTTGAATCCATATTAATAACTGGAAATTATGAATAGCGAAGCGTTGTTATATCTTTTCACCCTTTGAGTTTGCATAAAGACTACAGAAAAAAGCTGAAAGTCCTTGTTTGTTAAAGCCAGTGTTGGAAAATGTTACTTTTAAAAGTAAAGCTTTACATTATCGTGTTACTAGTAATAATTAGGAATGGGAATCGTAAGGAATTTAACGATGTCTGTTCCGATTCCATAGCGTTTCAATTAACGATTCGCACTTGTGAAGGAAGAAATATTTGGAAATAAGAAATGCCATTTTTATTGCATTTACTGCCAGAAGCAGTCTGTTTCCAAATGATAAGATCATTTCAGATTTCAACAGAGCAGAAATAACAAATCAAAGATACATTTAACACAATTCCAGAAAAGGTGAAACAGCATTAAATAAAACTGTAAAAGTTCTTGGTTCATTTCGAACTGGACATAACAGAAATCAGAATCAGCTTGTAAGATTAATTCGCTCGGAATTACACTGGTCGCACGCTGTGTTTCGCGCTGTAGATTCAAAAGAACCAACTCATTGAAGTCATTTGTTCAGGAATCAGACACTGATCGTGCTGTGCACTACTCGCTGTAGATTCTATCAACGCTACGTGCTGTAGATTCAAAAGAGCCGGCTCACTGGAGTCATTTGTTTCGGACCACACTGGTCACGCTGTGCGCTACTCGCTGTAGAACAGAAAGTCATGATAATCATAGGGTTCCAGAATTCCTTGGATTTTGTAGACACTATTGTTAGGCTTCTTGAAAGGAGTCTTCAGTCGCAAAGAGCCTCAGGGTTCTGTGAGAGTTTTGGAGGTTCTTTGGAGGGAATTGGGGGAGGGGTCTAGGGCAGGTCAGAGGACGCTGACTCTTTCATCATCTCTGACGCGCGGTTGACAGCTGGAAAGGAGAAATTTATTAAGACATCAAAACTCTTTGACAGCTGGGGTTCCACAGGATGCCATGGAAACAAAGAGCTGTGATCTTGCCTGCTCTCCATTGTCTATACGGGCCGATTGGGGGAAGGCAGGAGAGACCCCTCTCTGATGGGTTCTCTGCTGTGAGAAGTCTTCTCTGGTGTCATTTATGCAGCCTGTTGCATGAGAAACATCACAAATGTGATCTTTATCAAATCTAAAATGCTTCTCATAGATAGCACTGAGATTACATGGAGACCAAAAGGAGATTTTTGACTCATACGGTAACTTATGTATCATCTAGTGTTTCAGAAAACTCACAAAATGTATACTTTTATAGTAATAGTTCACCCTCATGTCGTTCCCAAACCTGCAAGGCTTCATTTCTTATGTGCAACAAAAAGGGGACATGTTTGAATGAATATTGTGGTTCTTTTTAATACAATGGCAGTTGATAGTGTCTTACTTTAAAGCTCAAAAAATGACACAAAGTATCATAAAAGTCGTCCATGCGATGACTCCATCATATTCCAAGAATTGTGAAAGGCATACTATAGGTTTTCATAAATTTTTCAGTTCAAATCTTGATGTTTGTTGCACATTCTTGAGTGCTATGAGAGAAGTTCGTTCAAAGTGGCACACGTGTTGTTTTTAGTGCTTAACGACACAAGTTCTCGCACGGACACACAAGCCACTGTAAATTAGCTTCTCTTATATAGCACTCATGAACGTGCAACAGACGTCAAGATTTTAACTGAAAAATTTACAACGTTACTTTCTTCCGTAGGACACGAAAGGAAAGAAAATTTCAAGAATGACCACGTCCTGGACGCTCTTTTGGTTCCAGATCGTGCACCATATTCCAAGTCTCCTGAAGCCATACGATAGCTTTGGGTGAGCAATGGACTGACATTTAAGTCGTTATTTTAATGGAAAATCAATCTATTTCTCACCCAAAGCTATTCCATGGCTTTAGAAAACTTGAAATATAGAGCTCGAGTTATATAGACTTCTTTTTAAATTGTTTTATGGTACATATTAAAATACGAAAGTTCCAGTGCTCCTCAAACGGGTTTGGAACGACATGAGGGTGAGTAAATGATTAGCCTACAGAATTTTCATTTTTGGCTGTACTATTCCTTTAAGTTTAAGAGCTATAAAAAGAGCATTTACTGAGCTATAAAATTTCTTGTTAATAAAGGAAAGGACAGGAGAGGAAGGAATCAATCTCTCTCACCTTGCTTCATCACAATCTTTTTTTTTTCTTGTGCCATTTTTTCTGCGCTGGTGTATAACTATGCACCATGTTCCAGCTTTTTTTGGCCTCTTTTCTCCGACACGCCTGAATGGTTTAAACACACTCACACGTCAGGGTAAAACGAACAGGTCAGAGTTTACCTCGGCCTGAAGAGCTCCAAACACCCCATTTACAACATGCCATTGAAACCAGAGGAAACAGAGATAGAGAGAGTCTTTTATGTGTGCTTGTGTATGAGTGGAACATCATTACCGAGGCGTTGAGAGCTGTTTATGGTTGGTTTTCTGTTCCCAGAGTTCTTTATCACTGACTGTCTCTCTCAACGCTGGTGCTTCTCGCTTTAAAAGGAGCGTGACAGAAATGCGAGGGACAGCGGCGCAGTAACGTTGATATAATGTTGCAGCTCACTGACAGAACCTAATATTAACCAGACTTAATGGACTCTCTGGAAGTCGTACAAGACAACGACAGGAGACGTGTGGCCTCGGCTAACCCAAATTTCACTCTTTCATTTCAGGAAGATTCAGCTGTCTTAAAGCGACAGTTCACCCAAAAATGAAAATTCTGTTATCATACGCACCCTCATATCACTCCAAAGACTGTTCCCCAGGAAAAAAAAAAAGAAGATATTTTTTTAGAGCACAGCGGCTCTTTTTTAAACAATGAAATTGCAGATTTTAACAGAACTTAAATGCTTGTCATTCACAGAGTTGTGTGTTTGTTAATACTGTAAATATTTTGGCTAATTTGATAAATCATTTGTCAAATCTGTATCCTTAACTCAGTTGATCACATTGTAGCATATATAAATCTGCGTTTATAAATCATAATTAACATATTTAAAGGAATATTTTGGGATTAATACAAATTAAGCTTAATCGATAGCATTTTTGACGTTACCAATTACCACAAAAAATTACTTTGACTCGTCCCTCCTTTTCATTAAAAAAGGCTAAAATCTGGGTTTCAGTGAGGCACTTACAATGAAAGTCAATCCGTAAACGTTAAAATACTCACTGTTTCAAAAGTATAGCCACAAGACGTAAACAATATGCGTGTTAACATGATTTTAGTGTGATTAAATTGCTTTTTAACCTTTTCTGTATAAAGTTATAACCGATTTTGCAACTTCGTTGCCATGATGACATCACGCCGTAAACCCTAAAACCTTAAAACAACCGAAAAAAAACTACAATTTCAACAACTTTACATTTCAAATAATACATGAGTTTTAACATAAGAATGAATTTAATTGCTTTTACATAACGAGCTTCACATTCAGGCCCGGCTCCTGCCAGCTATGCTAGGGTGGGATGGTGGATATCATAGGTGGGCATTTTGGATTCGTTGGCGGGGGGGGGGGGGTGGGTGGGTACTCAGACTTAATATTTAATGTCTTTAATTGGCATAACAATGGTGTAATTGTTAAGATCATAAGACCCATGAGTATACTTTACACTTATTCCCCGTATAAAATTTGTGGGCCCTGACAACCTTATTCTTGGTATACTACCTCCATTACTAAGAAACAAATTATAAAAATACTCCTTCAGAAAAATTAGAATTGAAGCCTTAAAGCAAATTACAAAGACAAATCAGAGTCCCCATGAATGCAAGGATGGAGTGGAGAGAAATAACATTTAGGATAAATACAAGGATAGAGTGGAAGAAATATATTAGATGGGAAGATCAATAACATATAACATTAAGAACCTAAAATGTGAACACAGATGGAAATTGCTTAAAGAAGTAATGATATAATATTAAACAATGACGATTCTTTCTCTTTGACTATACAGATTAATTGGTTACATAGAAATGTAATTATTAGCAATTATACTGCCCTACAAAAGTAAAACGCTAAATGGAGATATGACTGAAATAAGGTCTTTGATCTGTCCTGTAACAGAGGAGTTTCTCGCATATGCCGATTTTCAGTGAAAACAGTGTGAAAATGCAGTAACTACAAAATCCACATCAAAATAATTCAAGCCATTTTTCTCCGTTTCAGAGTTAATTACTGAGTCTGGACTTTGTAGGATAGTAAAGGGTACTGTTATTACCAGTGAAACTAAACATATGTAAAGTCATTTAGGGAAATATACAGGAATTTAGATGGATGGATGGATAGAAAGAAATGCCATGTAAGCACCAAAGGTTATTTTCATGGCAAAAACAGATTAGTTTAAAGCACAACGACCAAAAATAAACAACAAACTATCACAGCACTGTAAAAAGATGTATATAAAGAGGCGAAGACAGACAGTATGTCTCTCGTCAGCGACACCCAACTTTTAACAGGGGAAACAGAAGCACTCATCCCGCAAAACACTGTATCTAGGCCTGATCGCGAACAGGACCATCAGCTAAACATGTGTTAAAGACGTCACATCTCTGAGATACAACCAGGCTTTTTATGTGCACTAAAAAATATGCATTGCACAAAAATATTTCTTATTACCGCCCTCGCTCGCGTGACGTCTCTTGAGTGTGTCGTTGCTTTCGGCCAATGACAAAAGTAGAAAAATACTACAAATTTCTGGTGCTATTTTGTGATTGGTTGGGACAGCCTACAGCCAATCCACAATATTTGCAACACACAGCCCACATCAAATTGCTTTTATCCAATGCACAAATCATTAAAAAAAATGGGTGGGCTCAGACCACCCCTGCCCATGCCTACATCCGGCCCTGTTCATATTTCTGCCTTAAAATGCTGTTAATTCATCCTGACTTTTATTGAACTCGGAATCATCCTTTAGATCAGAATTCTTCAGATTTTACTCAAAATTAGCACAGGAAAGTGAGAAAAACCCCTGCAGATTCTGTCTGGGCCATATGAGAACTAATGTCATTTATTATTCTAATGCATTTATTAATTTTAATGTTGAAGTATATATAACTTTTAACATTTAAAAAGTATTATTATATTGAGAAATTAACATTTACCAAGATTAATAAATACTGTAAAAGTATTTTTAAGTGAATGCAAACTATCACTTCTATCCCTTAAAATTCAGCTCTGTTCTGTAATACTTTAGTGGTATAAAGATTAAACTATTTCACTGCTGTAGTCATTTCCTACAATATATAGTTTGGCATTAGAAATAGTTTTAGTGTTTTAGCTATCAATGGCCGGTTTTGATTTCTTACTGGAAATTCTGTATTGAATTGTTTTCGCTAGCTCTCATTTTCCTCTGCTGTTGAATCTGTCTTTTATTTTCTGTAGAGAGGGGGGAAAGAGAGACAGAGAGAGAGAGAGACATGTAAGAGGAAGAGTGAACAACAAAGAGTGAGACAGCGAGAATTAAAGAGGTGATCAGAGAGAAAAACAGATTTATCACCACACAGGGAAGGTCATCGCCCTCTTCTTATAATGAACAGGAGGTGATGTCTGGAGGAAGAGAACGTTTTAGCTTGTCTTTGATTTCTTTGATTTCTTTTACTTCTCATTCACTTTATGTTCCTTTAAATCTCCCTTTGATGTGATTTTCAGACACTGTCTCTCTCTTTCTCTATCTGTCGCTCTCTTGTAACAATAGACTGTGATTGTGAGGTTTTCACTTGCAATCTTAAACTTATCAAACTGTAGGAGGTGTGTAGGTGGTCTTTTCTCTGTTTTACTCCTCTCGGTGAAGTTACAGCATGATGGTGTTAAAATGAATGTGTTCTTAGACAGATACACACTGGAATATAATGAAGCACATGGTTGTTTCTATGTCTATTATGCATTAAAATAATGTCTAGGTAGGCAGCTTACTAGGTTTTGAAATGGAGCCTGTATTTTGTAACACAAACAGGCATCAGAGTGGTGCAAATTATAGCAACTGACACAAAGATGCTTCAGGCACAAAGAAATGCAATATCATTCTGTATATGTGTTTGTGTGTGTGCCCATTCTCATTAGCCAGTGATTTACAGTAGAATATCAGCATAAACTGAGCACATTACTGCAGTTACACATACATGTTTGCCTAGTTAGTAGCCTACAAGTGGCAGACTTGTATTGTGTTTAGATATGGCTAATTGTACTACACTACTATACTACAGACTAACCCTAACCCTTAAAAAACATTTTTGCATTTTTACAATTAAAACAATAGCATTATTTTTATTATGTACTTTATTTGAGTCTCTTTTATATGGAACCCTTTGATAGAAAATAGTTTTTGTTCCCTTGCAATAGTTTGCATTATCTCACAAAATGTTTCATATTTCCTCCCACAGTCAAAAATCAAAGATGGCGCTACTGTGAAGGTCTATTCCCACGCTGTACCCTTATGGCCTCAGTACTTTTATGTGTAAGGACATCCTTAAAGTATAGCATATTAAATCCATGCAAACACACACAGCAGCACTGCAACAGCAACGTGATGTGTACGTGTTTGAAGGTGTGGGTACTTGTTTTCCCAGCAAGCCAATTGAAACCTGTTGTTAATGGCTCTCCTGTTCACTTAGCTCCCATAAACACACACACTCACACACACGTACACACACACAAATGCACAATGGTAGGTGTTGCAGCTCCAGACAGACTGTCGTCCGAGCATTTCCAGCAGTTTAGATAAACAACCTAAAAATACATGCGTTTTTGTTTTTTTTCAGATTGACTCTATAGGTCACACACACACGCACACACGCACACACGCACACGCACACACACACACACACACAGGTTTACATACTGTAGCTCTAAGGATATTCTGTCCTATAGACTTCATTTGTGTCAATATAATGCAAAATGTAATGACTACAGACTAAGGGGAGGTTCACACTGAACACATGTAAAACAACTACATACAGTACTACATACAGTAATACAGTACCAACTGAAAAACACAAAAAACGTGTTCGCTGTGAATGGCCCCTAACCCCACCCCTTTTGCTAAAATAAAAATTCATATAAAATATAATATCTGCATATGATGATAATGAAATATATTTGTATTATATTTATATTATAATAATATTAATAATGATCTTATTTCTTTTAAAACTGTAGAATATTTTTTTTTTTTTTTTTTTTAGGAACACTTCCAACTGTATGGCTGAGAGTACTTCCAAATAAGATACATGACATACATGGGATGAATTTGTTTTGATACTCTGTGTGTGTGTGTGTGTGTGTGTGTGTGTGGGCAGGTTTAAGTGGTTTACGAGGACTTTTTTTTAGGTTACAAACTGGTAATTACAAGGTAATTATGCTATAATGTGGTTTATGAGGATATTTCTAGTGTCCCCATAATTTAAATCGCATAAAAAACATACTAAACGATGTTTTTTTGAAAATGTAAAAATGCAGAAAGTTTTTGTAAGGGTTAGGTTTAGGGGTAGGGTTAGGGTTAGGGGATAGAAACTATAGTTCGTACAGAATAAAAATCATTATGTCTATGGAGAGTCCTCATAATGATAGCTGCACCAACTGTGTGTGTGTGTGTGTGTGTGTGTGTGTGTGTGTGTGTAAGAGAGATTAAAATGTAAACATGCACCCACCTGCATGTGCGTATTGTGACACATGCTATGTAATATCTGTGTTTATGTTTGAAGTGGTTATTTATGAAGAGTTGTTTTACTCTTAAGTATTTATAGATTAACCCAATTTGACCTAAACCATGTGGTGTGTGTGTGTGTGTGTGTGTGTGTGTGGTGTGTGTGTGTGTGTGTGTGTGTGTGTGTGTGTACCACTACAAACTCAACAGATCTATCGTGAAAAAATTGTGTATGGAACTAATTTGCATATCCTCCTCAACCAGTACTTCCTGTATTAGAAAATAGGGCTGCAACTCTTCACGTTTAACAATACCTGCAAACCTTGCCAGACATACTCTCCTCTCATTCCCTCTCTCTCTCTCTCTCTCTCTCTCTCTCTCTCTAATCTCTCCATTCTTTTATTTTCCTGATAGTTCCTATCAAAATCCAAAGGCTTTATTAATTGCTTACAGATTTAAGGCCTACAGGGTGTAAAAGATTCAGCTAGAGATAAACTGATGCTAAATTTTGGGGAATTCCTCTCTTTGAATGGGGGGAGTTGTTGTACATGGTTCAGTGAGCATGGAGTTCATTTCATTTCAGGAACCCACCAAATCTGTTATATGTAAAAAAAAAAAACATTCTTTAACACAACCCCAACAATGACATTTTGATTTCATTATGTTTATTAATAAATAATTCACCCACACCTTCAATGAAGCGAATGATGTATTCACATTGCGTTGAATTCGTTTTGTTTAGGAGAGGTCAAGTTCAGGTGGCTTAAAGGGATAGTTCACAGAAAATTAAAACTTATGTAATTTAAAATAATGTACTCACCCTCATGTCGTTCCAAACCTGAATGACTTTCTCTCTTCTGTTGAACACAAAAGGAGATGTTTAAAGAGCATTTAGGGCCTGTCAAGCTCCATAAAAAACTAAAAATGCCATAACAATAGTGTATACGACTCATTCACTGTATACTGTAAACGTCCTCTGACGTCCTATAATACTGTTGCTTTACTTAAGTCGTTATTCACTCAAAATCTTGTCTGAAATTCTAATTCGCACTTCCACATATTTAAACTTGACGCTCCGTGATCAGTTACAAGATATACTACAATGACGTTCGCCATCATTGACATCAAACCTTGTGCTACATGACTTTACATGCCATGTTTGAAAATGCACAAGTGCGAATGAGTTTTGAGAGCTACAGTGGAGGGCAAGGTTTTCACTCAAGATTTTTCATTTTGAACTATTCCTTTAAAATTTGGGTCTGGTATGAAAAGTCAATATTTGAGAAATTAAGCCTTTATTCAGTGAAAGTTTGTGTAGGCCCCATTTACTTGCATTAACGTGCATTTTTGGTGATCGTATTGCTATCGGATAGCACTTGACCACATTAAATGCCAGGTGTAAATTCACCCAAGACGAACTGTGAACGGATCGTGATCGGATCACTGAAACCACATTCAGAGGTGGTCAGGAACGGATTCTGACCACATTCAAAGAAGGTGTATATGCAAATGCATTTTTTTTATTCGGATACAACTATGTAAGTAATTTATTATGTGATGAGGTTATACTACAGTCATCCGTTGTAAAATGTTGTTTTGTGTGTTCTTGCCTTTCTCTGTTAATTCAGCCATCACAGTGTGAAGAACACAACAGACACGGCCGTCTTGCAATCTTTCCACCTAAACAATGAAATAAAATCATTCCTTTAGAATACACTTGGAATATCTTGTCACTCTTCTCAAATCCCTCTAGCTCACATTTCTCTCCTTTTCTAATCACTTGCGACACTCATGTGAAACCAGTCTTCACTTGTGCGTTTCAGATGAAACATATACAAAGCTCTGAACGCACGATGAATATCATTGAATTTGCCTCGGCGACCCCAAATTTAGCTTTGTCAGCCATCAAAAAATCTTAAATGAAGGAAAAACCCTGAATGTTAAAGTAATAGAAAGCATTTGAATTATCCATCATTGTTTTTAAAATTTGTTTAAAGATGGATAATTTTCAGTTACCACCACAGGCTCTAATGTAATATGTAAGTAGTGTTTTCCATTTTGTGTGGGTAACTTTGATCGGATCTCTATCCGATCACAGTGGAGACGCATTTGACTCCAAGGTGTAAATACAATCCAGTGAAAGAATTTCCAGATACCATCTGGATATGAAACGCATGTTAATGGGGCCTAGACTTTCATTAGATGTTTGTTATGGAAAAATTATATACTGGTGTTCTTCCTTCATATGTTGAGTAGCTTGCAGATCCAAGTTGTTCTGTGCTGGTTGGTGCTAGTTTAGAGATTATTCCATGCTTTTTGCCATACTGGAATTGTCAAAAATGTGCTGTTAAGTTTTGCTGGTTAAGCTAATCAGAGGAAATTTGTGTTGCTCAGAGCTTGCTCTTTCATAACTCAGCAGATTCAGTGGAGTCCAGTGTGTTTAATCTTTTTGTATTTGGCTGAAAAGTTGTTGAGTGGCTCACCAATGTATTTGATTTCTTCTAATAAAGAAAAGTAGGCTGGACCAAAATGCTTGTGTTGGGCTGATCTAACCTTTTTTGCATGTCACCCTTCTACACACTTAAGCCAAAAAAATAAATAAAAAAATACCTTTGTGACAGACCTTTACAGCTATAGACAAATGTGGCACAAACAAGAGATGCAGTACTGTTAGGATCTCACCTGCTGAGGAGAACCCAGCAAATGGTTCTCCTTTGATCAAACTCTCTCTGTGTTATTCTGATTTTATGGGCCTTTGGGTTCACACCTTAACAAACTTACAGATGCAGTTGGTCACAATAGCTGGGTTTCCATCCAAATGTTTCGTATATTTAAGTGCATTTCTAAAAATTGAACTAAAGAAAATTTGAATATTTGCACATTTCTGTCCAATGCATCATGCTTATTTTCTTCAGGGAGCCCGCCTTGTCATGATGGAGCAGATGAACAACCTCCTTGCTTCGGGAGAGTTGTATTTGCAGTACTGGAGCAATGATGGTAGTTGTTTAACAAAACCAGAGCAGATAGTTTTCGTGGTTGTTGTTTTTACATCATTTATTCGGGTCAAGAGACAATGTCCCCAGATGAAGTACGTCGAAATCTATTCATACTACTCACATGCATACCTGAAAGAACGTACTGTTTTGTCGGCCTTCATCAAATACAGTACATACTGTGAAAGTATGTGGTTTTGGACGCAGTCATGGATTTAACCACTGGAGTCTTATGGATTACCTTTATGCTGCCTTTATGTGCTTTGTAGAGTTTTAAAGATTTGGATCCTGTTGACTTGCATTCTGTGGACATACAGAGCTGTGATATTCTTCTAAAAATCTTTGTTTGTGTTCAGCAGAACAAAGAAAGTCATACAAGATGGCATGAGGGTGAGTAAATGATGAGAGAATTTTAATTTTTGTGTGAACTATTCCTATAAGAAGCCTGATAGGGACACCAGCATGCAAACCAAAGCATCTAAAGCAGAAGGAATCTATACATACTTAAGAGTTCACCGTGATTTGGTGATTGTGTTTTTTGTTCAGATTAATATTATTACTAGAGCACTTTAGATCTTCTCGACCAGACATAAGGAGATGGATGGCTTCCTGTTGGAATCAGAATAGAGTTTGTTAAGGTGAAGTCAGGCTTCTATGAATCAGTGAGTTTTGAAGCCCTCAGGGTGGGATCAAGGTCAACATGTGGGGTGAGTGAGTCATCAATCAACATGATCTGCCCTCCCTCCGAATGTTTGTCATTAATCACCCCGATGGGCTTGCTGTTCATGTGTGTGTATGTGTGTGTGTGTGTGTGTGTATGAGGGGGTCAGAGGTAATTGTTAATTAGTGACTGAGCCTTGTAGAACAACAGATGCCAGACCATGAGACAAGAAGCCAATTTATGTTTTCTTTTAAGTGTGTGTGCGGGTGTGGGTGTGCTAGAGAGATCTTCCTTGCCCTAAGGAGAGGAAACTGATCTTGACGTTTTGTTTAAAAAATAAAAAATAAAAAATAAATCCTGGCGCTCTGCAAACTGTCATTAACACACACACACACACACACACACACACACACACACACACACACACACACACACGTTGGTGCAGCTATCATTATGAGGACTCTCCATAGACATAATGATTTTTATACTGTACAAACTATAGATTCTGTCCCCTAACCCTAACCCTACCCCTAAACCTAACCCTCACAAAAAACTTTCTGCATTTTTACATTTTCAATAAAACATCATTTAGTATGTTTTTTTAAGCGATTTGAATTATGGGGACACTAGAAATGTCATCATTAACCACATTTATAGCATAATACCCTTGTAATTACCAGTTTGTAACCTAAAAAAATTTCCTCGTACAATACTTAAACCTGCATACACACACATACACACACACACACACACACACACACACATTCATGCAGGTTTGTCTAGGTATCTACATGTAGACTTCCCATTGGTTTCATTTTCTCCAAGCGAGAGTCAACCAAAAATGACAATTCTGTCATAATTTACTCACCCTCATGTTGTTCCAAACCTGCATAACAAAAACTGTGGATACAGTGAGGCACTTACAATGGAAGTGAATGGGGGCCAATCCATAAATGTTAAAATACTCACTGTTTCAAAAGTATAGCCACAAGACATAAACAGTATGTGTGTTAACATGATTTTAGTGTGATAAAATGACTTTCTAACATTTTCTGTGTAAAGTTATAGCCAATATTACAAATTTGGTACCATGATGACATAACACCGTAAACTCTCATTGATTTTATCACACTAAAATCATGTTAATATGTATAATGTTTATGTCTTGTGACTATACTTTTGAAAGTGAGTGAGTATTTTAACATTTACAGACTCTCCCATTTACTTCCATTGTAAGTGCTTCACTTGAACCATGAGTTTTGATTTGTTTTTTGTTTTTTATAATTGAGGGACAAGTTAAAATTATTTGATGTACTGAACCCGGAACATTCTTTTAAGCAGATTATACATAGTATAAATAAAGCCTAACCCCAAAATATCACTTTTATAGGTGATTTAAGAGTTAAATAGAAATATTATTTAGTGTGGTTTTAAACCATTTAATGTTTTGAAAATGTCTCCAAAAGGAGTTTTTTAGGATTTAGCATCTAGCTAAATTCAGGGGACATGCATGCTTACAGAATGAACAAATTTCACTGGAGTAAAAGTATTTTTTGGTGACGAGAGAGATAGAATTAGTAAGAGGAGAAATAGGCCATGTGCACACTGCAGTGTTTTGTGAGCGACAACTGGATTTTAATGTATGAGTGAAATAATCGTAAATGATCTTCTTTAATGAAAATACAAGATGGTTTTGTGTGTGTGTGTGAGTGGATTCTGAAGAGAAAATTTTGACCAGGCCACCCACTGATGTAGTCCGTCTCTCAGCGTCTCACTAATGAAAAGACGTTAATTTGAGGTCTGTCTTTTAGGGGTCAGAAACATGACAGATTTACAGAGCCTTATAACCATTAGACATTATAGAATGTAGAGGGTGTTTCTTCAACTTCAGTCACTTTCAAGTCCCAGGGGTTGATTTTTATTAAAACTAACAAATGTAAACTTTTTTCTTTTTGTTATATGAAGGTCACATTAAAACTGACTTGGAAACTTTTCATAATTTATAATTGATACTTTTGAAATGTCTCTTATGTACACATTTTCCTGTTTTTAGCCATGTCCACCATTTCCACGTACTGTGGACTAATTGCAAAAAATTGGTCTCATTTTTCAGAAAATCCCATAAATAAAAAAAAAGGACTCTGATTATTCATAAATAATATTGTATGCATTAATTAATATAATTACATAATTTATTTTTTCTTTTTTGTCCTAACTTTGTTAACATATGTAATTCTGCGCCCCTATTCACAAAAAATCTAAAGGCTAAAAGTAGCTCCTAATGCAAAAATTTAGGAGCAACCCTTAAAAATTAGGGGCGTGTCACTCCTCATTTTAGGACTTGTACAATTTTCATCTAAGAGTGATTAATGAAGCATTTTAATGCTAAAATTAGCTCCTAAACCCACAACAACTTAGAAGTCGTCCTGAGGACTTCTAAATCCTTAAGAGTGACTCACAAACGATCCGAAGCATGACTGCTGTCATCAATGCACATTAAAAACAATATATTAGAATATTATTATAACATTGACCATTTAAAAAGGCATCGCCTGAATCACAATTGAGTCTATGTATTTTAATAATATAATATTATAAATATTATAATATTGAAATTGTCCTTTAAAAAAGGTACGCCTGAATCGCGAGGGTGTTGTCATTATTGCAAACTTAGTTAAAGATGCAGTTACCTCTCCCAAAAACTGAAATGACCAAATTACACCGAACATGGGTGCCTGCAGGATTTCATCTGAGGGTCTGCACAGAAATCTGCCATGTACAACCTTATATCTAGGGGAGTCCGTAGGCATGCTACCCTGGGATAATTGTTTTGCAAAAAACAACACCAATGCATTCAATTCTGGTGACTTTGAAAAAGCATTTTTTTTCTCGAGTATGACTAGCGTTCATGTAACTACTGGCTAAAGCATTTCTTCCAGTAACCGTTCAGAACAGACGTGTTCTCGTGCTAAATAAGCAAAACTCACCACAACGAATAGAGCAGAACGCAAGTGTCTCGAGACGCATTTTTATCAGTTGAAGTTCTTTTTTAATTTAAAGCAGCTTCTAAAAATGCAGCGCTCCTGTGAGAGATCCTAAAAACACAGTGAAACGTGAGGCAGTTGTCAAAAGACATCCAGCGAATGTTTACATGGAAAACGATTGAATTGCCAGTTGAAGCGCTCATGGTACGCACAGTGCGTGCGGCCGAACAGCTGAAGGTGCCACTGACCCTGGAGATAAAGGTTTTGATAACTCTGCGCTCACTGACCACATCAAAATAAAACTGTGTAGCGCAGATGAATTGGGAATTTCTGTCATTTGTATGTACATACTATATGAACAACTGTATTTACAATTATATATGCCCTCTCCAGACTGCACATCATCCGACAGTTCATAGCATAATTTTTCTGTGGGTGCGTGCTCACTGCTGAGGAAAAAGGAGGCATTCATGGGGAATCACAGCAATCGTGGGGCTACCCGTTTTTTTATGCTGTTGACGGGATGCACACTCGTTTCATTATATTAACACAGGATGAAGAAATGTTAATCAACCGAAAAATATCTATCTATCTATCTATCTATCTATCTATCTATCTATCTATCTATCTATCTATCTATCTAACTGCCTGCCTGCCTGTCTGTCTGTCTGTCTGTCTGTCTGTCTGTCTATCTATCTATCTATCTATCTATCTATCTATCTATCTATCTCTAACTGCCTGCCTGCCTGCCTGTCTGTCTGTCTATCTATCTATCTATCTATCTATCTATCTATCTATCTGTTTGTCTGTCTGTCTGTCTCTGCATGTATGTATATATATATATATATTTCATTGTCTGTCTTAGCTGGCAAATAGCAGTTCCCTGTCTACCAATCACTGATGGCGATTTAAAAGAGCGCGTTAATAAAACGTGACGTCATCCATAGCAATGAGATCAACTCCGCCTTACTCTTATCTTACGTAAGATTTCCTTACTAAAACTTGCTCTTAACAGTTTTGTGAATAGGTTTTAAGCAAAACATCCTAGCTAGGAACTCTTTGGAGAATTGCTAGTGGTAAGATAAAAATCTTTGTGAATATGGGCCCTGGACATACAAGTCTTATTTCATTCCACTAGATGGCAGCAAGCACTAGAAATTATCATTTTTTTCTCTATCACATTCCATCACAATATACAGATCTGAAATGTAGGTGGCGCACTAACACATTTTAGCCCTCACAAATGTGCTCGTCCATAGACATTCAGTCTAATTTTCAGTTCATGCACCACCCTTGTTGTTTCATTGAATATCTCGGCCTCTGAGTGGACTAGAAGCTCAATTTAAGTATCATTATAAAGCTGGGGTCCCCTTTGCGATGATATATAAAATTTTATCATCAGTAGTCGAGAACATATTTTTTCTGATTATTTGTTTAGCACGCTTTTCCTGCTGAATGGCATATTTTTTTCTGGACATCTAAGATATAACATTAGATTATTCACACAAGCAAGCAAATATTACTACATATGGGGGGTAGAAAAAACAAATGTTTTGAGGTCTTATTTTGTTATTTTATGTAACATAAATGCAGAAGTGATGGTTATCTCTGAAAAGTTCAGATTCTAAGCTCTCAAATGAAACCTCATATGCCTGACTTATGTATACAGGGGCTTTAACATTTTAAGCGTAAACATTTTTTGCGATATAGCGAAAAGTCCAGAGTCCAGAGAGTTTAAGGGATTCACTATGAAAATACATTATAATCTAAAGAAATAGTTAAGTAAACAAAAACCATCTATCATTTTTTTCCAAAATTACGACTGTCCCACAGTCTATTTTTAAAACACTATTTTAAGTCCACTGTACTAAAAGTGCCCAACATTGACGCAACACCCAAGAATGTGTATATAGAAACCAAAAAGAGACTTTATTTGTATATTATTTGAGAAGGCTGCATCATTGTTTGTGCATTTGGATCAATCTTAAACAGAGATTAAGCACAGAGACTGTTGGTTTTTGTTCATGAGAAAATTAATTGAAATACACTCAGACAGACAGCATATACTAATGTTGCAATCCAATTTGCTTACTATCCATACTATACAGTATGGTTAATCATAAATAAGTGTGTTCTATGAATCAGTGCATTAAAAATAGTATTCCAAAGGTAACAGGATGGCTATTTCCGATGGCTTTTCAAAGTATACAAACAGTAAGGTCTGGTTATTGTCATCTTACTTTACATATACTCAAAACTGGGGGTCCTGGGTAGCTCAGCGAGTAAAGACACTGACTACCACCCCTGAAGTTGCGAGTTCAAATCCAGGTAGCGCTGAGTGACTCCAGCCAAGTCTCCTAAGCAACCAAATTGGCCCGGTTGCTAGGTAGGGTAGAGTCACATGAGGTAACCTCCTTGTGGTCGCCATAGTGTTGTTCGCTCTCGGTGGGGCGCATGGTGAGTTGTGTGTGGATGCCATGGAGAATAGCATGATGCCTCCACACGCGCTACGTCTCCACGGTAACACACTCAACAAGCCACGAGATAATGCGCGGATTGACGGCCTCAGACGTGGAGGCAACTGAGATTCATCCTCGGATTGAGGCGAGTCACTGCGCCACCACGAGGACTTAGAACGCATTGGGAATTGGGCATTCCAAATTGGGGAGAAAAAGGGGAGAAAAAACAAAACATACAGTATGCTCAAAATTATGTGCTTTTTTTACCACCAGTGAAATACTTCTAGTGCGTAGAAAGAGATGGGGTTTGTATGCACACCATATGTTTGAAGGTAAATGAAGATGAAAACCAGATATATATTTTTTAGGCAGAAGGAGTAGGAGGACACGACACGCTAGATTATTTTAACATCACGTATTCTTTGATTTATGCTGTCAAAACAAATTTAACTCAGATGTGTGAGACAGATTCTCAAGACGTATGGACGTAAGAATTAAAGGGCCGACTGGTGCTCTGTGTCTTAACCGCTGCATGCTGAGAGAATACCCAGAATTCCTCATTCATCATCCCCTCTCCTCTGGTCGCTCTCACCTCCCCACATTTCTCTCCTCATCCCTTCTCTCTCCATCATAAATTCATATAAATTGTTTTGTTGTACATGGAAAACTGGCAGATTTTCATGTTCTGTCTTTGTCAAGTCATATAGTTTATAATCATTTCATAGTTTAATTGTATAATAATCTAATAGTTTAATTCATACTCCTGTGGTTTCAGAGCTACTTGGATATAAGTGTAACTGATTTAAGATGTGTGCAATTTTTTTCATGTTAAAAGTCTTGTATCTCAGCTTAATATCCACAGTTAACTATAAGTAAGCCATTTGTAGGTTGATTTCAACTAAAAGTGTAACACTCTGGAGCTATCAAAACATTCCTCTGTTTGTTTGAGCATTCCGACCAGCCCGACACATCAACAATAGTTCAACCAATGGTGCAAGAGTATCTGTTTGTAACACCAAAAGAAATGGAGGATTTTTCTAGAATTCAGAAAAAGTCATCATTTTTGCACTTCGGTTTGGTGATGCTAGTGGTATAGCAAATACACACTTCAACTTTAACTTTAATTGTTTTACAAAGAATTAACATCTTCCTTTCTGTCTTTTCTCTTGTAGTTTGTAAAGTTGGCTACTACAGATCTCTGTCTTCAGACGGCAGCTGTCATAAATGTCCTCTGCACAGTTTTTCCATAAAGGAAGGAGCCACCACTTGTGATTGTGACAAAGGATATTACAGATCAGAGACCGACCCTGCGGCCATGCCTTGCACACGTGAGTTAAACACATACATACACACCAGTGTGTATCAGATGAAGTACAGAGGTGCCCAAGAAACAGTTTCCATCAGTACCTGCTATCCTACCTTCATAATATTTATTCTATTCTATTCTATTATGTTCTGTTCTGTTCTATTCTATCCTTTCCTGCCCCATACTATTCTGTCATGGTCTATCCTATCCTTTCCTATTCTATTCCGTTCTGTTCCGTCATATCGTATCCTATCCTATCCTGCCCTATTCTATTCTATTCTATTCTATTCTATTCTGTTGTATTTTATTCTATTCTATTCTGTCCTATCCTATCCTGCCCTATTCTATTCTATTTTATTCTATTCTTATTCTAGTCTATTCTGTCATGTCCTGTCCTGTCCTATCCTATCATATTCTATTCTATTCTATTCTATTCTATTCTATTCTATTCTATTCTATTCTATTCTGTCCTGTCCTATACTGTTCTGTTCTGTCCTATTCTATTCTATCCTGTCCTGTCCTTTCCTATTATATTCTATTCTATCCTATCCTGTCCTGCCCTTTCCTATTCTATTCTATTCTATTCTATTCTGTCATATTCTATTCTATTTTATTCTATTCTATTCTGTCATATCCTATCCTATCCTATCCTGCCCTATTCTATTCTATTCTATTCTATTTTATTCTATTCTATTCTATTCTAGTCTAGTCTAGTCTATTCTGTTATGTCCTGTCCTGTCCTGTTCTATCCTATTCTGTTCTATTCTATTCTGTCCTATACTGTTCTGTTCTGTCCTATTCTATTCTATCCTGTTCTGTCCTTTCCTATTCTATTCTGTCCTGTCTTATCCTGTTCTGTTCTGTCCTATTCTATTCTATTCTATTCTATCCTATCCTGTCCTGCCCTTTCCTATTCTATTCTATTCTATTCTGTCATATTCTATTCTATTTTATTCTATTCTATTCTGTCATATCCTATCCTATCCTATCCTATCCTGCCCTATTCTATTCTATTCTATTTTATTCTATTCTATTCTAGTCTAGTCTATTCTGTTATGTCCTGTCCTGTCCTGTTCTATCCTATTCTATTCTATTCTATTCTATTCTATTCTATTCTGTCCTATACTGTTCTGTTCTGTCCTATTCTATTCTATCCTGTCCTTTCCTTTCCTATTATATTCTATTCTATTCTGTCCTGTTCTGTCCTTTCCTATTCTATTCTGTCCTGTCTTATCCTGTTCTGTTCTGTCCTATTCTGTTCTATTCTATCCTATCCTGTCCTGCCCTTTCCTATTCTATTCTATTCATATTCTATTCTATTTTATTCAATTCTATTCTGTCATATCCTATCCTATCCTATCCTATCCTATCCTGCCCTATTCTATTCTATTCTATTTTATTCTAGTCTAGTCTATTCTGTTATGTCCTGTCCTGTCCTGTTCTATCCTATTCTATTCTATTCTATTCTGTTCTATACTGTTCTGTTCTGTTCTGTCCTATTCTATTCTATCCTGTCCTGTCCTTTCCTATTATATTATATTCTATTCTTTCCTGTTCTGTCCTTTCCTATTCTATTCTGTCCTGTCTTATCCTGTTCTGTTCTGTCCTATTCTATTCTATTCTATCCTATCCTGTCCTGCCCTTTCCTATTCTATTCTGTCATATTCTATTCTATTTTATTCTATTCTATTCTGTCATATCATATCCTATCATATCCTGCCATATTCTATTCTATTCTGTCCTGTTTTATACTTTTCTATTCTATCCTGTCATACTCTGTTTTGTCCTATTCTATTATATCCTGTCATTTCCTATTCTATTCAATTCTATTCTATTCTATTATGTCCTGTCCTGTCCTTCCTTCCAATCCTATGACTATGTGCTAAGAGGTGTAGACAGTCTAATGATGAAATGAAAGAGTGCATGTCTGAGTATTAATAATTTGTGATAAATGATGGTCATCAAGAATTCACCCCTCTAAGATAAAAGGGACAGAATGAGAGAATAAGAGTTTGAGACATGAGATCATTTGGTGTTTAATAGTTACAGTTCCCAAATTCTTTAATGTGCTATTAGATTATTTTTTTTCCTGTTTTGCATGGCTGCTTTTTTTCAAGAATTACTGAATTAAAAAGGAATGCCTTTTTATGAAGTAAACTGCAAGTGTCTCTTGATATTAACCAGTGATGTATGACAGTTTGGTTGGCTTCTCTGTGGTTTCATATATCAGCTGAGAATTTGTGCTCTCCCACGCCATAACCAGGCTGTGGAATGCAAAGAGAGACAGGTGTGTGTATGTGTGTGTGTTAATGGAGTCTTTGGAATCTGTCTTTTAAATGGTTTTGTAATAAAATCATTTTCCACAGGCTCTCTTTACAACAAATGCATTACCCTCTTTGAATTGGACACAGTGAAATAACTTTATAAAATCTTTTCCATAAACTGAACTGAAATAAATATCATTTGAAAACATAAATGCAAAATGCCTTTAAGTTAAAAACTAATTGACGCTAACTAACAAATATTTTCTAACTGAAGCTAAACTGATATTAAAATATAGAGAAATAAAAAATCAATCAAAAGCAAAAATCTAAAACTGTGTAATGCATGGGCATGTGATTATTTTTGTTTACATCTGTTTATACACAGCAGATGTTCCTCACATCAGTTAAATGAATTTAAATGAGACTGTATCAGTCTCACTCTGCCAGCTGTCTGTCTGTCTGTCTGTCCTCTCTCTCTCTCTCTCTCTCTCCTCCATATTAATGACCAACTCTGAGTCTCTGTAGAACAGACGCTGTTTGTCTTCCCCTTCTGTTGTTGTTCTTTCTCTCTGTCTCTGTTTTATTCTCGAATTCAATGTGAATGGAAAGGTTTTAAGCACACAAAACAGTAGACTTACACTCACTCACACGCACACACACACACACACACAAATATAATATTAATATATAGCTATAAATAATGGAAAAACATGCAGTATCATTTTACCTTGTATTTATTTTGTGAAAAAAGATTTTAATGGACCCTTTTTACATATCCAGGTTTGGAGCACAGAAGTAAACTATTGCAGGATAAACTTTTGTTTTTTAAATATTAATTTTGCATTCCCATTTGCTCCAACAGCAAAACAAAATAATTCACTATTACGTTTACATAACTTTCCAAAAGAGGGAAAAAAATAAAGAGAGAGATGAATTATGGAAGTCAGAAGAAAGATGCCAAATTTACTGTCACTTCCTTTTTTTAAATTATTGCCAGGGTAATATAACACAAAGAAAAATTTAAAATATAAAAAGTTTGCTAGATTTATGCTGCTAAATAAGGTAGAAACGCGTCATCACAGTCCATTGGGTCCACTGGCAATAGTGGCTGCTTGGTTAAGTCGATTACTATTCAAAAGCCATAAAAATATTGAGATATATTTTTATATATAAATATCAAGAAACTGTATTGCACTGCCAGAACTATTTTGCAATATCCCACTCAGACTTATTTTATGTGTTTGTGTCTCTCAGGTCCTCCATCAGCTCCTCACAATCTGATATCCAATGTGAACGAGACATCAGTGCTGTTAGAGTGGAGTCCGCCTCTCTCCTCTGGAGGCCGTCAGGATCTCACCTACAACGTGGTGTGTAAGCAGTGTGTACGGGACATGCAGAAATGCACACCATGTGGGGACGATGTACAGTACTCTCCGCAGAGGCTCAGTTTGCGCTCCACTCGTGTGTCTGTACACCATCTGCAGGCGCACACCAACTACACTTTCCAGATCTGGGCCGTCAACGGTGTGTCCAAGCACAACCCCAGCCCGGAGCAGTCGGTGTCTGTTACACTCACCACCAACCAGGCCGGTGAGTTTGTGTGTGATTGGATTTGTGGGTTTACTAATGTAGCTATACTTTGCGGGCAATAATGTCCCTAGAAGTGAGCTAAATCTGACAAAACATCTCTTTGGGGACATCCAGGGACATCCTCAAAAGTAAAAAAGATTAATAAATAATATAAATAATGTAATTGTAATTAGGTTTATGTAAAAACAATAGAAGTCTATGGAATGTTCAGGCAGCATTTAGATATCTAGGTAAATGTGTGTGTGTGTGTGTGTGTGTGAGTGTGTGTCTGCACATACTGTACACTCAAATTCAATCTCTAATTAGTGGTGCTTGCTAAGGTAAGGATTACTTTTAATATAGAGCGTTACAGTCTAATTCCAGAAGTAAAAATCCCATTAATTTTTTCCTTAAGGGAACTGATTTTTAACTACAACTTATAAACCTTTAAAGACCTACCTTGAGCTCAGAGACTGTTAATCGATAAAATATGTTTCTGTTAAAGCCATTAGTCTGCGTTATTTCACCTTTTGTATTTAGAAATAAAATAAAAAATGTCTTTAATAGAGGATTTCCTGGTGAGGAACAACACTACCAATGATTCTGAGGGAGAAAATTCACCAATCAGAGCGTAGTGGCAAACAAAGTGCGCCAAAAAAGTGTGCCCACTTCTATGATGCACTGCGAATGACACAATCGTGTCGGCCTCCCAACACTCTCAAACTACTTATATTTGTTTATATATATATATATATATGAATATTTTGCAATATACTTTAATTATATTGTTTTTATACTTAAACCGATGAGCAAAAATATTATGATTACCTGGCTAATTCCACATGCCGCCTAAACAGCGCCGATCCGCCGAGGCATGGACTCTACAAGACCCCTGAAATTGTCCTGTGGTATCTGGCAACAAGACATTTGCAGCAGATCCTTCATGTCCTGTAAGTTGTGAGGTGGAGCCGCCGTGAATCGGACTTGTTGGTCAAGCACGTCCCACAGATGCTCAGACGGATTGAGATCTAGGAAATTTGGAGGCCAGGGCAACACCGTGAACTCTTCATCATGTTCCTCAAACCATTCCCAAACAATGTGTGCTGTGTGGCAGGGCGCATTATCCTGCTGAAGAGGCCACTGCCATCAGAAAATACCATTGCCATGAAGGGGTGTACCTGGGCTGCAATGATGTTTAGGTAGGCGGCAAGAATCTAATTGACATCCACATGAAAGGCCGGACCGAGTGTTTCCCAGCTGAACATTGCCCAGAGCATCACACTCCCTCTACTGGCTTGTCGTCTTTCCACAGTGAATCCTGGTGCCATCCCTACGCCAGGTAAACGGTTCACACGTATATGGCCAATCAAGTGATGAAAAAGAAAACAGGACTCATCGGTCCAATTCCGACACTCGCTTGCCCATTGTAGGTGCTTTTGACGGTGGACAGGGATCATCATGGGCACTATGACTGGTCTGCAGCTATGCAGCCCCATACACAGCAGGGTGTGATGCACTGTGTGTTGTGACACATTCCTCCCATAAGCATCATTAAAATTTTCTGTGACTTGTGCCACAGTAGACCTTTGCGCATCAATGAGCCTTGGGCGCCTAACACCCTGTCGCCGGTTTGTGGTTTGTCCTTCCTCAGACCACTGTCAGTAGGTACTCACCACTGCTGACCGGGAGCACCTCACAAGCCTTGCCTTTTCAGAGATGCTCTGACCCAGTCGACTGGTCATGACAATATGTCCCTTGTCAAACTCGCTCAGGTCTTTACTCTTGCCCATTTCTTCTGCATTCAACACAATGACTACGAGAGCTGATTGTTCGCTTACCATCTAATCCACCAAGACCTAGACATGTGGCCTTGTTAGGAGACGATGAACATTATTCGTTTCACCTGTGAGTGGTCATAATATTTTGGCTCATCAGTGTATAATCAAGAGCTTAAGGGTTCCTGTAGCTCAACTGGTAGAGCATGGTGCTAGTAATTCCAGGATTATGTGTTTGATTCCCAGGGAACACACAATCTGATAAAATATGTACACTGAATGCAGTGTAAGTCGCTGTGGGTAAAAGTGTTTTCTAAATGCAGAAATGTAAACTTTAAATCAATAGTTTTATATTTTTCCATCTTTTTAATTCAATTACACAATTTGCAATGGTTAATGAGACCCGAGCCATATTAAAAGCACCAGAATATAAAAGAGACATGAGGATGGGTGCTTTTGACTTAATAACCACCTTGTAACACCCTAGAAACAACTCTTGCATACAGTAGCAATGCACTAAAAAACACTCAGAACACCTTAGCAACTGCATAGCAATGCCCTGGCAAACACCATAACATAAGTTTACCACTCGTATTTTCTTCAGAAAATGTAAAAATCTAGTTCTCACTGATAGGAAAATATTTGTGCATGCTTGTTTACATAGGTTTGTGTGCGTTGGACTATATTTCTCTTCTAATCCTCATTGAAAAGTTTTCACGCAGTTTCAATTTCACTCACCTAATCACCTACAGAGAACTTCGGTACGACCTTTCTGCTCCATTAAAACACACACAACACACATAGAGCACCAAATACACACTAGTTTTGATTTATGACGGAGTGTGTATAATTTTGGATGTGTGATATTTTCTCTGTGCTCTTGATGTTGTGTTGGGTTTCAGTCAGAATGGAGCGTTCGCTGGAGTTCTAGAACTTTCAGTGACAACCGACTCTTGTAAATCACCCTGAGGGATCACAGTGTGGAGTTTAGAGTGGAGGGCGTAGGGTGGGGTTTCGTAATGCGTTGACATGCCTTTGGCTATAGAAAGGAGGTTCTGAATGCATGTGTCCTACTTAGACATGTTCTGGGTTGATGTGTGCGTGTGCGTGCAAGGCAGTAAACATTTTCCTGGACTCTCGGTTTCACTGTGCCTTGTTGGAGGAATGACCTTCCCTACTCCATCTGTGAAGCAGACTCACTCTCTGTCTTTAAAATACGGCTAAAAACATGAGCATTTAACCATGCACTCATATATATATATTCTTGTTGCATTGTAATCTGTCTGGGATACTAGTATTCTTATGCTAGTGAAATTTTGCAATGCAGCACTTTTCGTACTACTGTCTCCTTAAGACAGGGGTTTCCAAAGTCTGGCCCGTGGGCCATCTGCGGCCCTCCGACTGCTCCGATGCAAGAGACTTTAGAAATAGAACAGAATTAGGCCGCTATGGAAATTTTATTTCTTTTTTTTATAAAACTGCTTTTGTTATTTTTCGATCAGATTATGGGGGATATTGGCTGTTTATTAACAGCTAAACTGTTAATAAATGGCTCTAGAATATTCCTATTCAATATACTGTGATGCATATTGTGTAGAGACACGCTACATTTGAAATATTGTAAAGTAAATTGGTCTCGATCCACAGGCATGGCACAAAATAGAGACGTATACAAACATCACACACATGCATGCATTCATGCACACACATGCACAAAACCACAAAATGCATGCACTAAATACTTTGATAAATGAACCACACTGAGTGATGCCTCTAAATCGGTTTTACTCTGCATCGCCGCTTGAGTGTTTACGATGAATGAGCGAAGATTCTCATCTTTCCTTTCACGTTATCTCACCCAGACACACACCCACAGCTCCATTATGGCCCCATATCTGTCAGAGCAGACGGAGTGATGGATGTGTGTTAGAGATGAGTGTGTTTGGTGTGTGAAGGGGGGCGGTGACCCCTGCGAGTTCGGCTGGAGGGGGTCGTCTCAGAAGCCCCCTGAGGGACGCCACTAAATCACGTTTAGTCTCTCTGGTCTGGTAGAGGAAGACGGATCCGTGAGAGGAGAGATGACTGTTGGCGAGCTGCTGCTACAGCTGGCACAGGATCGAATTTTTTAACTGAGACATAATACTTAAGACAAGCTTGCTCACACACACACACACACACACACACACACACAAATCCTTAGAACTTAAACTAATGGTTTAGATCAAATGAAGTCATGGGAATCTTAGATTAGTAAGCTATGGCTTTGGTATTATAACTCGGGTTCCTTTTCAAGAATGTTTCTTCAACTTTGGACACTTTTTAATGTCCTAGGGGTTGATTTTAATTAAAATGTATTTCAGATTCTTTTCTTTTTGTCTCATTTAAACTAAATTCGAAACATTTTACCAGGCCATTATCATTTATTTTTGGTAGTTTTCAGATGTCTTTGAAGTACAGATTTTACTGTTTTAGCCTTGTCCCAGACTCAGACTTTCAATATTAAACTATGAAAATCCATTATAAAAATACAAATTATTACATGTTTAAAACTATGATAATCTAAACAGAGAGTGAAATAAACACAAACCATTACAATATAAATTGTTTGAATATATTTTCTATAAATGTATGTTTTTATTATTATTATTATTATTATTTAATCACGCCTGTCCCAAAGTTGTTGTGTTTTTCCACCATATCAAAAATGTTGCCCCTAAAAAACTTTTTTCAAAAGTTAGTGTACTTGTTAACCAAAAGTCAGTTAACCCTTTGAAGATTTCCTGTTTCAGTGGCATACCCAAAATTAAAGGCTTATAATAAAAAAAATAAAAAAATAAAAAAATAAAACGAGGGTCAACAGTTTGGGATCATTTTAAAGAAAATTTTTCAAATGTTTTAATGATATATATTATGATACATTCTGAGACCCTGCTGAAAAAATAAATAAATAAATAGAAAATGAGCCAAAAATGTACTTTTTTCTTATTATTATTTTTCTTATTTGACATTATATATCTCTGGGTGTAAATAATATGGCTCAGAAAAACTGCTTTTGTTTTGTTCCCAATCATGTCAACTATATCTGATAAAAATGTTGTGGTGATACGACAAAGCAATCAAAAGTTATAGCGTTACAAAAATAATTTATCCTAGCGTCCAAAAACATCTCAATGTGTGCAAAAGCCTCTCTAAACAAACAAAAGATAATAATTGTATATAAGAACTAATTACACATGCAAACACAACAATGACTACAACAGTGTTTTCATAACATACAGGCATGATTTTAGAAATGAGATTTGACAGAATGAGTTTCATTCAGTGCCATTTGTGTCATCATTGTCGTGTACTTGCGTCATCTCCTGGTGGCCATATGTAATATTGTGCTTCGTGTATATTATCTAATGATCTTTGCATCCGATTACCTTGTGTTTGGGCTTGTTTGAAAGATAAACACCTCCTCTAAGCAATGATATGTGATATGTTATTATTTTTCATGAAGTTATAAGTGAAAACGCGGCATATAAGTAACACCAACATAATTGTCAAAGATATATACTTAGCTATACTCACTATATTTTGTTTGTGAGTAAAACAAATAGGCTGTTTGTGTTATACTCTTTAAGAGCTTTCCAACCATATATGACACATGGCTATTTGATGAGCTTGATGTTTTTACTGATTGCAATAAGATGTACGGTGCAAACTTTTTAAATAAATTATCAAAATGGAACACTTCTGATTTGTCTGCAAATTTCAAGCACTTGTTCAGTTTTGATCATAATGCCTGCATGTACTGGAAAGTAGAGCTTCTAAGCTTTCAAACAATACCTATATTGTGTTGGTCAAGACTGTATTTATTAATATTTTAGGGGGGAAAAAATAATTCCCACAGGCACATCTGAGCTTAAAGGGTTAAGAGCATGCTTGAAATGAAATATGAGAGAAGTGATGTATGAAGGAACCAAAGTAAATTCAAGGTAAATATCACTTGTGAGCAGTATATTTCTATTGGGCATCATTTCCAATCAAATTAATTTAGCCAAATTTCTCAAACAATGTGAAAATATTATTTAATTGTGTGTTTTTAGGATACATAAAATGTTCCTATGAAATTAGCCTTAGCAAGACAAACGAGTTGTCCATTTTATTTCAAAAGCATAAAAAATATAATTTCCATCACCATCCTTTCCACCACAGAATTCTATTAAACTGAATACAGAACTTGAGATGTGCTTGAAATGACACGGTGATGGGAATTTTCATGATTTTCAGAAAAAATGATAAAAATTACATATGAAATGAACTAGTGAGATTAAAAAAAAATAATAATAATAAAAAAATACAAATGTTAATGAGTCCACATTGCTAAAAGTGCTGAGGTTTAAGAAACACCCATAAATGCATTTTGATATCTAAAGTTGTTCTTCTGTATTTGGTAGAGAAAATTAACACACACAGATCTCTGAGGCATCTTTTCATTTGATTTTTCTTCGCCTCCCTCAGATTTGTCTTTGCATTCCCTCCATTTTCCATTTCTTTTGCTGTTTTTCCTTTTCTTTCCTTGTTTTTTTTAATTTTTTTTGTGTTGTGTTTAGTTTTCGGCTCTTCGAGCAGTGTGATGTGTCTTTAGAAAAGCCAAGAAGAATTTGCACATCTCTGTTTTGTCTGAATCTCTCTGTTTGACTTTCTCACACTCAAGAAAAACAGCTTTAAGGGAAAAAACAAAAAGCAGTCTTAACTCCGAATCCACAGTTTAAAAGAAACAAGGAACATTCTGGGAGAAAGAGATCTTCTTGTCCTCTGTGTCCTTTGGTTTTGTCTTTGCTCTCTGCTTGTCTGTGATGTGATAAAAGAGCAACAATGGGGGAGACAGACAGATGACGTACCTGACAAAAGTGACATTTAGTAAACATAAACCTTTTATGAATATTAACTGACTCGTGCTTTCTCTTTCTCTTCAGCTCCCTCCACGGTCATGTTAGTTGAGAGTAAGGACATCACTCGTCACTCTCTCTTTCTGTTCTGGCAGGAACCAGAGAAACCCAACGGTGTCATACTGGAATATGAGGTCAAATATTACGAGAAGGTGAAGGATGTAAAACATTGTGTTTTCCTATTTTAAACTTAAGGGAATAGTTCAACTGATAATGAAAATACTGTCACCATTTACCTACCCTCATGTTGTTCCAAAACTGTTTGACTTGCTTTCCTCTGTGAAACACAAAAGGTGATTTAAAAAAAAAAAAAAAAAATATATATATATATATATTCTGGCCATTATTGCCCATATAATGAAAGTGAATGGGGACTGGGTCTGTCAAGCTCCAAAATGACAAAAAAAAGCATCAAAAGTATAGTCCATATGACTCGTGTGCTATATTTATACTCTTTTAAAGACATAGGATAGCTTTGCGTAAGGAACAGAACTAAATGTAAGCAGTTATTCTTTGATAAACTTCCCCTCCGCTGCAGCCCTTAAATCAGATATGATATGTTTGGTTACGAGACACACAAGAACCAATTACATTTTGTGTCAGTGGTGTTAAACACACCATTTTTTAATTCATATGACTTCTGCAGTACTTTTTTAGAGCTTAGAGGAGGGAAAGATTATCATAACGGCTCAAACTGTGCTCTGTTCCTCACACACAAAACTATTGTATAACTTCAGAAAACCCGAAAAATAGGGCACAATATTTGTCCTTTTTGGAGCTTGACAGTCCAAGTCCCTATTTGCTTTTATTATATGGTAAAGAGCAGCCAGGATTTTCTTTAACCTTCCTATTGCATTCGGGTCATTTTTGACCCGGGAGAGTAAGATAATAATTTTTAAATACCACATTGTTTTTTGGTACGGGAACCAAATTTTGGGACTTTGTCAAGACTATCAAAATACACATAATCTTTTTTTTTTTTTTTCTTTTTTTTTTTTATAACCATTTTATAACCATTTAAAAGAAATTGACACATATTTTGCGTTCGTGGGTCAGTTTTGACCCGGGCATCAATTGTGGCTTTACACATATTATGTAGATTGTTTTGTACATCTATGAATTAGACTTTTACTTATAAACACATCACTTATATTTAGCCTCTTTTCCATACTCACACAGTTTTTGTCTCTCACTGGGACTGCACACACACGTACACATACAGTCACACACAGACACATAAACCCACACACATTCAAGTACAAAAAAAGACATGACAGACATAAAAAAACATAACAAATAAACTAAATCAAAGGTACTTATCACCTAAAGGGGGTGTGGCAAGATTTTGTTCATACATATATTAGTCTAAATAGGGCTTGAAAGAGGAAATTGTCCACATTTTACTCTGCAGCCATCTGATGCAAAACCAGCTTTCAGCATACTCACACATCAACATTCGGCAGTACATTAGAGTAAATAGAATAGGTTTAGCTGAAAAACATAGTAAAGATGTATTAATGTTGTATAGTTGAGTTGTACATTTGTTTTGATGATGTTTAGTTGAAAAAGAATATGTTGGTTTTATAAGTTTTGACCACCAAGTTGTACTGAGCAGTTATGAGTAATAGGAAATTCATTCAAATTACTAATACTTCTCACATTAGATGCTAATATAAATTGTACATTATGTTATATTTAGAATCAATTTCACAAAAATGTTGATAAAAAAGATGTCTTCATGTGTATTACACTAGTTTTGCTGTAGTTAATGTATATTTTGAAATGTCAAAGAATTTCTACATTTTATTATAAAAAAAGGCATATTAATTAATAACTTTTATATTTGTCAGTTTTTACATGTATGAAAAGTTAAGAACCTATTAATGACTTACAATATAGATTTAGATGAAAACCATCGGGTTATGAATGATTTATAAGCTTGAATTCCACCGGGTCGAAATTGACCCATGAATGCAAAAGGTGTATGCAGATTCGGACCACAATGGGAGGGTTAAAGAAGGCACTTTTTTGTGTTCCACATAGTAGAGAAAATAATACCCATTTGGAACATACGAGGGTGAGAAAATTCCTCATAAAGATGTTAACTCTTAACCACATGCGCACATGAGTGTATGTGGTGCAGTAATCCCCTGTGGTTTTCCATTCTGACTCTCTCTTTGTCTTTATTTATAAATGTCAGGATCAGAATGAGAGGAGTTATCGCATCATAAAGACAACGTCTCGTAATGCCGATATTAAAGATCTGATCCCGCTGACCTCATACGTGTTTCACGTGCGCGCTCGCACCGCCGCGGGCTACGGAGAGTTCAGTGCTCCCTTTGAGTTCAGCACCAACACAGGTATGTATGTAGTTCATCTTCAAGAACATGTGTTAAAGGAATGTTCCGGGTTTAATACAATCAAAGTCTTTCTAGCAAGTCAGTCCACTGTCGGCCATCTTTGGAATGCTCTCGGGAGGCTATTTCTTGTCATGCTAGTGCAGCTCCTATCTACTTGAATGGAGAAAACGGTTGGTCATGATTACGATCAAAGAACATATTTCAAATCAGCAATAAAAACTGACAATACTGGAATCATAAATTGTGATTCTTTACATCACAATATGCAAAAAAATGAAATTTTCCCGGCTTGTATAGCTAATGCTCACATATATTCTCGAGTTGATTGACAGGTGATGTCTGTATCTAAAAGGTGATTGGCTCCTTTAACTGTGTAAGGCGGGACTTCCTTTCTACATCCGTTGACCGTTGGGCGCTCAGAGCTTCTTGGTTGAGCGTTCCAATTTCTCCCATTCATTTAAATATGAGTGGCCCATCTCTGCGAAATAATCTCTATACAAGTTAAGCTCAATTGACAGCATTTGTGGCATAATATTGATAACCACAAAAATTATTTACTCGTCCCATGCTTATTTTAAAAAAGCAAAAATCGCAGTTACAGTAAGGCACTTAAAATGGAAATGAATGGGGCCAATCCGTAAACACTAAAATACTCACTGTTTCAAAGTTATAGCCACAATATCTAAATATTATACATGTTAACATGATTTTAGTGTGATAAAATCGCTTCCTAACCATATCAGTATAAAGTTATATCCAATATTACAACTTCGTTGCCATAACGACGCAATGCGGTTAACAGTTTAAGCTAATTCATCACACTAAAATCATGTAGAACAGAGATTTTGTCTCACTAAAATCATGTTAAGTGGCAATACTTATGAAAGTGTGTATTTTAGCATTTATGGACTGGCCCAATTCACTTTAATTGTAAGTGTGTCATTGTAACGGCAATTTGTAAATACAGTGCATCCAGAAAGTATTCATAGCGCTTCACTTTTTCCACATTTTGTTATGTTACAGCCTTATTCCAAAATGGATTAAATTCATTATTTTCTTCAAAATTCTACAAACAATACCCCATAATGACAACGTGAAAGAAGTTTGTTTGAAATCTTTGCAAATTTATTAAAAATAAAAAACGAAAGAAATCACATGTACATAAGTATTCACAGCCTTTGCTCAATACTTTGTTGAAGCACCTTTGGCACCAATTACAGCCTCAAGTCTTTTTGAGTATGATGCTACAAGCTTGGCACACCTATTTTGGGGCAGTTTCTCCCATTCTTCTATGCAGGACCTCTCAAGCTCCATCAGGTTGGATGGGGAGCGTCGGTGCACAGCCTTTTCAGATCTCTCCAGAGATGTTCAGTCGGGTTCAAGTCTGGGCTCTGGCTGGATCACTCAAGGACATTCACAGAGTTGTCCCGTAGCCACTCCTTTGTTATCTTGGCTGTGTGCTTAGGGTCGTTGTGCTGTTGGAAGATGAACCTTCGCCCCAGTCTGAGGTCCAGAGTGCTCTGGAGCAGGTTTTCATCAAGGATGTCTCTGTACATTGCTGCATTCATCTTTCCCTCGATCCTGACTAGTCTCCCAGTTCCTGCCGCTGAAAAACATCCCCACAGCATGATGCTGCCACCACCATGCTTCACTGTAGGGATGGTATTGGCCAGGTGATGAGCAGTGCCTGGTTTCCTCCAGACATGACGCTTGCCATTCAGGCCAAAGAGTTCAATCTTTGTTTCTCATGGTCTGAGAGTCCTTCAGGTGCCTTTTGGCAAACTCCAGGCGGGCTGTCATGTGCCTTTTACTGAGGAGTGGCTTCCGTCTGGCCACTCTACCATATAGGCCTGATTGGTGGAGTGCTGCAGAGATGGTTGTTCTTCTGGAAGGTTCTCCTCTCTCCACAGAGAAATGCTGGAGCTCTGTCAGAGTGACCATCGGGTTCTTGGTCACCTCCCTGACTAAGGCCCTTCTCCCCCGATCGCTCAGTT
This sequence comes from Myxocyprinus asiaticus, assembly GCF_019703515.2. NCBI lineage: Eukaryota > Metazoa > Chordata > Actinopteri > Cypriniformes > Catostomidae > Myxocyprinus > Myxocyprinus asiaticus. Next base: position 39,663,469 of record NC_059374.1, on the reverse strand, counting down.
TGGCCGGGCGGCCAGCTCTAGGAAGAGTCCTGGTGGTTCCAAACTTCTTCCATTTACGGATGATGGAGGCCACTGTGCTTATTGCGACCTTCAATGCTGCAGAAATGTTTCTGTACCCTTCCCCAGATCTGTGCCTCGATACAATCCTGTCTCGGAGGTCTACAGACAATTCCTTGGACTTCATGGCTTGGTTTGTGCTCTGACATGCACTGTTAACTGTGGGACCTTATATAGACAGGTGTGTGCCTTTCCAAATCATGTCCAATCAACTGAATTTACCACAGGTGGACTCCAATCAAGTTGTAGAAACATCTCAAGGATGATCAGTGGAAACAGGATGCACCTGAGCTCAATTTTGAGTGTCATGGCAAAGGCTGTGAATACTTATGTACATATGATTTTTTTCGTTTTTTTATTTTTAATAAATTTGCAAAGATTTCAAACAAACTTCTTTCACGTTGTCATTATGGGGTATTGTTGGTAGAATTTTGAGGAAAATAATGAATTTAATCCATTTTAGAATAAGGCTGTAACATAACAAAATGTGGAAAAAGTGAAGCGCTGTGATTACTTTCCGGATGCACTGTAAATAAAAGACAAGTCAAAAATATTTTCTATGGTAATCAACTTTATGCCACAAATACTGTTGTTTGAGCTTAACTTGTTTTGACCTGGAATATTTCTTTAAATTGGGATCAAACATGAACAATAATATATCAGACATTCAGTATTTGTTAGTTTATTTATGATATTCAGTAAGATCCAGTCAGGCTTCCTAAGCAACCAACTGGCCCGGTTGCTAGGGTGGGTAGAGTCACGTTAGGTTAACCTCTTCGTGGTCACCATAATGTGTGGTTCTCGCTCTTGGTGGGGCATGTGGTGAGTTGTGCGTGGATGCCGCGGAGAATAGCGTGAAGCCTCCACACGCACTACGTCTCCGATCAACAAGCCACATGATAAGATGCGCGGATTGACGGTGTCATACGCGGAGGCAACTGAGATTCGTCCTCCGCCATCCGGATTGAGGCGAGTCACTACACCACCACGAGGACTTAGAGTGCATTGGGAATTGGGCTTTCCAAATTGGGGAGAAAAGGGGAGAAAAAAATAAAAGAAATTCAGTGAGAACAAATGTAGAGCGGGATATGATTTTCTAAATTTTTCCTTGCAAACAAATCAGTAATAACTTTGAAATTAATAAGAACTCAGAATTATTTTTTGCATTGTGAAATTCAAGTAATAATAAAGGTTTAATACTGGCATATTGTCATGCATTGTTTTACACTCTCTCTTAGTCGCAGCTTCGATTATTGGAGGTGTGATGAGTTCTGCTGTGTTGTTGCTGTTGGTGGCCGGTTGTGTGGTTGTTCTCCTCCTCATCCTCATCAGCGCCTTCATCATCACCAAAAAGTGAGGAAGACAGAATGTTAGTCAGCATTTTTGTCTTGTTTTCCAGTAAAAATGTCTAAACATCCTTAAAACAAGATAGATTTGAGAAGCAAAATTACATAAGAAATGTAAGATTTGTTCACAGTGAAAATAACAGAGGACTTTAGTTTCCTTATCTTATCCCAATGGCAAATTACAAATAGTTTTTTTCAAAATATACAGTAGTTGTACTGTATGTTTATAACAAGAAAAATCTATATGCCAGTGGTGTAAGAAAAAGAAACTTAATTCCAGAAATATATTCTCTGAAAACAAGTCTTAATATATTAAACAGTTTTGTTTCTCAAATACATGAATATATGTTTATGTATAGATATTTTTACTAGAAATAGACAAAATTGTTGATTATGAAAATAATTTTTTGCACTGCAGTTTTTTTCCCCTCCATATTATAGACAAATAAAAGAATAATACTGAAAAATCGTGAAATATTTTCATCTCAGTAGGGGCAAATACAGCAAAACTAAACAGGCCGAGGAGAAACACCTGCAGCCAGGTAAGCATGACTTCACTGCTGCACTGCTGGTACAAACGGGCGAAAGATTTCTCTTGTGAAACCTTCTGTTAATGTGCTGTTAGGTGTGAGGATATATGTGGACCCCTTCACCTACGAAGACCCAAACCAGGCCATCAGGGAGTTTGCTAAAGAGATCAGTACCTCCTGTATCAAGATCGAAAAAGTGATCGGCATTGGTGCGTAAACAACCCTTCTAACTGCGATTACACCCTACTTGTCGTTTAGTGTAAAAATATACGTGTAATAGTCACTATCTGTGTCTGTAGGTGAGTTTGGAGAGGTTTGCAGCGGTCGTCTGAAGCTTCCTGGAAAGCGAGAGATCTGTGTGGCCATCAAGACATTGAAGGCGGGGTTTACCGAACAGCACAGGCTGGACTTCCTGAGCGAGGCCAGTGTTATTGGCCAGTTTGACCATCCCAATATCATTCATCTAGAAGGTGTGGTAACCAAATGTAAGTCAAAGTTGATGGCAAAGGCTATTTTTTTCTCTCTCTTCTGCAATATATTTCATTCTGGATGTACTGTATGATGTACCTTCAAAATCAGATGTTAAGATGTTACGAATGCTGTGTTTACTCTTACAAAAATCGAGAGTTCATGGCAAAATTGCCGCAAATTCACCACTGATAATTTTCATATGCAAATGAGCTTTGATCATTGTTGCCAAAGGTTTGCTGCAGGTTCACCACTACTGGCGAAGAGCTGCAAACTTCTGGCAAACATTTGCGGTGAATCACAAGCTCATTTGAATGTGAAAATAACGAGCGGCGAATTTACTGCAAGTTTGTGGCTAGTTTCGATTTTTTTGTAAGGGTAGGGCTGTGCGGATACAAATATATATTTAATGATACCTTTTCTCATGAAATTGTATCAATACTTTAGATACCCTGTATCAATATTTTTATTCACGTTTTTGTGTATTCATATCATGTGCAACATTTGAGTATTTAAGAAGCAGGTCGTCTAAATAAGCGTGTTTAAAGCTGCTTTTGAGACGTGACAGCAATTGAAACCGAACCTGCATGATTCACTCTTTCTCTTGTGGACACGGTGGGTCTCTCTCATGCCTATAGTGCAGTTTCAAGATATATTGAATTGTGATGTGTATCACGATATGTATTGTATCATTAGGGTAGTTGATGATGCCCAGCATTAGCTGCAATCCATTCAACTCGGAAACGTCCTGTTCAGAAGATTGTGATAGAACGCCACTTGAATTTGAACATCGTGCACGGCAAGATACGGGTGTATGATGTCACAGGAGATACTATGCAGTGTTAATGATAAAAAATGAAACATTTAAGCAAATGAAATGTACAAACAAGTCAAAGTTCCTGCATTACGTGAAAATAGAAGGCTTTTTAGTAAACGTCGCCCTTGGTAGTGCCCGATTTTATTTATTTTTTGATGGCTCTTAAAAGTTTCAATGGACTTACATTTTTCCCTGACTTGTGGTGTCATCTACCAATCAGCATTGTCAGGATGTCACTTTTGTCATTTTTAATTTTTTTTTTGTGGTCACATTGCATTTTTGGTTTTTTTGATTGGCTCAAAGAATCAGGCCAGAATGGAGTGCCTGACCAGCCGAGTAATTGCCATTGAGATTAATGGGAATTCAAACGGATAGCTTTACAGACCTCCTAGTAAAATAACATAAATGATCCTCTCTGTTGATAATCAAACATCTGCAAAACAAATGATAGCACTGCCAATTTGTTTCCCTATATGTCATCTTCCGTGCGTCGGACAACAGAACACAGCATAGTAGGACAAGTAGGAATATCCTACATCTAACTTTAAATGGAACGAAGTGTAAAGAAACAGACTGGTGATACAACATTTATTTTTCTTTTTGATATGCTAATGTGAGTGCATGTTTATATATGCATGTTCAGTTTAAATGAATGTTTGCTCGCTAAATGTGCCTTGACAAAGACTCCAAAGTTGCTCTCTGATACACACACACACACACACACACACACACACACACACACACACACACACACACACACACACACACACACACACTCTTGTGGTCTCCAGATGGAGTGGGTCGCTGTGGTGGGCTAATGTAAGCTAAAAAGCACAGCAGACGCAGAGTCATTAATCACAACGTCATTCCTAAATGTGTTTGGGGGTTAGAGTGTCACATTATATCTCTAACCTACAGCCACACAACACCACTGATCTGCGTGTGTGTGTGTGTGTGTGTGTGTGTGTGTGTGTGTGTGTGAGAGAGAGAGAGAGAGAGAGAGAGAGAGAGAGAGAGAGAGAGACAGAAAGTGCTTCTTTTTCATTTTTGCTTTCCATCTTTTTTTTTCTGTTTACTTATTTTTTAAATGTATTTAAATTTTTTAGCAGTAAACTGATGCTAGTTTATCCCTAAACGAATGCATTCATGAATTAATAAACACCTTTACGATATTTAAATTCACTAATACAGATCTTCTTCAGATTTTTTTTTTTTTTTTTTTTTTTTTTTTTACACTGATGTCACTTAGGCCACACAGATTATTAGATTGTTGATCCAATCAATGCCCGATGGATAAAATCAAGTCCCGTCCTACGATTTGTCTCATTGAAGTTTCACTCAGAAATGTGTCGCATTACAGGATGAAAAAGGGTTTGTGAACACTGATTTAAAATCACTTTTTATATTAATATATATATACAGTTAGATGTAAAATATTATTATTTATTTTGTATTTTTTTACAGTTTAAAATAGAGTTAATTTATCACACTCAGTGGCATCATAAACATTGTGGATTTACAATTCCTTAATAAATTAAAATAAAATGAATTGGTAAGAGAATTGGATGTTTCTAACAGGTGGCTGTCAGCCAGCACTCAGAAAATGAGCAGCGCTGTCATTGTTTAATTTCATTTTAGCTCATAAATGTCCCCATGAAACTATAAAGCCGTCTTAATTCTCCTGCTTTGTGTTACTGCAGAGCTAATGGAGTTGAATGCTTCATTTACATAATGTAAATGAGTATGAACTGAATCTAAATATGTAAATAAGGCGGTGTGGGATAGCTGGGCCTCTCAGTGTTTCTCATCAACAATTCAACAGCATTACTTCACAATATTTCACAACTAGCTATACTCAGTTTATGCATTTTACACAAATTTCCCTGATTCTTTTTCATTGGTGTATTTTTTAAGAATTTTCAAATTGTGAAGGCTGTATTGTTGGTAAGTTTTGGTGAAGATTACAGATGATATTCCTTGTTGTGCAGAGTTCATTGTCAAATGTACGCATACATGACTATGCGCATATACACGCAAAACTAGACGCAGTCAGTGAACACTTCATTAGCATTCTAATAGGATGGGCGTAAAGGGGCGGGACTGGGAAGCACTGACAGTGAGGGGGAGGGGTCAGAGGTCACCTGCTCTTCAGGCCCTCTGGAGGAGCTGTCAGTCAAATTCGCCTCAAGGTCATCTGAAAGGCCAGAACAACAAAGATGGCCGACAATGTGTCTCGTAGAGCTCTATTTACCACACTTCCTCTATAAGACAGGACTATTGGCTAACTGTCAATCAGTCAGCCTGGGTCTGCGAGTGTGTTGATTCACTTTGAATAACAGATATTCATGGTCTGTGTCTGGTGTTTACATCTGGTTGTTTAATATTGAGTGACAGAGTTTCATACGCTCAGCACATCTTTGGCATTCAAATACAATCAAGTGGGAACGTTTTAGTGCTTGCTAATGCATTTTTGTATTTTTCTTTTAAAGCAGTGGAATTTATCATAAATTATGATGTTTAATTGGTTCATTCATTATTGCTCTCTCTGACTGCAGGTAAACCAGTTATGATTATCACTGAGTACATGGAGAATGGCTCACTGGACATGTTTCTTAGAGTAAGTGTGTGTTTGTTTGTGTGTGTGTGTGTGTGTATGTGTCTGTTTACCTGTTTAAATCTGTGTAATACTTTTCAAACTTGACTAGGCGTGGCATGATAAAGCATCAAGCTTCTTCCTCATGCAAATTGCTCAAACAAGCCGTTTTATCGGTCTGTCTAGTTCATGAGTATATTCAAAAATAATTCAAAATAGTCCAGATGGGTCCCCTTTGGAGTTATGTTTGGAATAGTTAGCCACACAAGGCCAGCTCTATTGACCTGCGCGCCAGTGGGCATGTTGTGGGATGTGTAAATGAGCAATGTTTCATGAAGTCAAGAACAGACAGATTTCAAAACGAGACGTTTCAGCAGGGTGCCAATTATAAATGCTCTTTTTAGACTGGGGAGGAAGTTTTGAGTTCTGAAATTTACAGCATGTTTTTATAGTACAGTTACTGTACCTCTTATGTCTAAATATCAAGGAAAATTTGATTCTCCATTTCATGACCCCTTTAAAGCAATAGTTTTATATTTTTCCATTTTTAATTCCATTATGTTATTTGCAGTGCTTCATAGGATTGTAGTTAATTTCTTCATGAAAGACATTAAGTACGCAGTCTTGTATCTTTGTCTTTTTGTCCTGTTTTCAAATACGTTTTTGCTTCAGATTCAGAGTTTGTAATGTTGTGATTCACCTCAGAGCTTGTTTGGTTTGGTTCATTTAGAACTCTTTTATGAAGGATTTTATGAAATCTCTGTGGGGAAAAATGAATGGGGAAAACACTTCCAGAACCAAGTTGACTGTGAAAGTGGGCGGGGCTTTTGCGTTCTATTAGACACCAAATTAGCTGTGATTTGGGAGCGTCTTTTTGCTTTCACTGTGACATAAAATGGTTTAAATGACTAAAATGCTGACAACTTTTGCATGGTGCCTGATAAAAAACATTGACACTGAAACTGCTTTTTAAATGACTTATAAGAACAATCACGACTTATTACATAACTTGCCATTTTGTTTTTGGCAAGATGTCACTATTCAGGTTTGACGTTTTCCTTCCTCTTTCAGAAGAATGACGGACGTTTTACTGTAATTCAGCTGGTGGGCATACTAAGAGGTATTGCATCTGGTATGAAATATCTTTCCGACATGAGTTATGTTCATCGGGACCTTGCAGCAAGGAACATTCTAGTAAACAGTAACCTGGTGTGCAAAGTGTCAGACTTTGGGATGTCCAGAGTGCTTGAAGATGAACCAGAAGGTGCATACACTACCAGGGTAAGAGTGTGTAATTTTACAGTTATTTATTTACATTTATTATCATCATTCATGCTGCCTCAATGCCTACTTAAGTTTTATTTATTTTTAAAGAAATAAAAAATCATGACAAGTTAACAAGGACCCTGACCCGAAGTGGAACTTATTGATTATTCATTATTCATTGGCAATAACATGAACTTGTCAATCACAGGGAGGGAAGATTCCCATTCGCTGGACGGCTCCAGAAGCCATCGCATACAGAAAGTTCACCTCAGCAAGTGATGTGTGGAGTTACGGCATCGTCATGTGGGAAGTGATGTCATATGGTGAACGTCCATATTGGGACATGAGTAACCAGGATGTAAGTGGCACCATACTACAAATCTGATTCCTAAAATTAATTAGATTTGCTTCAGCTCTGTTATTCCCATAGTATGGTTTTCAACAGTGCAACCAAAATAATAATACTCATTTTAGCATATTATTATGTACCATGCCAACTTAAACAAACTAGTTAAATGCAACAGTTTAGCAAGATCAGCCACTTATTTCCTCTCCTCTGTTTCCTAGGTGATAAAGGCAATAGAGGAAGGATACCGGTTGCCGCCGCCCATGGAGTGCCCGCTGGCTTTACATCAGCTCATGCTGGAGTGCTGGATGAGGGAGCGTGCAGACAGACCCAAATTCAGCCAGATAGTCAACATGCTGGACAAACTCATACGCAATCCTGCATCACTCAAGAGGACAGCGGGAGACACCTGCAGGTTGCACACTTATAGTGCACACTACAGAGACAAATATAGCCTTGTATATCCTTGTAGGGACTTGCTATTTAAAAAAAATAATCTTAATATAAAATACTTGTACAGTAATTGCTGTAGACTTACGCTAAAATATTTGGTTTGTGGATACACATTCAGACATTATTAAGTTCCTTCAAAAATCTTTATTAGCTTTAATAAAATTGTTCCGTTCTTCTGGGGACATTTTCAGAAATGTGGTCTCTACAAGGATAGCAAAATCTGCACATATAGACACTCAAGTTGCACTTAAAGGTGTATGAATGGCATTGCATTAGATAATGAATACAGTTTCAAACCAAGTGACAATAAAGATAGCACAAGAACGCTTTTCAAGCAAAACATTTGACAAAAAGAGTTTTGCTATAGTAGTTTTTAAAAGATAAAACAGTAGATGATAATGTTTAAACTGAAGACATGTTTGGACACATTCTAGTTGTCCAACGTTGGTGGAACTAGTAGAGTTTAGCACTAAAAACAATTGAAGTTCTCGCCTGCCTCTGTGAACAAGCTTCTCTTATAGCGCTCATGAACCCACAAGGTTTTGTGTCAAGATCTTTGCTGAAAAATGACTTAAATTCCAGGTTGTTTCTCACCAAATCCTGTAGCATGGCTTTAGTAGACTTGGAATATGACGTACAAGTCACATTTATGATACCTTTGGTTTCTTTTCTATGCTTTAAGGTTATACTTTTTTTTTAAAAGAAGGGCCAAAGTATTCATTTAAACATCTCCTTTTGTGTTCCACATAACAAAGAAAGTTAAACGTGTTTGTAACAATATGAGGGTGGGTAACACTATTCCTTTAATGTGATCTACCTGTGGTTACTCTGCTTACCTGTGTAAACTTGAGGGGTACATCCACTAAAAATCATCCTACTGCGAAAGCAGTTGATTAAAAGTCATTGAGCAAAAAAAAAGCTCTAACATCATTTGTTTGCAGATGCCACTTGGTTTGATATTATGTTATCTAATGCAATGACATACATAATTCTTAAGCATGACTTAAGTGCACAAATACTTTTTGGGCCCACTGCACGAGCACATACAAATCCCTACATAAAAACACAAGAAAATTCTGATGCAAATTAATTTTCTCTGAGATGGTGTAAAATAAATTCATTTGATGTTTTTGCCCACAGGCCCCACCCCTCCACACTTCACCACGCCCCCTCTGAAGGCTCCGCAACATCGTTGGGTTCTGTGGACGAATGGCTGAAAATCATTGGACTAGAGCAATACACAGACAACTTCATCACAGCAGGACACTGTAATTTAGATAGTGTTATACACATGAGCCAAGAGTAAGTAGCCTCACACATTTACACTCAATGAAACATCTCAATGAGCCTTAAGATGACTTTATCTGATCCTTAACGTAAATGCTTCTTTTTTTCAGGGATCTAGCCAAAATGGGAATTTCATGCAGTGCACATCAGAGAAAGATCCTTACCAATGTCCACGATTTATTGTCTGGAATGCAAAGACAAGACAAAAAGGTTCCTGTCTGATCCAGGAAAAACAATGTGTCATGATGTTTAACATGAATTACAAGAGGGACGGAATATTTCACATCACTCTTGCACTTTAATGGAGAATGGTATGAAGATCAGAGAATGAATGAGTAAAACTGCACTTTTTCTCGACCTCTTTGTGATTGGGATTTTTTTAACTGATCTTTTGTTAATTAAAATGACTTTGATCTCTTTGGACTCTTTGGATGAGACGTCTGAAGATGTTTCTGAGTCTTTAGTTTCAAGTTTTGAGGCAGTAAAGGTATATTTTTGTCAGGAGAAAGAGTTTGGGAATTGTCCTCCTTGTGTATGCGGAAAGAACAGTTTAAATTTTAAGTGGAAACAGACTACGGCGTTTTTCTCCTCAGGTTCTTTTCAGGATGGGCACCCGTCATTGACAGGAAGAAATTGTTCCCTGTGGATCAGATCTGAACGTTATATTCAAACGAATCTTTTTGCCTCAGGAGAGTTTGAGCCTTTTCAAATGAAACTAATAGACCCTTTGGATTGTGTGTTTATTTTATGAAGCCCAGATGGAGCAGAGGCATTGCACGATGGAAAAATGTATTGATTTATTTGTTAAAAAAAATCTGAGGAAAGACAAGATGAAAGATTAGATTTAAGTCTTAAGTTACTCATGTTCAGTGTATCCAATTTTTGCATTTTTAAAGTAGCAAAATAAATGACTTAATCAGATGTCTTTCTTCCTTTCTTTCTTTCTTTCTTTCTTTCTTCCTTCATTGTCCCTATCCTGTTTGCTTCCCTTCTTTCCATTTCATTGACTTCCATTTTGTCTTCCGTCAAGATAAATGGATGTCACTTTTGAGGTCTCTCATACTATTTTTTAATTGACTCAACAACCAGAGATTACACAAGAATTGAACCAGACTGTATGTTTATTTGTTTACTATGTGTCAGTCATTTCATAAAACATAAGACTGAATTAAGTGAATCATAGCAAGAATTTTTATAGTTACAAATCTATTTTTTGACATTTATTTCAGTACCCTGTACATAATCTAGAATTCTGTGTGTACATACAATGATTTCAATGTTTTTCTTTATGATGTACACAATACCAGCAGCCATTGCTTTGTACAGCTTTTGAGTTCCTGATATTTTCTTCCTTTACATTTGAATGTATTTAATTGAACATAATACTAATTTTGACAATAACACATTGTAAGACAGCAGCACATTTCAGAACAGTCCTATAACAGGTTGAGGAATCATTTAATTTCACAATTTCTGCTTTTGCTCTTTTAGGTGCACTTAACTTATGACCTTTATTTATGACCTTTTGTATCTAGTTCATAAAATAAAATGTAAAATAAATAGTTTGTATTTGTCATTCTGTACATTAGTAAAGAAAACACAGATTTATCCAGAATAAAAATGCATATCCATTATCTAGCATTAACATAGAGTACTATTTATTTTCCTAACATAAATTAAAATATCTGTCAGTGTTTTATTGTAGAGTTATCTTAAACCAGTGTATCTTAAACTATGGGTCCATAAATGTTAGTTCGTGCTGTGTTTTAATGAGTAATTATGCCCTTTAAAGAACTGAAATTGCAAATGTGCTCTTTAGTCTGCTCTTCCACGCAGTTTGCTTAGTGATATCAATCCGCCACAGTCATTATGCATGCTCAGCTGAAAAAAGGTCCTGGTCATGTGGCGAACTGTCACTGTTTGTCATTCATTTTATATAAAATTGTAAAAAGAGAGAGGAGTGCCCAGAATATATTATATGCCCAAATTCAAAATAATGAGTGGCTAAGCTATTAATAACTAAATAAGATGACATCTTCTCGCACAGCACACGCAGCTTGAGAAAAGCCGCAGAATTTCTGCCAAAAGAAGAAGAAAAGCAGTTCTTTAACAGTTGAAACTTAAGTTAGTAAGATAATTATTTGATGGTGAATATAAACAGAAAAAAGAGTGCTGTCAAGCATATAAATTAGGCTAACTGGTATAGCAAATACAGCATATTGGCTTGTTTGGTAAGTGTGGGTCCCAAGTAAACACAGAATTTATTACTTGGGCCCTGGGCTGAGAACATTTAAGCCCCTGTCTTAAATGTTTTTTTTGTTTGTTTTTTTTAGCATTGTTTCCTCTCTTTGATGACTCGTCCTGTATCACAAAGAGCAGTTTAATATCTGACTCTTCCAGATGATTCTCCAGCAGATTGAGCTCTGTCAGGTGAGAGGGGTTTGATTTGAGAGCTTTAGCCAGTGCTGCTAAACCTTCCTTTGTGACACTACAGTTAGACAACCTGAAGAGAGCAGAGTATATTTTTTTCAGTGCATTTGCAAGCATTGGAAAGTTTAACAAATAATGGTATTCGTTAGTTCTGTTAGAACTGTTTATTGTTTTTGTGTTCGATGATTATGACTATGTATAAATCTGATTTAAATGGTCTCAGATGTGATGCACTGAGTAATACTGAGGTAAGATGTTTACCTGAGCTTCTCTAGTTTACAGTGAGGATTCTTCAGTATTGTACAGAGCAGTTTCACTCCTGAATCTTGCAGATCATTAATGCTCAGATCCATTTCAGTCAGACTGGAGGTCTTTGAGCTGAGAGCTGAGGCAACAGAAGCACAGCTTTTCTCTGTCATTTCACATTTGTCCATCCTGAGAGAGAAAGTCATTATAATATAAACTGTGTTTAAAAAAAAATAAAATGTATTCACTGATTACTATACATTTACCTCAGTGTTTTCTATCTACAGTTTAGATGATCAAGAGCTTCAGAGAGCAGCTTCACTCCTGGATCTCCAGGTCTGTTGTTGCCCAGATTCAGCTCTTTCAGATGAGAGAGGTTTGACCTCAGAGCTGAAGTCAGAGATTCAAAGCCCTCTGTTTTGATTTTGCAACATGAAACCCTGTTGAAAGAAAGTATCATGTTTTCACTGTCTTTGTTCTTTTAAATGTTTTATGCATTTTATATATTCTTTTGTCCCTGCACTTTGTGTTCTACCTCGTAACTTGATAGTTACCTCTTTAAAAATAATGGTTTGATTTTCATCATGCTGTATTTCAGGGAGTGACCAATTTTTTTAACACATGGTTCATACAGAGGTAAGTTTCTTTTACAGTTTTTATCAGTATTTCATGATGCTTACATTTATATCAGTCTTGTCAAACTCAATAGTTAAACTGATATGTGGGGAAATTATAGTGGTAATTATAGTTTCCCACAAGAATATTGCCTGTATAAGCACTAGCTTTGTTGTGCTAAACAGTAAGGCATGTCCAGCCAGGTAGGATATTTAACTGCGGGAATCTTAGTCACTTCAGGAGAAGCGATCTATCAATAGGAGTCTGCAGTAGTGTGTAAGTGTGTGTTTATTACAATGTTTTCACTTTGTTTTAGAGTAGTATTCATTGCTAGGCTAGAGCTGTTTGTTTACTGTGTTGTGTACTGTGTGTTGAACTCGCATCGCTTAAGTGTGTTTTTAACAGTGTTTCACTTGTTTTAGAGTATTATTCATCATTAGGTTTAGTGTTGTTTGTTTACGGTGTACTGAAGTCACATTTGTTCCCGGGTTTGTCATCTCGCGCAACCCTTGGTTTTGGTAGCCATGTGCACTAGCTTTGTTGTGCTTTATAAGCCATTTTTGCACTGATCAGCCCTGGATCAGGTAACCCAAAATCGTTTAGGCACGGATAAACTAAAAGGTTGCATGTCTGAAAACATGTGCAAACTTGTTCAGACTCTGATTACTGATTAACTAAGTATTCCTCCTTCTGTGGCTCATTAAAGACACATTCAGAGGGGATGAGATCAGCTGCTGCTGGTCTGGAGGTGATCCAGATGAGAGCAGAGGGAAGCAAATTCCCCTTCATGAGGTTTGTCAGCAGCACGTCCACTGAGGTCTCTTTGGTTGCATCCCGTATAGTCTCAATTGCTGTGAAAATTTAAAGGAAGATGGCACTGGTCAAAACCGTCAAAGATGAAACGGCTTTCAATCAAGGCTAAACTTGTTTCATCCAAAAAGAAGGTTAGTAGAAGATCAACTAAACTGCACTTTTTTGTCAAACATAAGACTGAGCTCTCTGAAAGGTAGTGGACATATGAGGTGGACGTCTTGATTTGTTTTACCTTCAACCCAGTCCAGAATGAACTTCTGCATAAAGACTGTTTTTCCAATGCCAGCGACAGCACAGTTCTGATGGGTTTGTCCTGTCCAGGTAAAGGTTTAAAGACGTCATTGCATTTGATTTGGAGTTTCCGGTCTTACTGCTATTAGTGTTTTCTCTATCTGTTTCACTTCACGTTCATTACTGATCTCTTCATTTCCACCCTACATGATTTACAGTAGAGCTCTGTGTAGATCTCATTGAGTAATGTTGGGTTTCCCTGCTTTGCCAATCCATCAAAAAGGTACTGATGCCTCACTTTTATGTACGATTTTCTCTGGTGAAGGTCGGCATCAGGTGTTTATGATTCATGTTTGTTAAAAAGACTGTTATGAGAACAAGTAATATTCACAATTTCTGAAAACGTCAGATCTCAAAATGTGTTTAACTCACTGATATTCAATGAATCCTCCACTGGTGTCTGGAAAACTGCCAGTCTTAGTATCTTGGTACGGTTTTCTCTGTGAATCCTATGTAGACAAACAACTTGTCAATACCAAAATAATAGTTTGTTTTGAGCATGAAACATTCAATGACTTGTAAAGCAAATATTGAAACCTAATATGAATAAAACCTAAGTTTTATGAGTTTAATTTAGTTAAAAATTACATAATTCAGTTTCATTGAAATGAATGTATAATTGAAATGTATAAATCTAAAAAAAAATTTTTTTAAAAAATCAACAACTACAAAAAACAATAGGCTGAAATATATGTTTTTGAGTGTACTTGCGTAAATGTATGACCGATAAATGTAAATGTTAACGTTTGTATCTCCTCCCAAATTGGAAACTTCTCTAAGTTTCCTAGTTGTAAATACTGTATGTCTTGAGGGGGCATTCATGTGCAACTTCCAAGTAGGAAACTAATATTTATTATAATTCGATAGCACATGAAGGCAGTATTAACATGTGTCTCCCGTGAGCATTTATGTTCAGATTTTGAGCGGTCTCTTATTTCATAACTGCAAATATCACTCACTACGTCAGTTTATAACTCCACGAAAGATAAGATTTTAAGTGTGTAACAACTTGAATTTTGTGCTGTTAATGAAACAAAGGTATTGTATGGCTTTGGAAGACTTGGAATGTAAGTGTGTATGGACTAATTTTATAGTACTTTTTTGTCTTTTTTTGAGTTTGATAGCCAGTGTTGCCACTTTCATTGTATGGCAAAAAGAGCAGCTTTAACATTCTGCTAGATTAGTCTTTTTGTTCCATGGAAGAAATAAATCATGTGATTCGGAATGTGGTGAGTAGATGGTGTTACAATTTCCATTTGGGGTGAACTATAACTATAATAATTTACTCTCAGGCTTTCCTGAATGTGTTTCTCGTGATGCTTTGTGTGCAGGCTCACTAAATTAGATCACTTACATGCAGTACTGTATATTGTGGTCTATGAACATCAAAAGTATCAAACTTGTAATAGACTTTCTTATAGGACCTTTGCTCGATATCTGAAGTTGGTTGCTTTGTTTTGCTTGTTACTCAAAATTTATATTGTCACTTTGGCCTGAAATCTGCTAAATAAATTCATTAATTGTAGATGGACAATGCATGGACAAAACACTGGGGCCAGATGAGTCTGATATCTCCTGCTGAAAACTGTGACAATAAAACCCATTTGCTCATTTATTGTGAAATACAATTTGTTTCAAATATTTAGTAATTTCACTAAACTACAGTATAATTATTGACTGAGCAGAAATGATGATCAAATAACTTTGATTTTCCAGATTTGTTCCATCTCTCAAGTGAATTTGCATTTGCACTGAATGGTCACTCTTCATGGATAAAACAGTGGGGGCAGATGAGTCCGATCTCTCTCGCTGAAAAGAAAAAATAAGATGCATTTTCTGATGTAACAGAGGATTTTACTTATTTTAAATACTTTAAATGATCCAATTAAACACATATTTTTAAAATAATATGCTTTTCACACTTGAAATTCTAACATCTGGGTTAATGTAATCTTGTTTCACACTTTTTATTCTGTACTTTACCCTGGATTATTAATTTATCCTTGGTATTCACATTTTGAGACACTGTACGTATGTAAACCCTGAGTTAAAGTTTTTATTTGCATATTACTGTTGAGTTTCTGATTGGCATCACACTTCATCATTTCACATTGCATACTTTGGCACTGCAATTAGGGCTAGCAGTGTTAATAAAAGTGTTGCTAGCCCCCTTATTGCATGTGTGAAACGTTACTTCACACAGGGTTCACAAGTTCACTGGTTCATAAAGTCCTGGAATACATTAGGGTAAACTGATTTGTTGTGCTGTCCATGACGGATATTATTCAGCAAAACAGTGAAACCTGGAGAAATACATTCAGTTTTCATTGTATTTTAAAAAGAAAGTTTTTCTAGTTTCAAAGGGGGTGAGACCAAACAAATTGAGAACATCTGGACTAGATCAAGGAATATAAAGACAATATTGAAATAATTATTGGTATAAGTGTTATGAAATATAAAGCTGGAGATGGGGAAGCAGAGGGATGCCGGAAGAATCGTCACCAGAGTGCGGGAAGCAGCTGGTTTTATAACCTTGGGACATGATTGGCAGTCTGAGATGAACAAGCTCCTCTCAAACCTAAGTTTGCAACTTCATTTCACGAGTTCGTCTGCCCATATAATCTTTGTGTGGTAAAAGGTAAACATATGTGGCTTGCTGCCCACAAAGAAGGGGCTCGAGAATGAGGCTCGACTCAAGCTCTGAATTTACCCCATGTACAAAACTGTAAAAAATACCCCTGGTTTTATTTGTTACATTGCTCAAGTGAACTGGCATTTGCATTGACCGGTCACTCTTCATTAACAAAACACTGAGGGCAGATGAATTTGATCTCTCAGCAGAACTGTAAGAGACAGCAGAATTCATATTTTAATATTTTTGTAAACATCATCAAGACTGAAAAATATAATTTGCAACAGAAATCATTTAAATAATCACAGCTGTATCAAATCACATTCAAGTAGTTAGATGTACCTTTGTTCAAAGACGGAATCACCACCCTTAAACTCTATGGGGTGCGCTATATTGCAAGAAAAGTTTATGCTTAAAACGTTAATGTTTCCGTATTCATAAGTCAGGCATATGAGGTATCATTTGAAAGCTTAGAATCTGATCTTTTTAGAGATATCCATCACTTCTGTATTAATTTTATATAAAATAACAAAATAAGGCCGCAAAACATTTGTGTCGCAAGTTAGCGCCCTCTAGAGGTAATGGGGTAGAAATATTTATATGAAAATAAAAGTCTTCCGCATAGCACCTAAATAGACAAGTCATGTATCAAATGAAAGCTCACATTCTCGGAAATGTGACTATACAGTTTATTGTGTTGCCCTTATACCACAGTTTGAAAGATTTTTAAAAGAATGAAAATATGATTTATGAGAGTCATCAAATACAAACATCTGTCATTGCAGCTGTAAGCCCCAAGTAGCCAAAAACTTCAGCTATCTGCTCTTACCTTAGGCAGTTTTCTAAAAAATTTACCATTTCTTACTTGTCTGTGAGCTTGGCTGAAAAATCCAATGTTATATCTTAGATATCCAGAACAAAACATGCCATCCAAAAGGAAAAGCATGCTAAACAAATCATATACATTATGTAATATGTCATCGCAAAGGGGAGGATCTCAGCTTTCTAATTACACATAGACTGAGCTTCTAGTCCACTCAGAGGCTAAGATATTCAATGAAACAACTAGGTTGGTGCATGCACTGGAAATTAGATTGAATGTCTATGGAAGAGCACATCTGTGAGGGCTGAAATGCGTTAGAGCTCCACCTACATTTTAGATCTTTATTTTGTGATGGAAGGTGATAGAGAAAATTTTCATGTTCCTAGTTGCTGCCATCTAGTGGAATGATATAAGACTTTTCAAATGGAGATCGAGCAAACAGAACCAGAATTACAGGCTTACAAAATTAGGACAACAACTAAAAAAGTTTCTTTACTTTACTTTCTGTTTATCATAAGATTGTAAAGATATACAAAATGATTTATGAGTAATTGAAGTCTTTTTTTATTATAATTATTTGGGGGGTTTAATGAAAAATTAGACCAATATTTTGCAATTAGTCCACAGTACGTGTGAATGGTGAGCTTTTAAATTAAAGTTTTAAAAAAAGCAGGCAGCAGCGCAAAAATGCACCAGAGTATAAGGGGGTATTAAGTGAACTGATAATTGCATTGATCGGTCACTCTTTATGGACAAAACACTGAGAGCAGGTGAATGTGATCTCTCCTCAGAACTGAAAAGACAACATGATCCATCTCTCAATAGTTTAAAAAGATTATGCTCTAGAAAATTAAAGCATTTTTAAATATTTAAATATACATTTAAATATCTGTCGCTCTTCGTGGACAAAACACTAGGGACAAAGGTGTCTGAACTTTCTTGCTGAAAACTGACAGAGAAATCATTATATAGTATTTAATTAATTACTTAAAATGATTGAATATATTTGTCAACAACATCATTGAAATTAAAATGAACTATTTCACTTGTGTCATATTGGCAGAGCTTTCAGCCATGATCGGACTCACATATTACTTTATTTAATTTAAACTTCTTTTCTTTCAGTCTAATATCAAATATTATGATGCAGTTATCATTTTAATTCAGTGATACCACTGGAAATTGAGCAGAACAGAAGTGTTACTGTAAACTTGGTTTATGGCTTTTGAATTGAATTGGTATTTGCATTGATCTGTCACTCTTCATGGATAAAACACTGAGGACAGGTGAATGTGGTCTCTCCTGAAATCTGTCAGATGACACGCAATATTTCAAAACAATGCAACATTACTTTTGAAATTTAAATGAATCTATGCTAATTCATATGCACACATAAAAGCAGAAGAATTTACCCGTGATCAGATGAAGAAGCTCTATCTTTAAACTGAATATGGTATGTTCATAAAACTGATCTATTCACCTGGAAAGGACTTGGAATTTAAAGTATAATTTCATTAAAACAGTACTCTCTAAGTCAGAGAATGTACAAATTCATTTTCATGCATTTACATGTGGTCAAAAATATTTCTCTTTACTTTTTGTCTCCATCACAAGTGTTGCATTAATCAATGTAATCTTCTTTAGCATTCATTAGAGACATTTTTTTTTTACCTGGGAACAAGGAAGAAACCATTTACACTGGTGGCCAAAAGTGTGGAATAATGTATCAGATTTTGATCTTATGGAAAAAAATTGGTACTTTTATTAAACAAAGTGGCATTCAACTGATCACAATGTATACTCAGTACATTAACGTGAAAAATTACTATTACAATTTGTAGAAAATGTTAAACTACTTCAAAGTGTTCTCATCAAAAAATCCTCCACGTGCAGCAATGACAGCTTTGCAGATCCTTGGCTATCTAGCTGTCAGTTTGTCCAGATACTCAGGTGACATTTCACCCCACACTTCCTGTTGCACTTGCCATAGATGTGACTGTCTTGTCGGGCACTTCTCACGCACCTTACAGTCTAGCTGATCCCACAAAAGCTCAATGGGGTTAAGATCCAGAACACTCTTTTCCAATTATCTGTTGTCCAATGTCTGTGTTTCTTTGTCCACTCTAACCTTTTCTTTTTGTTTTTCTGTTTCAAAAGTGGCTTTTTCTTTGCAATTCTTCCCATAAGGCCTGCACCCCTGAGTCTTCTCTTTACTGTTGTACATGAAACTGGTGTTGAGCGGGTAGAATTCAATGAAGCTGTCAGCTGAGGACATGTGAGGCATCTATTTCTCAAACTAGAGACTCTGATGAACTTATCCTCTTGTTTAGTTGTACATCTGGTCTTCCACATCTCTTTCTGTCCTTGTTAGAGTCAGTTGTCTTTTGTCTTTGAAGACTGTAGTGTACACCTTTGTATGATATCTTCAGTTCTTTGGCAATTTCAAGCATTGTACAGCCTTCATTCCTCAAAACAATGACTGACTGATGAGTTTCTAAGAGAAAGCTGTTTCTTTTTTGCCATTTTTGACCTAATATTGACCTTAAGACATGCCAGTCTATTGCATACTGTGGCTCAAAACAAAAACAAAAACAAGCACAAAGACAATGTTTAAGCTTCATTTAATAAACCAAATAGCTTTTAGCTGTGTTTGATATAATGGCAAGTGATTTTCTAGTACCAAATTAGCAATTTAGCATGATTACTCAAGGATAAGGTGTTGGAGTGATGGCTGCTGGAAATGGGGCCTGTCTAGATTTGATCAAAAATGACTTTTTTCAAATAGTGATGGTGCTGTTTTTTACATCAGTAATGTCCTGACTATACTTTGTGATCAGTTGAATGACACTTTGGTGAATTAAAGTACCAATTTTCTTACGAAACAGCAAAATCTGTACATTACTCCAAACTTTTGGCCGCCAGTGTAAATTTGCAAGCAACCTATGTTTAAGAGCTGGTTTGATTAGTTTGACTTTGTCTGTTTTGCAGAATTGCTTTTTTATTGGAAATATTCTGGGTTGGTTGAATAGTCCATCAGCTTTTTAGACAATGCAAAGCACTTGCTGCTTGACAGTGTCTGACTTAACATAAATTCAGAGAAAATTTATTTTTTCATCATAAAATATGATTCATAGTAACACGATGGCATAGAGATTATAACTTTGTGTGTGTGTTGTTAAGCACTCACAAAATGTATTATTTAAAATACATTTTACAAAGTAGCATTGAATCGTATTCTTAAATAGCTGTAGAATAGACTTCTGTATTCTTTAAACCATATTTAGATCTGTCAGGTGTACTTAAGCTCTTACTCAAGAAGAGATACTATTCTCTCAGTCTGTTCAGCATTTACCATATGTCCACTTCCACTCACTGCCTCCTTTTGAAGTCGAACTGAATGCTGTTTTGCAGTTTTCCTTCAATTACCTGCTGTAGTATGAGGGAGTTGAGCTAATTCCTCTATGAACATGTGACAAGTTGATTAATACATGCTTCACTGTTTTGTGTTTTATCCAGGGTTGGGCGTATTACTTCAAGAAAGTATTCTGGACTCAAAACGAAATACTTTTTCTAAAATGTATTTAGTAAAGTACACATAAAAAGTAATCTAAGTAATCTAGTAACAACTAAGTGAATCTGAATAGCTAGTTTCTTTAAATTAGATGTGGAGTTGGACACTAATTTTTTTTAATTATTTTTAAAATTTTATTTTTTTATGGAATGCAGAAGGCCAACAGAAGGCAGTTTGTGGTCATTTACAATATTTTACATATTTTAACAACATTTTAAAATATGTATCTTCTTCTTTACCCATTATTTGATTGGACTGACAAAGAATAATAGGCCTATATTTTGACACAAAATTAGATAAGATATGCAAATAAACCATATTTATTTTCGAGATGATAACTGGATGCCACAAGCAGAAATTAAATAAAATAGTGAGGTCACGGGACAACAATGTAGTATATTAATGACTTTAACTAGGTTCGCTTGCATATTTCCATATTTATGCCTATTTTTTGTTTGTTTTTTTTTCTATCTCTTTTATTACCAACACTTTTATTTTTGGGCACTTTTGATTCTTTTACTCATCATTTGCTTGTTTTTTTATTGTTGTTTTATATTTTTTTGTGAATCACTTCATATGAGATTTTATTTTATTTTATTTTTTTTATTTTTTTTAAAGTGAGGTATAAATATTAATATGCCAATATGTGTCACACTGAACTAGCTTCCCATATGTCTAGAAACCACACATTTAACAGCAGTTATTTACACAAGGTTTTTCTGGGGCCTGGGTAGCTCAGCGAATATTGACACTGACTACCACCCCTGGAGTCGTGAGTTCAAATCCAGGGTGTGCTGAGTGACTCCAGCCAGGTCTCCTAAGCAACGAAATTGATGGTCTCAGATGCAGAGGCACCTGAGATTCATCCTCCACCACCTGGATTGAGGTGAGTCACTACACCGCCACAAGGACTTAGAGCGCATTGGGAATTGGGCATTCCAAATTGGGGAGAAAAGAGAGAAAAAAAAAAAAAAACAGCTCTTTACTTGCCAAGTTTCTGATGTGGACGTGAGTCAGTACTTCCTCTCCCTATTACATATTATGCAGTCTGCATAGGGCACCAACTCCCTAGGGGGCACCATCTCACCCTATGGGGGCACTAGAAACTCCACTGGCTGCCCTTACTCTGATATTATATTCAAGGACCCTATAGCAGTCGCTGAATACAGAATATTGCCTAGCCCAATGTATTTACACAGCAAGAATCGCGATAAACAATGTATCATGCACACAAATGTTTGGTGAAAAAAACGTTGCCGGCTGTATTGATATTGGTGTACAGCTGAGAGTGCGCTGATTGTTAAGACAGCAGTGTGCCGGTGCAGTTTCCAGATATTCAATCCGGGAATCATTATACATTAATAAGATGTTTTATTTTCATCCTTTAGTGCCATCAGACCTTTTGGTGACTGTGTTCCATTTTTAAAGTATCCCAAAAACGTAACCCGTGATTCTTTGATTTTAACCCAGGATTGTGTTTTTAAATTAGCCCAATTTGGTATGAAACCCTGGCAATATTTCACTGGGGAAGAGAGAGCGAGTGGACACGTGCGTAGCGCAGACTTAGAGAAGGAACTATGCTGCAGGCATAGTTCCAAAAAGGGGCGTGAGCTCCAAATCACCATTAAAGATATTTAGATTCCCTAACCTAACCCTTTCCCTAAACTTATCCTTGAGTGGAAGTGACACCCCCTTTTGGAATGGGCGCAACCCCCTTTTGGAGTAACCCTGCCCTCTTTTGGGGATTCTGCCCCAATTTGGAGGTCTCCAGCCTGCAGCTATACCTACTTGTGGACTTCAGAAAAAAACTCTTCTGAAAAACAATCATGTTGCTCACTTGACTGACAAGAATTGTTTTCTTTCTGCCTTATTTTGTGGTCATTATCAGAGAAATATTCTAAAAGTATTCTAACAAAACTGTATAAAGTAACTGTATTCTGAATACAGTTGCCTGAAAACATAACGGGGGCTGAAAACAATTACTTCATTTTTGTATTCTGAATATGTAACGCCGTTACATTTATTCTGTTACAGCCCAACCCTGGTTTTATCTTAGTGACTTTTACTTGAACACATGATAAAACCTTTTTATTAACTAACCTCAGACCTGCCCTCCTGATAAATACCAGCATCAAATGAGCTTCATGTTAACTACTCCTAAAACTGAATAGGCTATCTGTCTTTGTCAAATATTCTTATCTTTGTTCCTGGTTTTCAGGGTGCAGAGAGAGAAAAATTTAGTCTGGGAGGATGAATCCACTATGAAAGGACTTCACAACCACAGGGCTTTTGTCAGGCCACACACACACACACACACACACACACACACACACACGCACGCACGCACACACGCACGCACACACGCACACACACACACTAAACAAACAGCCAAACATTTGTTGGCTCAAAAACCAGTTATGCAAGATTCTATTCAGAAACGTTACACACAAATTTATAATATTTTTAGCTTTACTTAATTTGCATTAATGTGTACAACACAACAAATTAATTATAAGGAGAATTTAGAGAGATTTATAAAGTAAAAGAATAATTGTGAGTTCCTTGAACTTTGGCTTAGAAATCCATTAAAAGTAAGATTTTAAGCACTACTAACTCAAACTATCAAGTACAGAGGTTGTGGGAAATACCAATAAGCCCATGCGCTTGAATAATTTAAGCACATTTGTTTGGTCAAAAGGAACATATTGGGGCATATCATTTGTTATTTAAAATTCTAAGAGATTTTAGCTCTTTTTAGTGTTATTGATGTTGTTTTACTGTAAGTAGTTGTTTTGTGCAAAATCACAATTAGGGTAATTAGTGTTCCCTTTGGTCAAGTTGGATCCTGTTCAATCCATATAATTTTTTCTAGCACATGTGAATGTGCATAGTTAATGTGCATCTTTATCTGGGAATCAATTGTTTAGATATTATATTATTAATATATTAGAGCACGTGTGTGTGTGTGTGTGTGTGTGTGTGTGTGTGTGTGTGGGTGAAATACAATAATTATACTGTAATCGGTGCAGATAATTTCACTTGCTAGCACACGTGTGTATTTTTCTTTATAACAGCAATAATTTATATAAATAAATCCTTTAATCCTAGGCTTGTCAAGGACATGTGAGTCTTGAAATGATGTTGACCACTGGTTGGTAACAATGACAATCTATAAATTAGTTACTACCGTGGTCTATTTGGCCAGAATATCCTGCAGTTATAAAAACTTTACAACGTTTGACCTTATCAGACTAGCAATCATTGTGTGTAATGTTAACAAACGTTGCCTAACTTTAGTGACGTCATTTATTTCAAAACATCAATGTTTCCAATAAGTCAAAACAACAGCAGAAGATATGGCACTTACCTGCTCAGATGACATGTTTTCGGATATCCGTGTTTTCTTTCTTTGTTTATTTGTCCATTTGCTCTGATAAAATTTCCTGTATTCATGTGTACACCGGTGCCTCGAACCACATTCATCCGTGCAGAGGAGCAGAGACGAAGCACAACCAAAACAATGCTCTTCCGCAAGATGCATGCAGTTTTATTTTTTAACCACTAGAGTGCCAAAAGTTACAAAGTATAGCTTTAAAAAGCATGATGCAAAAACACCACATATATATATTTTATGTAAATCCAAGACATTATTTTTTTTAAATACATTTATTTTTCAAGCTGTTTTTAGTTTTAATTATGTTTTGTTGTCAAAAGTTTTAAGTGTTTTAAGTCTGTTCTAAAATCACTTTCACACATTCAGCAAAAATAGTGACAATACACGCAAGAAACAATGTGAGCAATTTCTACACCTCTCCTTTTTCTCCTGCTTTGTTTAAACTTTCGGCAGGCACCGCATCGCAAACTGCACAAAGCATGTAATAGTGTCAGGTGTGCTCTCAGCTGCGCTAATGTAAACAAAGATGTCTTGCACGCCAGTTTCAAATAGGGGAAACAATGAATTAACACTGATATTTTGGTCGGTCCCTCACACAACACTATCGAATGGCTTCAGAAGAATTTATATTTAAGGCACAAGATTTAAGGAGGACTTGTGTGGCGCTTTTGGAACTTGGACAGCTTATCACCATCCTCTCATCCCTCAGTCTTGTCGCTGACACGTAGTACCTGTTACTTTTCACAGCGCTGGCCAGGATGGGCCAATCACAGTCGTTTATTATTATTGGAAGTTTACTGGAGTTTTTTGTAATTAACATTTTTTATTAAATCTTATAATAACAAGAAACACACACACACACACACACACACACACACACATATATATATATATATATATATATATATATATATATATATATATATATATATATATATATACACACAACATTTAAACCCCACAAACCCAAAAAACAATCCTGTGGTCACACATAAGTAAATATATACATACACATACATATATATATGTATATATACATACATGCATACACATACATGTACACACATAATAATCATACTCACTTAAAAATTATACTACAATACTCTCTCCACACCCCACCCGAGAGAGCCCCAAAAATTCCAAATACCTGCCCCATTTCTGGACAAACAAATCTAAATCACCCCGTCTTCCCAATAACACCTCCTCATAAGTCGCTACCCTCCCCATCTCCGTGCACCACTCCAGATATGGGGGCGCACCAGCTGACCTCCAACCCCTCAAAATAACCTGCCTGGCGATCATCACACAGGTCAGAACCCAGTTCTCAATATGGCTATCCCCCACATTGATGACCACCCCATCGCCCAGAACACAAAGTCTGGGGCAAAACAAAACCTGAGTGCCCACCATGTCGCACTCAAAATTCTGAACCTTCGACCAGAATTTCTGGATCTCGACACACCACCAAAAAACATGGGCCATGTCTCCATCCTCCGACTGGCATCTCCAGCAGGTGGGTGTGTCTTTAAGTCCAAGCCTATACAGTCTAGAGGGGGTCCAATAAAATCTATGCAAAATTTTGAATTGTATAAGACGCACCCTTGCATCTCTAGATGCAGACTTAACGTTTTTAAGAATCTTAGCCCACATTCCTTCCTCCAATGCCAAGTTGATATCTTTCTCCCATACTCTCTTGAGAGATGTTAAGGCTCCATCCCCCAGATTCTGAATTAACAGGGAGTAGTACACTGATGCCTCATGACCTTTTCCAAAAGCTGCAATCACCTCTCCCAAAGCATCTGCCTCCTTAGGGGGATGTGTGCTACTCCCAAAAATAGTACAAAGCAGGTGGCGCAGTTGTATATACCTATAAAACTGAGGTCTGGAGATCCCAAAATGTTGGACCAAGTTTTCAAATGATCTCAACACTCCACTTTCATATAGGTCACCAAGTGTAGCAACCCTCCTCACAATCCACTCTGGCCAGCAGAAAGGGGACTTGCCAATACACAATCTTGGGTTTTACCATATGCTCGAGGCAACATTTAAATAAGTGTCCAATTTAAACAATCTGGACACTTTAGTCCATACCGAGTGTAAATGCGAAATAACGGGGTGTAACTTAACTTTTCCAATTAGTTTGATAGAGATGCTTTGTAATAGCGAAATAGGGGCAAGAACTGCCTGTTCAATAACAAACCAGGGAGGGGCTCTCTCAGGTGGAAGTGACCAATGAGCCAAATGTCTGAGACTGAACGCATAGTAATAAAACACAATCTTGTGTAGGCCTAGCCCACCTTTGTCTATCAGCCTATGTAACTTATTAAAATGCTATCTGGGACGTTTACCATTCCAAATAAAGGACTTCGCTATGCTATCAAATTACTTGAAATAAGAGAGGGGATCATCTACAAGGAGAGACTGTAGCAGGTAGTTACATTTTGGAATACAATTCATTTTAATAACATTAACCTTCCCAATCATCGATAAATGTAATGAAGCCCACCTGCCCACATCGCTCGAAAACCTTTTTATTAAAGGGTCAAAATTAACACTAACTAAATCAGACAAATTTGCTGGGAATAAAATCCCCAAATACTTAATGTCCTGTTTGGGCCACTGGAAGGCGCCCGGCTGGAAAGCCGTTACTGGACAGTACGCTGTCAGTGCCAAAGCTTCGGATTTAGACCAGTTGACTTTGTAACCTGAGAACTTGGAAAAGGAATTAATAATTATGTGGAGGCAAGGCATAGATCTAGTAGGTTCAGAGACAAATAATAAAATATCATCTGCGTAAAGCAGAAGCTTATGCACCACACCTCCTGCCACCACCCCTGGAAAATCATCCTCCTTTCTTATCGCAGCTGCTAATGGTTCCAGGGCAAGACAGAACAATAATGGGGAAAAAGGGCAACCCTGCCAAGTGCTCCTATCCAGAGTAAAATAATCTAAAATTTGTTTGTACCGCTGCTACAAGGTGTCTATAAAGTAACTTAATCCAACCAAGAAATGTACTCCCGAACCCATACATTTCCAAAATCTTAAAAAGATAATACCATTCTTCCATATAAAACGCCTTTTCGGCGTCAAGTGAGATGGCAGCGACCGGAGACTGATCATTTGCTTCTGACCACATGATATTGATGAGACGCCTGATGTTATCAGAAGAGCTGTGGCCCCGAATAAACCCCACCTGATCTATATGTATAAGAGATGTCATAACCTTACTTAATCGGTTAGCCAAAATTTTTGACAATATTTTTTCATCTAGTTGGATCAGTGAGATTGGACGGTAACTTTTACACTTGTTTGGATCTTTGTCCTTTTTAAGAATCAGACTGATCCGGGCTTGTGTCATGGTTGGAGGAAGCTTTCCATTCTTTAATGATTCAGTATAAACTTCTAACAAAAGTGGAGCCAGTTCTGTAGCATAGGATCTAAAGAATTCTGCGGCAAAACCATCTGACCCCGGAGCCTTGCCAGTAGGTAGGGACTTAATTACCTCATCAAGCTCCTCCAAGTTTATCTCAGAATCAAGAGAGTTTTTTTTTTTTTCAGTCTTCAGTTTAGGAAGATCTAATGGTTCCACAAAGTTTCTAATATCTTCATCAGTAGATGAAGACGTGGAACTATAAAGATCAAGATAGAACTCTTTAAAGGCATTATTAATATCAATGGCTGAGGTAAAAATTTCACCACTAGCAGATTTCACTGAGGGAATGATAGAAAGAGACTCTATCTGCTTTATATATCTAGCCAAAAGCTTCCCTGCTTTATCCCCTGACTCAAAGTATGACTGTCTTGCCCTGAATAACCAAAACTCCACTTTCTGTGACAAAATGGTATTATATCTATATTTCAATCAGGTCAATTCGCCATCAGATGACATACGGCGCTTCAGCTCTGCCTCTGCACTTTTAATATTTCCTTCCAACTCCATGAGTTCTCATGCTTTGGATTTTTGGATGAATGAGGCATACTGTATGATCCGACCCCTAAGAACCGCCTTAAGTGCCTCCCAAGCCATGCCCACAGAGGATACCGAGGACCAGTTGGTCTCCATATAAATATTGATTTCAGTCTTTAACATTTGTTGGAAATCAGGATTTTGCAAAAGGGATACACTAAGGTGCCAACTATATGATTTATTTTTCTCTATATGTGGCAACACCTCTAAACTCACCAGGGCCTGATCCAAGACTAAATTGTTTCCAATTGAGCAATCAACAACAGATGAAATGAGGGATTTGGATATCGAAAAAAAAAAAAAAAAAAATCTATTCTAGAATAAATCTTATGGACTGATGAAAAAAATGTATAGTATCTACCAGATGGGTTCAAAAGTCTCCAAATATCTGTAAGACCAAGATTTTTACACATCCTAAGAAGCATCAGTGTTGCTCTAGGGGGCTTTCACACTTTTGCTTCACTATGATCAAGGACTGAGTCCATCAAAAGATTAAAGTCTCCTCCCAAAATTATATCATGAGGGGTGCCAGAGGCTTGCAACATCCCTTCAAGATCTATAAAAAGCCCTAATCATCAGCGTTAGGTGCATAAATATTAGCCAAAATCAGACTTTGCCCCTGAATTTCTGCTAAAACAATAATGACTCTTCCTAATTTATCATTAAACTCTTTGAGACATTTGAATTGTAAATGTTTATTTACCAATATAATGACTCCCTTGCTCTTACTTGAGCCAACACTAAAGAAAACATGTCCACCCCATATCTTGCCAAATTTTTCAGCTTCCTGCGGGGAAAGATGCGTTTCTTGAAGAAACACTATATCATATTTCTTACGTTTAAGAAAAGAAATAACCTTCCTTCTTTTTATGGGGTGCCCCAATCCATTCACATTCCACGTGGAGAGAGATAGTACACTCATATTAACATTTGACATTTTGATATAATAGAAAAAAAAATTGTGTGCCAAAGATAAAATTATGAAGACCACATTTCAACATTAATGCAACAATAGAACCCCGAACTTCCCCCCGAACAAAACAAACAGAAAAAAGAAAAACATGCACATTAACCCCGTGCACGACAGCGCCAACCGGCGTCAATCCCTTTAAACTCAAAGAGTCCATGTACGCCTACGAGAGCCCCCGCGACAACTTTGCCATCGGATTGCTCAATTTTGCCTCACAAATTTGTAAGGCAAAATTACATAACATCAAATATTTTGTAAAACAAACCCCAGCCAATAGGCAGAATAAACACAAAGAACGTGTAGACTCATTCACAGAACTGTCTCGAAGGTGTGTTCCTTCACAAAACAAATTCCAGCTGATATAAAGCCGTTCAGTTTCCAGTGCAGCAGATGACATAATGATTCCAATGTCCCACGAAAATACTCCACAAATCATACTCCAGCCAACAGGAGGCATAAGCACAAGGAACTGACAGATTCATCCATGATTGTCCCGAAGTAGTGTTATTTAACAAAAGAAGCTCCAACTGCTAGGCGGGACCAGCACAAAAGGAAACAAAACACGCATCACGGTTCCTCGGATGGTCAAGAGTCAATTCACTCGGAGGCCGCATAAAAGTATATCCCATGATTTACACAGTCCGCTAACTTTATAAAAGACATCCTTTGTGTGGGCATGTAGATATTTTGTGGTCATCCGTAGTGTCTATTCTCAATCTGCCTGGGAACTTCATTGTAAAAATGATCTTCCGTCAATGCAAAAGTTTCTTTAAGGAAAAGTGTTAATCCACAAAACAAAACAAACTCCAACCACTCGGCGGAGCCAACGCAAAAAGAAACAAAAATGGCGCCCAGCTTCCTCTGAAAGCCAGAGCATGCATAGTGAGCCAATCCACTCACAAGAAAAACTCCCAATGGTTACTCACCCATTGTTTCAATAAAAGACATTGCCTGATTGGGACATGTAAATACTTTGCTGCCGTCTTTGCTGTTTATTCTCAGTCTGGCCGGAAACATCAGAGCAAAAGTGATCTTCTGCTGATGTAAGAGTTTCTTGCATTACTTAAACCGATCACGTTTCTCTCTTGTCGAGTTCGCAAAGTCCGGGAACAAGAAAATATTGTAATTCTTCCAAGAAAGCTTTCCTTTGCTCCTCGCCTGGCGCAACACGAGATCTTTATCGGATGATTTCAAAAATTTGGCCAGAATCGATCGGGGCCTGTCTCCCTCAGCAGATCTGTGAGCCGGGACTCTGTGAGCTCGCTCGATTTCCAACTTGTGGCCTGTTATGTTGAGCAGACTCGGGAAAAGCTCGTCTATGAATTTCACCATATCTCTGCCCTCCTCATGCTCAGGAATTCCAACAATTCGAATGTTATTCCTGCGGCTTCTATTCTCAAGATCTTCAAGCTTTTCAAGAACACGTTCCAAATCAACTTTGGTCGCAGGCAGATTAGCGGCTAATTCCCTCTCTGATGTCTCCAAATAATCGATTCATTTTTCAACATCTGTCACTCTTGTGACTAGCTCAGAGAATTTTTTTTTCCATTGCCGTAATCGATCGATGTATTACAGCGAGATCCTCCAAGTCCGCAAATACCTTCGTCAACATCACCGACATGTTGGACAGTTGACGCTGGATTCTTTCTCCCACCGCACCATCCAAATCGAGTCCCCGGTCCACAGGCCTGTCTGGGCTTTCATCTTGAACCCGTAAGTGTCTTTTAATGTCTCCAGAGCCCGAGGATTTTGACTTCTTTGCCATGTTTACCTCAAACAGTAAATGTGTAACTGGGTGTATCGAATTTCACTGGATTATATCATGAACATAATTTTAAAAACTAGCAAAGTGCACAGAGCTGTCTCTCACACATCTGCCCTTTGCATGGGGTCACGTGGCTCTCCAATTTACTGGAGTTTAAAAATGTGAAAGTTTTTGTTGTTTCAAAGGGGGGTGTGACCAAATAAATTTGAGAACCACTGCTCTACAGTGAGTGAAAATACAGATACAACTTTTTTTCAGTGGAACACTGATACTTGAATGAAAAGAGTGGTGGCGTAGTGGGCTAAAGCACATAACTGGTAATCAGAAGGTTGCTGGTTCAATCCTCACAGCCATTGTGTCCTTGAGCAAGGCACTTAACTCCAGGTTGCTCCAGGGGGATTGTCCCTGTAATAAGTGCACTGTAAGTCACTTTGGATAAAAGTGTCTGCCAAATGCATAAATGTAAATGTATGACATATTGATAGAATTATTGGTCTTGGCAGACTAGATCTGCTATGCTGCTAATGCAGAGCAAGTACGGAGACTTGTTACTATAATTATAATTTACAATTTTTTTTAATAAAGTTTATTTATTTATCACACATTATACATTTGCTCATATACAATGAAATTCTTTTTTTCACATATCCCAGCTAAGCTGGGGTCAGAATGCAGGGTCAGCCATGATACGGCGCCCCTACGGCGATACTGCTAGAAAATATACACATATACTGAGTTAGTATGAGGACATGCTGATGCTGCACAATTAGATATAACAAACAATCCCCATATGTGCAGCTGGGGTGGGGGAGGGTTTCAGAGATAAAACTCTCACAGTGCACTGCAGTAAAACTGGCATATCTGCTAAACTGTGCAATTTAAATGTTACACAAAAAGAGAGATGCAAGTTGATTGGCTACTCGGTTATGCGTCAAAGGACCTATCAGTTTACACCATGCGAGCCAATTGGCTTAACATGTCACGTGTGCGAGTCAATTGGCTAAACAGATACCATATAGAGAACCTATCACCTTGCACCACATAGAGTTTCATTGCTGAACTTTTGATAAATTAATTATCACAACATGTGTAATATTTACTCTGATATGTAAATACACATTCTACATGAACAGCACAGACATACAGAAAGTTAAAGAGTCTTTTCATTTGACACTTTTTGCCTTGATCTTCTTAAGGTGCAACTTACTGTAAGTCTTATGTCTGTTTTTTATGATCTTTTGTATATAATTATTAAGGAAACAATTAATAACCCTTTTTGTATGTTTGACACTGTATATTGTGAAGATAATTCATTGATTTAAGTTATCACAATTAAAGCTGGAGTGTGTAATTTCTGTACAACCCAACAAATTAACAATCTGTTTGTTTGAGCGGCCTGACACAGCAATATTGGCTCAACCAATGACACTAGTTTGGAGCAGGACTGTGTCAGAATAATGGTCATTGAGGGTTTTTAACGTTGTTGTCTTCTGTACTACATGCAATAATTAAAGCATGAGTCTTTCTTTTAGAGTTATTAAACACATTTCTATTATGCCTGTTTCTTCTGTTTGTTTGATGACTCGTCCTGTATCACAGAGAGCAGTTTAATGTCTGATTCTTCCAGATGATTCTCCAGCAGATTGAGCTCTGTCAGGTGAGAGGGGTTTGATTTGAGAGCTTCAGCCAGTGCTGCTAAACCTTCCTTTGTGACACTACAGTTGGACAACCTAAAGAGAGGACAGTGTATTTTCACATTGCATTTACAAGCATTAGACTGTAGAATATTTAACAAATAATTATACAGTATATCTTATATCTATTAGCACTGTTGAGAGTTTTAGTGGTCAGTGATTGTCTTAATCTGATTTAAATGGTTTCAGATGTGATTCACTGAGTAATACTGAGGTAAGATGTTTACTTGAGCTTCTCTAGTTTACAATGAGGATTCTTCAGTCCAGTACAGAGCAGCTTCACTCCTGAATCTTGCAGATCATTAATGCTCAGATCAAGTTCGATCAGACTAGAGGTCTTTGAGCTGAGAGCTGAGGCAACGGAAGCACAACTTTTCTCTGTCATTCCACATTTGTCAATCCTGAGAGAGAAAGTCATTATAATATACACTGTGTTTTCAAAAATAAAAAGCATTCACTGATTTCTATATATTAACCTCAGTGTTTTCAGTGTGCAGTTTGAATGAAGAAGAGCAGCAGAGAGCAGCTTCACTCCTGTATCTCCAGGTCTGTTGTTGCCAAGATTCAGCTCTTTCAGGTGAGAGAAGTTTGATTACAAAGCTGAAGTCAGAGATTCAAAGCCCTCTGTTTTGATTTTGCAACATGACATCCTGTTGAAAGAAAGTCCAAATGTTCTGTGTAATCTGATTTAGTAGCAAAGATGTCAAGTGTCCTAAGATGCAAAACAAGTAAATGTTCTAAGTAGTTTTTTCTAAGAAGTCTTGTTTTTGTAGAACAATATCTTTTCATAGGTAATTTGTTTCTACCATTAGTATTCACAAGCATCTCACCTCAGTATATCGAGTTTACAGTTTAGATGTCCCAGTCCAGCAGAGAGATGCTTCACTCCTAAATCCTGAAGCTCATTCTTGCTTAGAGAAAGTTCTTTCAGATTTGAATCTGTCTGTAGTACTGCAGCCAGTGCTTCACAGCTTTTGTGTGTTAGGTTACAGTTATTCAACCTGATAATATAACAATTAAAGGGCCTTTTAGTGATTATGAACTTTTGTAAGTTGTTTTATAAATACATTTCCTTTAGCTTACCTCAGTGTTTCCAGGGCACACTGAACCTTTCCTAGAGCATCACAAAGATGTTTCACTCCAGAGTCTCCTACGTTATTCCAGCTCAGGTCCAGCTCTCTCAGATGTGCAGGGTTTAGACTCAGAACTGTGCTGAGGGAAACACAGCCTGCCTCTGTTACACCACAGTACTTCAGCCTAAATAAAGATAGTTAAACTAGTTTAGTCTAAAGCTAAGTGTGGGAGTCCATGACACTATTTTTAGATCCCCTAAACCTAACCACTTATAAAGAATATAAAACATGTAACAGACAGGTAAATGTAAGCACAGTAATTTAAATTAGACTATAATAAACCCTACACCTATGCTTAAATCTAACCAAAAATATAACAAAATAACTAACCAACAATATAAGACTTGACAAGCAGATACAATTACAGTCAAAATAATGTATTAATTGAAAATATAAATAATACAAAAGTATTCCAAATGACTCACGCTGCATTTAAAGTCTTCTGAAACCATACGATAGCTCAGTGTGAAGAACAGGGTGAAACTGAATGTTTTAATCGCTAAAAAGCTTTCTCTCCATGAAGGCTGTCGCATGTCACTTAAAAATATACATACAGGCAGAATGTTGCAGTTGATCACATGACACACAACAGCCAATGGCATTTGACATCAATGACATCACAGCTGATGTTTTGCCTGTTGAAGCGGCACATTTAAATGTTCAAATGAATGCGAGTCGGGATCTGACTGTTATGGCCGATGGGGAAGCTGATTGTTGCTTAAAGCCTTAAATTTGGATCTGGCCAACGTTTTGGTGATGCAGGCAAAGGACCAAGGAGGACGTTTTGGTGGCACAGGCTAAGTTTGAAAAGTACACAAACACACACACACATTGGGTCTGTTTCAAAACCTAGTGAGCTACATCCGGAGGCAGCACTGTAAGCCATCTTAAGCGCTCCCATCACGAAGGCTGCTCCAAAAGTTAAGTATCTTAATTATGCTGCCACCTGAGATATCTCATTTTGACCAAATTCGGAAGTATCATCATATGTATCCTTCCCAAGAGAGGCAATCTCATAATGTACTGTGATGAGCTTCCTGCAAATATACATTTAAGATGGTGGACGAACAGAGAGAAATGTTATGTGTGTGTGCTATGCATATTTATACAACAGTTAGTTCCGGTTCTCGAATCTGATTAGATGAGAGGTGTTCCAAGAGTGCTAATGAACGAGTTATCACACGACTAGGATGTTTTAGTGTTTGTATCAATCCTCTTCAGTTTGTGACATTCTAAACCAGAGTAATGTGGGAGATTTTGATTCATCCCTGTGAAATTACACATGTACACAAGGACAACAAATTACCATCTTTTGTGTTATGAGTGAGCTTCCGGTGAGTCTGCATTGTCAGTAAGCAGATTTACTCAGTAAGAACATCTGCATTGTCTCTCATACTGCCTTCATCGGAATTATGATACATGATACTTAGAAGATACACATGAACACCCTTTCAAGTTATAATTACAACTGGGAAACGTGGAGATAATGTGAGGAGACATAAACTGTCAACATGTCAGAGGAAAGTATGGTTTCTGTGTCAGTGTCAAAATAAGAGCTTCCCAAGAAATATGCAAGAATGAACCTGTTAAACCTTTATGTTTTCTTTCTGACAACATAACAATTGTAATTGTGACTTCAGGAAAGTAAGATAATTCCGATGGTAGCATCACTCCACGATCATTCTGAATGGATTACTACCACCCCACAGCTGAGGAATAGAGTTAAACTAACAGTTTTAGCATTACTGTTTATCACTGCTAGCAGGTAATCACACACGCTCATACACACGCACGTCTTTGTTACTCCAATAAATGGTTAGAAACAGCACAATTTGTAGTTACTAGTTCTAAAGTGACACTTTCAAATAAGTAACTGAGGCTTGTGTGTACAGATCCTGCTCCATGGTGTGAGAATGTAGTTTCACATAGTGTTGTCACAATACCAAACGTTCAGTAGTCGGTACCGATACCAGTGAAATTTCATGGTTCTTGATACCAATTTTGATACCACAGCAAAAATACAGTATGCTAATATGGTAATGTGCTATTTGACACACATCTGTAGCCTATTTAAAATTACATTTCCATGTAAATATAAAAATTAAAAGAAATGCATGTTTCCTTCCAGTGTATCTCAATTAAGTATGCATTGCTTAAGTGTTTTTAAGTAGGGCCCTACTGAAAACTATTTCATTCTTCCCAAATCCTTTTTTCATTTTTAATTCCTTTTTTTCATAATTCCATGTTTTAAAGTTTAGTTTCATCTTGACATCAAATGGTGTTTAATCAAATTAATTCTTAAAACTTTTAACCAGTTAATAATACAAACTTTTATTCAGTACAACTGCACTCTTGCTTGTGATAGCATATATTGCCTGATTATTATTATTATTATTATTATTATTATTATTAATCATTATTTATTATTATTAATAATATTACTACAGTGAATATTACATTTTACTAGACATTTGAAAATATAATTCAGTTGCAACTTTTATTTTGAATCATGCTTTTATTTTGACATGAGCTTTTATTTTAACATGTGGTTTGAAAGCTTTACTTCTTCTTGTGGATAAACAGTTTGCTGCATGGTCCAGTGAATGTTAAAGTGCAAATGCTTTGATTTAATTATAAATATATATTATACATGTGCTGCACACTTCACAGTGGATTAGCTCTGCTTTGTCATCTCATACAACACAAATGATTCTCAATGTCTGTGGATTTTCCAGTGTATGAACAGTCTGCTTCACACATTCATTTACAGCTGCAGCTCATGCAGACTAAGATTGCAGCCTTTTGCAATTTAACAATCACAGTTGGACTTGTCACGATTTTAATTTGATTAATTGTGCATTTCAGTTTAACAGGAGTAACAAAACGCACTCAAATAGACGTGAGCATTTGAAAGCAGTCTTGTGTCATTCAAACAGCACGCAGGTATCAGACTGAGTTGGTACTTGGTATTACCGGTACTGCAGAAACACTGGTATCATGACATCTTTTTTTATTTTAGCATCATCTTGGTACCAGAGTACCAGTACTTTTGACAACACTATTCCACACACAAGAGGGATTTTTGAGATTTTTTCTTACTTATTTATATGTCAGCTGAACTTGTATAAAAGCAATATCACAATCGCAATCATGCTGTTTTGTCAGTGACCATTACTCTTGCTTGTGGGATATTGCTTTATTATTCTAATTAGAGTATCACATCATTCTTCTCGTATCAGCTGTTTTGAAATAAGTCGCGAGAGTCTCCTGTGCGCTGCACATGAGGAGCGTTATTTGAATGATGCGGAGTTGCCATCTATAAAGTGCGTTCCAAATCGGTCTCTTATGAGGCTCCATTTTAGTTATAATGCTGGCATAGAAGACAGATGCCTACTATATGTAGGCAAGAGACGGCGAGGAAGCTCTCTAGTTTTGGAATGGACCAAATAAATTCATCTACCCAGGGTTGGGAGGGTTACTTTTGAGATGTATTCCACTACAGATTACAGAATACATGCTGTAAAATGTAATTTGTAACATATTCCATTAGATTACTCAAGGTCAGTAATGTATTCCTAAATACTTTGGATTACTTCTTCAGCACTGGTAGATTTTTTCACTTGTTTTGACTATAAAAACTCTGCCAGTACAGTAAGACAAAATACACATGTTAAAAATACATTCTCTGAAAAACCGAAATATCTTATGCAGTGTTGTTTCTAAAACAAGATCAATCAAGCTGATCTTGTTTTAAGGATTTCTAGATATTTTTACAGGAAAACAATACAAAAATTATTATCAAGAATATGATTTTTGCCCTAATATCAAAGGTCTCACTAGAAAAAAGAAATTATCCAATGTGAATTTTCTTGTTAAAAAAATATGATCGTGCCTGGTAACATAATGGCAAGAAATAGCATTTTAGCTTAGCATAAAGCTGACAATTTACACAAGGTTTATTTCTATTTCTTCTGCTCCAAACTTACTTCAAACGTACTTTTCTGTCTGCTCGTATTAATGTAACACATCATAAGAAAGTGTTTCACCACTGCTCAAATGCACTTTGGATTGCATCATTTACACTTTACATCCCTTAATTGTGTCCCCTAATCTTGCAGAGGGAACATAACCTACTTTAGAGATTCCAGTCTACACTCTGTGTCCTGTAGTCCAGCCATGGGACATATAGAATACAATTCTTCTTCCTGCATACACGGTGCACACAGCAATAATTCTTGGTTTTGATTGTTGTTAGTCAATATATTTTGCCTAAAGAGAGATCAAAACTTTGATTAAAATGCTTGCATGTGTAAACAGTTCACACTGTAAGACAATGTTTCAATATTCCGCTGTTTTCCAAAGAAAATCGTACATTGCGAGTATTATGTTGTAGCATGATCTTTTGATTCCAACACAGAGAATCTCCACTCCAGAGTCTTGCAGGTTGTTGTAGCTCAAGTCCAGCTCTCTCACATTGGATACTGATGAAAAAGCAGCACAAAGTACTGCACAGCCTGCCATTGTGATATTACAGTCATGCATCCTGGTAAAACATAAACCCAGAATTTTTTTTTTTTTTTTTTTTTTTTAAGATTTAACTTTAGTTTAGCCATTTAAAATTGTTAGATTAAATGTTAACACAATTAAATGTATTTCATTGAACACATTTGTCTTATTAGAAATTACTACGTTGCAATAGTAAATAATGTATTTATTTATTCATAAATTAAATCAAGATGTGGCAAAATGTTTGTTACATATTATTTTCTTTTCTGTAGTAAATACACACATAAAAACTGAATACACTTCATTATACCATATTGAATGCTTCTCACCTGATTGTTGTAGATAACTTGATTATAGAAATCAGCCAGTACAGGGCTGTATCTGATCTGCCATATTTATGAAGATCAAACTCCTACTTCTCATCTGATGTCATTAAATTATACACCAGAGCTTGCCAGAGCTCTGGGGGCAAGTTGTTTTTTCTTAATGTTTCTATGGTCAGGTATTTTTGGATTTCATCTGTGAGAGAATGATCATTAAGTTCATTTAGACAGTGGAACAGAACCAGAGACATTTCTGAACATTGCCTGCTTTTTATTGTTTCCTTGAGATGCTCAATAATCCCCTCTCTCTCCGGTGGACTGCTTGCTTTTTTCACCAAAAGCCCTTCAAAAAGGGTCTGATTTGACTCCACTGAAAGTCCCATGAGAAACCGAAGGAAGAGATCCAGATGTCCATTCTTACTTTCTAAAGTTTTATCAACTGCACACTTGTGTAAGCTCAGCATTGTCACAGAATTGTCTTCTCCCTGATCAAGCACATTTTTGTTGCTGTTGTGGAAGGAAAGGTGCACATATAGAGCTGCAAGATGTTCCTGAATGCTAAGATGAACAAAGCAGTACACTTTCCCCTGATAAAAGCCAAACTCTTCTCTGAAGATCTGAGTGCACAATCCTGAGTACACTGATGCTTCTGTCACATCAATGCCACACTCTCTCAGGTCTTCCTCGTAGAAGATCAGATTACCTTTCATAAGCTGCTCAAAAGCCAGTTTCCCCAGTTTGAGGATCATGTCTTCATCTTTCACTTTCTTTTCATAGTCCTTCTTATGTTTGATGTTTGTCTGAATGATCAAGAAGTGTGTGTACATTTGAGTGAGAGTCTTGGGGATCTCTCCACTCTCTGCTTCACTCAACATTCTCTCTAGAACAGTGGCTGAAATCCAGCAGAACACTGGGATGTGACACATGATATAGAGGCTCCTTGATGACTTCAGGTGTGTGATGATTCTATTAGCCAGACTCTGATCACTGATTCTCTTCCTGAAGTATTCCTCCTTCTGTGGCTCATTGAAGCCTCGTACCTCTGTCACTCGATCCACATACTCAGCGGGGATGAGATCAGCTGCTGCTGGTCTGGAGGTGATCCAGATGAGAGCAGAGGGAAGCAGATTCCCCTTCATGAGGTTTGTCAGAAGCACGTCCACTGAGGTCTCTTTGGTTGCTTCCCGTATAGTCTCATTGCTGTGAAAATTTAAGGGAAGACGGCACTCGTCCAGACCGTCAAAGATAAAAACAACAGAGGAGTTTTCGATCAGGGCTAAACTTGATTCATCCATAAAGAAGGTTTGTAGAAGATCAGCTAAACTGAACTTTTTGTCAAACATAAGATTGAGCTCTCTGAAAGGAAGTGGATATGTGAGGTGGATGTCCTGATTTGCTTTCCCTTCAGCCCAGTCCATAATGAACTTCTGCACAGATACTGTTTTTCCAATGCCAGCGACTCCCTTTGTCAGCACAGTTCTGATAGGGTAGTCTTGTCCAGGTAAAGGTTTAAAGATGTCAGTGCATTTGATTGGAGTTTCCAGTCTTGCAGCAATTAGTGTTTTTTCTATCCGTTTAACCTCATGCTCTCTATTGATCTCTCCATTTCCACCTTCTGTGATGTAGAGCTCTGTGTAGATCTCATTGAGTAATGTTGGGTTTCCTTGCTTTGCTAATCCTTCAACAATGTATTGATATCTCTCTTTTATGTATGATTTCAATTTGTGGTGGAACTCATCAGTTGCTTGTAAATCGTGTCTAAAAAAAAAGTTTTTCAATCATTATTAATATCTATAGACACTGTAAATGTCAGTCTTGAAATGAGTTACCTCCATTTCTTTTGTCACTTGATATATTTTACATTAGATATTTCATAAATCTTCCAGATTTTGTGTCAGGAAAAATGCTAATTCAGGACTCAGACTTCTGTGGGTGTATTACAGTAAATTCATATCTTTAAAGGCATGATTACACTACACGACTTTAACACCGATTTTAGCCAGGATTTTCAGTAGGGCTGAGTCGATGCTACTGTAGTTAACGCTAGTCTGTCCTAGTATAAGTTGACAGATCCACATTTTTTGGAGTGCCAAGACTTATCTGTGGTGTTTTCTCTTGCCCATTTGACGCCCCTTCAACCCAATTGCAAAACTGCACCTGAGAATTTCTACTGTGCCCAGGCCATTGATGCTTTTCTGTTAGAAGTTCAATGATGCTGGATGAGCACTCATGGTGATTATATTGCTCACTCTTCCGACATGTATTAATCATGTGGAGAGAGGATTTTTACTAGTTACACTCTTAAAAGTGACTCTTGAATTTACCGCTCCTCTAAGTCTCATGGATTTGCGCACAGGCCTGTACATGAAAATAGATGGACATCAGCTGCATTTTGTCTTCTTAATATACTAGGGCAGCATATTGCTCTTTTTCAGTATGTTTGTAAATGGGGGGTAAATGTTAAAGTTTTTGGAAACTTTATCGTTTCATTGCTTAATTGTGCCGTTAAGGTTGTAAAGGCTATGCTTTGGTATCATGGTTGAAATGCACTTGAATTTCATATACACTATTTGGGCAGTTTTTTATTCATTTGGACAGGTTTGAACATTGGGCTGGAAAACATCAAACTATAATGGCAACACTGTTTCCATTAGAATTTGTGATCGGATTTAATCAGATCGACATGACAGAGTCGGGCAGTGTGTTATCCCCAGTCATTTGGTGTGTGCGATCCCCAGTTTTTGTCGGTAATGTTGGTAAGTCGGTAAATTGTGATGCCTAGTATTTTTAAATCTGTTCAGACTTTAAAATTTGTGCACTATGTAACTTTGGGCTCTCTAGCGACATCTGTGGTTGAAACCTAAAATTGCATGTAACCTGTGGAGGAACATTTTTTTGGCACTGCTGTGATGACGGATGAATCTCGTGGATTGCCTGTGATCATCATACGATCTCTGAGATACAGCATATTTACCTGCAGAGTCCTGACATGCTTTTTTCACACTGATATTTTGCTATTCGATTATTGCAAAGATGCTTGCTTTGAGGAAGATAAACAACACTCTGATTTACTTTATTTTAATATGATTATTATGATTATTTAACTACATAATGATAATTATTTCATGATTTAATATGATTATATTAAAATGTAGAGCCTTAGTGGATAGTGCAAGTAAACCGTTATATTAAAACAGTATAACTAAACTAAAAAGACAAAAAAGAGTATCCAGTAATGATGTGGATGAATTTGATTGTATTAAACATCAAATTAATATGCATAAATATGCAAAATAATAAATACAATAATAAACAGTTTCCTTAATTGTTCCTTTGACAGATATAATAGTTATAATAAACTTATACTAGAGAGATGGTACACACTAAACAAATTAATATGAACATTACTATGCTATGAAATCAGTACATTATGAACAACTTGAGATGAGCATACATTCTTTGGGAAATACCGTATAGTATCTTGTACCTATAGATGTAATTTTTAATTGTCCACTCAGTTTAAACAGACTATCTGCTAAAAGGGCAATGCACAGTGAAGG
Source organism: Myxocyprinus asiaticus (assembly GCF_019703515.2). Taxonomy (NCBI): domain Eukaryota; kingdom Metazoa; phylum Chordata; class Actinopteri; order Cypriniformes; family Catostomidae; genus Myxocyprinus; species Myxocyprinus asiaticus. The sequence goes on along the minus strand of NC_059374.1, from coordinate 39,621,573 downwards.
GGTAAAAAAAAAAAAAAAAAAGAAGAAAAAGAAGAAGAGAAAAATGTGATGCGCACACACACAGAACTTTGAAACTTCAGCAATGTTCAAAAATCCTCAGAAGTCATGAGTTTTATTTAAAATGTTACAGCAATTTCACCGGAAATGTTGGCTATTAAATCACGATTGGTAAACACATTATTTTACCCTAAAGTAATGTTCAATTTATTAAAGCACGACAACCAATATAAGCTTCAGCAATGATACTAGAAAACATACTTTATCTAAGCATTATTACAAGTAAATAACTTCGTCAAAGAGTTAACAGTGAAACATCCATCCAGACTGCTTTGGCTTCTCCATCTGACACATGACACAGAAGCTGGTCCTTCTTTTCTGTGCTTTCAGACATGACGTAAACACGCAAGTATGAATGATGTAAGCCAAATCCATCCTGACAACTCAAAATGTTAATCATTATTGTAGACTTTTTAACATGGATATTTTTTATGTACTGGCTCAATAATGGACCTTTGTTAATTTGAAGTAATCTTCCGTAGTGCAGCTTTAAGTTAAGATCTGACAAGATTATGAGATCTTAAATGAAATCAAAATCACCATAGGTTACTAAATGTAAGATAAGAAATATAAGAATCTACAGTTTGGATATTTCTGTAATACCAGTACAGCCCTAGTCTACAACGCACCTAACATATCATCCCTTCTACAACTACAAGTCGTCATCGATTGATTATTCAAACCCGATAACTTTGATACGTGCCATCTTAGTTTCTTATCCAATATAACATCCATATCTTAACCCCCAGATCTGAAATGAGCCAGATTCCAATCTGTATTTTTTTGCAGCCTGAGAATGCACTTCTACAATTGATTCAAGAAATTCTTGCAAAACTGTATACTAGATGTGTATGTACCTTTGTTCCAGTCGAGTTATTCCATTTTTCAGATGAACTGCATTTTTTATTGATCTGTGAGCTAATGATGAAGAGGCTGATGAGTACGATACCTCTTGCAGAACACTGGTAGAGAAAATTAAATATAAGTGAAGGAAAATCAATTAAACATCTGTAACTGCTTGTGCTCAGTAACTATTCTATTTGATTGAATGAAATTCAAATACACAAAACTGTTCATAACTGTTTCATTAACAAGAATATAACCTAAATGTTTGTAAATGTCTGTACTTAGCAAATTTGTATGATGCATGGTGAAAACCTCTCAGACAAACATGGTTCAAATATGCACCATTCATCTTCATACTTAAAAAAATGCGAAAAGATGTATATAGCATGTTGTTTTTTATATTTCAAACTTTTTTGCAGCTACACTAGTTCATATGCACACATAAAGGATTTACCCCTGATCAGATGAAAAATTTCCATCATTGAACAGAACTGGCATGTTCATTGATCGGTCACTTTTCATGGACAACACACTGGAGGCAGGTGAATCTGATCTATCATGCTTTAAACTGCAAGATACAATAAATTGTCATTATTCAAAACAATGTAACAGTTTTCATTATAATTATACTTAGACTGGTGTCAATATCATTCTAATTAAATTGTAATATTTTCTGTTTTAAACTGTAACTTCAGCTGTGCTTGTTCATGTGAACACACACACACACACACACACACACACACACACACACACAAATGAGTCAGATTTACCCACGATGAGATGAATTTCCATCATTTAACTGAATTGGCATGTTCATTGATCGGTCACTTTTCATGGACAACACACTGGAGGCAGGTGAATCTGATCTATCATGCTTTAAACTGCAAGATACAACAAATCGTCATTATTCAAAACAATGTAACATTTTTCATTCAAATTCTACTTAGATTAGAGCAAAGTCTTTCTAGCAAGTCAGTCCACTGTCGGCCATCTTTGGAACGCTCTCGGGAGGCTATTTCCTGTCATGCCAGTGCAGCTCCTATCTACTTGAATGGGGGAACACCGAAATCTCAGAAACGATTGGTCAAGATTACGATCTAAGAATATATTTCAAATCAGCAATAAAATTGTATAATATTGGAATCATAAAGTGTGCTTCTTTGCCTCATATTATGCTAAAACACACAATTTTCCCATCTTATATAGCTAATGCACACATGCGTTAGCGAGTTGACTGACAGGCAATGTCTGTATCTAAAAGGTGATTGGATCTTTTAACTGTAAGGCGGGTCTTCCTTTCTACATCCGTTGGGCGCTCAGAGCTGCTTGGTTGAGCATTCCAATTTCTCCCATTAATGTTAATAGAAGTGGCCCATCTCTGTTAAATAATCTCTGGATTAGTGTCAATATCATTCTAATTAAATTGTAATATTTTCTGTTTTAAACTGTAACTGCAGCTGTGCTTGTTCATGTGAACACACACACACACACACACACACAAATGAGTCAGATTTACCCACGATGAGATGAAGTTCCATCATTGAACTGAATTGGCATGTTCATTGATCGGTCACTTTTCACGGACAAAACACTGGAGGCAGGTGAATCTGATCTATCATGCTTTAAACTGCAAGATACAATAAATTGTCATTATTCAAAACAATGTAACAGTTTTCATTCAAATTATACTTAGACTGGTGTCAATATCATTCTAATTAAATTGTTACATTTTCTGTTTTGAACTGTAACCTCAGCTGTGCTAGTTCATGTGAACACACAAAAAATTAGTTTGATTTACCCTCTTTGAGATGGAGAATTTCCACCATTTAACTGAATTGGCATGTTCATTGATCGGTCACTTTTCATGGACAACACACTGGAGGCAGGTGAATCTGATCTCTCCAGCTGAAAACTGTCAGATGCAAAAAATATTCATAGTTCAAAACAACACAACAGTACTTCAAATTATACTTAGATTCAGTGTCAATAGGTGCTCTTACCCGGCTCTAGTTCTTAGGTGGGCTGTACAACTAGCACTAACACAAATAACTGTAGTATTAGCCTTTTTCCCCCTTTGGAGAATACCATAGTATTCTTTAAAGCACCTTGGAGTCCTCTGTAAATATCATGGTATATCAATCTTTCAGTAGCTTGATCTGAGGTGGAAAGTAATGAATTATAACTACTTTTGTTACAGTCCTTGTGTAAATTTGTCCACATTTTTCTACTTTAATGAATATAAATAAATCATTGTACCTTTACTTTTACTTTACTTTTACTTAAGTTGATTAAAAAATATTCAACATCACTACATTTATTTTTCACCACAATTACAAAGTACAGAAATATATATATATATATATATATATAAAACATATAAAACATCCCTGTATTTTCGGCAAGTTATAAGTGCTAAATGTGCTTCCTCAAATACGCTTCTGCCTGTCACGACGACAGCCTGCAGGGCAAAGCAGCGTGCTCCAGAGATAGGATAGTGCGAATATCTTGCACGAGTCCTCCGGCTTCACTTGTGAGCAGTGGCGCAGAAAACAAAACTTATGGGATCCATTTGAATTCTAGAGAGAATGCTGTACTTAAAATGCTATGGAGGAAGTCAAACAACTGAAACGGCTAGACAACCTTGACATTCTAAACAGCAGTGACGGAGAAAAGAGAAGACAACACTGCCATTCACTAACATAAAATAAATGATGCTCCCATAGCATCAGCTTCAGGTGCAGCAGAATAACGACGTGACGTGTCGCTTGTGTCTATGATGAACAGGAGTGGTTAGACTTGGTTGAGGACATCAGCGAGGAAAACTGTGATGTTTTTGTAAAATTCTTCCACCCACGTGGACCAAGAATATCATTCAAGATATCTACTGAGGACAAAGTGTGGGTTCCCATGAACAATGATCTTAGAAAACTGACACATGCCAAGTCAACCCAGTCTCATGAAAATTCGTACATATTTTATGAGTTGGCTATTTCGTATGATTTTGAATGAGTTCGTTTGTATAAATTTGTATGATTTCATCACGTGCAAATGCCCGGATGTCTAATGTGGAAGTAAGCACGAGTTTCGCGCACGAGACATTAAAGACAAAATTATTAAAATTATGCCCTTACACAAACTCCTTATCTAAACCTAACCAATCAGTAGAGTGTTTAAACATGATAGAAAACTGTTGTGTGTGACAGAAGCATGTAATTGTCACGCATTAGATGGAAACGATGTCCAGCGATGTCATTGGCTGTAGTGCAATCGTACGATATCATACGAATTAGCCAAATTTAGAAAAGTCGTATGAATCCATACAATTTCGCCGTGAGAGTGTGTAGGCCTTGACTAGTTGACTACTGCCACTGGATGTTTCCACAAAATTTCCGAGAGACTAAGTGAGGAAATCTCACAGCTTCTAATCAAACATGTAGCTTGAAATTGTGGTATGTCAATCATAAACATAATTACTTTAATTTAAAATACTATAAAATACTTATATTATGTTCATTTCTCAAAACGCATGAATATACTAGGCTTTTCCCCAGATTTCTACTAGCCCTAGCTCTGTAACCAGTGGAATCTCAAACTCAATTTTTTTTTAGCAGAATGCTACCATAGAGCGAATACAGTTATATTATTTAATTTCTGTCAAATGTTACTAGATGTTCAGATTCATTTTAAATCATATGCAAATCATCAAAATATTTATCTCACTTTTTCTCTCCATTTTCGTCTTCTGCATTCATTAGAGACATTGTTTTTGTCTTATCCTACATGAAGATGAACATGAATTACAGGGAATGAGGAAGAACATTTTTTTTTTCTCAAACAAGCCAGTTTGACTGGTTTGACCATGTCTGTTATGCAGCAGTGATTTATGGAAAGTACCTCTCTGGTTCATTTACAGTAGTTCAACAGCAACTGCTTCAGGGAGAATTGTGATCCACCTGACGCTGTTAGACTAAACATAATTACAAATATATTTTGCAATCACAACATTTATATTAAATCCTAGAAGTAGAAAAAAAGACACTGAGTACTTTTTTGAAAACCTGCCACTTTCAAATACCTTGTGCAAATAATCATGGAACACTATTCTTCAAACTACGTTTGATAATGTGAGGTGTATTTAAGGATTTATTTATTTATTTATTTATTTATTTGCCTAATCTGATCCATTAAATTCTACTCTCTGTCTGTGCCATAGCACTTACCATATGTCCTCTGAATTACACTGCTGCCTCCACATGAAACACGTCAAAAGAATGGTGTTTACTGTCTTCCTTGAGTTACCTGTTGCTGAATGAGGGCGGAGACAGTTCCTCAGTGATCATGTGTTAATTGCTTTTTATACTTTGTTCTGTGTTTTACACATTGTAATTGACTGCTAAAACATGTAAAAAGCAGAAATTTACCAATGGGGACTTCTGCATTCAGGAAGTTTGACTTTTGTTAATAAGTTTGATGATTGCATTTAAATCTCAGTTCTGCATTCCTGTCTGAAACTCCAGTACATGTTTAAATATAGCTTAATAAGTATTCTGTGTATAAGTCTGTGTTCTACAAGACCGTTGTTTAACATTAGTTTCCTCACGTGTCCCCTCACGAGGAAAACAGGTTCATAAACAAACTAAACAAAGTATTAATAAAAACGCACCAAATGTTTCTGTTATGTGGGTTAGGGGGTAGAAAATCCTCCAATTTTCATCCCATCTATACCCCTATTGATAATTTTAGCGTTTTGTTCATGTTAGTTAATAAAAATACAATTATTCATTGTAAGTTCATGTTAGTTCATAGTGCTTTATTTAATGTTAACATATACAACTTTTGATTTAAAAAAAGTATATGTTGAAACAAACATTAACCTAGATTAATAAATGCTTTAAAAGTATTGTTCATTGTTATTTAATGTTAACTAATGTTGTTAATTAATGTTAACAAATGGAACATTATTGTAAAGTGTTACCATTTTATCTTTACCTTTGGAAACCCTTATATTAATCAAGCTACCCAGCTAACAATGCTGTCGGTCTGCCATTGTTTTTTGGGTGGTGCGCCACCAGTGGCTTGCCTCTGTTGGCAGACCACCAGCAAGACGATAGTCAGCTCTATGGTCCACTAGCGTTTCTTGAAAGGGAAGCCACTTTGGTTTAAGTGCACTAATACTACTAATGCAGAATACAGACATACTAAATACATAGCCTATTTATATAGGCCTAACCCACACAAGAATTAAATTGCACCTCAAAATACCATTTAGCTCTATTTAGAAAATTCCCATTGTATAAAGTTCCACATATTTAAATTGTAATACAATTTATTTACTGCAGTGTCTTTGAACATCTAATGTCTTCTAAACAATAAAATCTCAAGCACATATTCTCATGATGAATGCCCAAACTGATTTGGACCACCGTTTTCACAAATGAGAACTTGCAACATGTGGCACACTATGCAAAATGAATTAGTAAAACAAAAATAAGGACAGACTATTTATATAATACATCCGACCTACGCAGATGACATCAGCCTTCTATAAGATTCATTAAAGATCAAGATATAGGTAGGTCTAAATGAATACTTGTCATACCTTTTGTGATAGCTGTGCTAGCAAAGATCTGTGGCCAATAAGGTGACACTTTCTTTTCCCCAGAATACATGAATAAAAATAGGTTTTAGTCATTGTTTGTTGATTTTTGTTATATTTTATGTTTTGCAGAATAATGTTTCCTCCAGTACTTCATTTGAATGTAATTCTGCGGCCATTGGTGGTGCTGTTTAGCATGACGGTCCCTTTGAAATGCCTTGATGAGCGCTGTTTTCTTTGGTGTGTTTCAACACTTTATTAAAAATTACAAATAGACTTAAGTTTACATCACAGCCTGGCAAAGCCACACACATTCCCCTTTTCCACCGTGCTGCTTCTCGTGCCACAGTAGGTGGAATGGTGTTAGGTGGCTAAGAAGCGATCTCTGTACAGAGTCTGAACGCTTTTAAACTGACTTGAGAACCAAATGATGATATAACTGACCACATTGCTACATAACCAGCCCACAAATGCACACAGCACATCACAGCCTTTGCTTAGAATGAGACTGAAGCCGTTGTGCAGGTCAAATGCTGATGAGTGAGAAACAAGCAAGTAAAAAATCACAATATATCAATGTTTTGAATCACAATATATACTAAATATAAAGAATACAGAACACTTACTCATGCTATACATCCCAAGAAACCACAGATAAAATGCCTGAATTAAAAAAACAAAAAACAAAAAATGAATTAACTTCAGCCACTTTCCTCGCATCCAGCTCCCGTACAATATCTGGTGACAAGGCTACTCTCCACTGTGAGATCTTCAGAGGGCTGAAAGGTAATAACGGTACTTTAGAACTTCAAACAGGCATGCTGATCAGATGTAGGGGGAGGGTGCATTTTTGTTCTAGAATGCATTTGATTAGAAAATTTTATAGCACCTTTGTGACTCATTAATTTTGCTTTTTAACCGGAAGAGAGAGACTGCAGATTTGAAATGCAAATTTCTGCTAACAGTGAATGTTAATGGAATATTGCATAATTATTAGCATGAGATGGCATTATAAAAAAGACATACAGTTGCAATCAAAATTATTCAATCCCCCTGACCAGCAATAGATTCTGGTGATGTGAATTAAAACACATCAACTAAAACCTCAGTAAACAGTCAAAGTAGGTTTTTAATACACATTTGAGTGATTCTGAGAACAAAGAGTTCAGTTTACACAAATTTTAAAATAAAAAATAACTAATTCTCTCCACAAACGTCATGTCAAAAATATTTAACCCCCAAAGTCAATCATTTGTGGAGCATCCTTTATCCTTAATAACAGCAAATAAATGTTTCAGGTAAGTGTTCTCAAGCTTCGGACACCTCTCTATTAGAATTTTTACACATTTCTCATTAGCAAAAGATTCCAGCTCATTGACATTCTTTGGTGTCTGTGCTGCCACTGTATCAACATTTTCTCTGCAATTGTTTTTTACTCTCAACTTAAAATGTCTCTTTAACACCATTTAGACTTGTCAATTGTGTCAATAGTCACTTCAGTTCAAAAGACTGGATGAACCCCATTTCGAACCCAGCTTCAACTAGTCTTAATGTTGTGCCTCTGTTGAACCGGAGCTCTTTGCATTGTGCTTAGTGAATGCCAACAGAGCTTGGCCCTGATCTGCAGCTATTTATACATGTTTCTGTTACTGCTGTTTCCTCTGATTGTACAATGACTCTTCCTGTATCACAGAGAGCAGTTTAATGTCTGATTCTTCTAGATGATTTTCCAGCAGATTGAGCTCTGTCAGGTGAGAGGGGTTTAATTTCAGAGCTTCAGCCAGGTCTGATACACCTTCCTTTGTGACACTACATTTGGACAACCTAAAGAGAGGACAGTGTATTTTCACTTTGCATTTACAAGCATTGGACAGTGGAATAGTTAACAAATAATGTTTGATCTAAATTATTTTAGCACTGTTTAGTGTTTTTGTGGTCAGTGATTATGCCTAAAATTTTATCATATCTGATGCACTAAGGAATATTGAGGTAAGATTTTTACCCAAGTTTCTCTAGTTTACAGTGAGGATTTTTCAGTCCAGTACAGAGCAGCTTCACTCCTGAATCTCGCAGATCATTAATGCTCAGATCAAGTTCGGTCAGACTGGAGGTCTTTGAGCCGAGAGCTGAGGCAAGAGCAGCACAACTTTTCTCTGTCATTCCACACTTCTCCAACCTGAGAGACAAACATCATACAATTATAAATGTATTGAAATTAAAAAGACATTTATTTCCATAACAGCACGTAATTGACATTATACCTGTTTTCAATATATACTGTACAGAAAGCTATTTTGTTATAACTCACTTCAGAATTTCCAGGGCACAATGAGCTTTCTCCATAACAGTAGAAAGATGTTGAACTCCAGAGTCTCCTAAGTTATTCCAGCTCAGGTCCAACTCTCTCAGATGTAAAGGGTTTGAATTCAGAGCTGAGCTAAGGAAAACACAACCTGCCTCGGTTACTCCACAGCTCTTTATCCTACAGAGGGAGGAGATAATTAATTTATTTAGCAGTCTCAAATTAGTAACGGAAGTCCATTTTGCACATTTTTATGGGATAAGTACTCATTTAAAGGCCCCACATTTTCTGTGCATGGAAAATATGGTCATAGAAGATATATCCATTGTAAACTTGCAAACATTCACATAATCTTCATCTGGGAACAGAACCTACTTAAGACATTCCAGGTTGCACTCTGTGTCCTGTAGTCCAGCAGTGTCATGTTTCAAATGAAACTCATCTTTTTCATGATTCTCCTGCATATGCTGATCACCTGATTTACAGCTCTGGGATAACATTTTCTTTTGAAAAATGATGTTCCATTCCTTCATCCTGAAGCGAGAAACATTTAATCAAAATTACTTAGTGTAAATAAATGTGTATAATTTGCACGGTAATATTCCAATATTTAGCATTACTCAATAGACACCTACACCCATTCTTTGTGGCATGATCTCTTTACTCCGGCACAGAGCATCTCAACTCCTGAGTCTTCCAGGTTATTGTGGCTCAAGTCCAGCTCTCTCACATTAGATGAAGACGAGAGAATGGAAGACAGCATTGCACAGCCCATCACAGTGATATTACAGTCATGTAACCTGGTAGAATAAGTAGACTGTATAAATGATATACAGTACATATATATTTTGGATTGCTTGTTCAGTAAAAACAATTTGGTGTACACAAAATAAAATTCCTTACCGGGCCTTTGTAGACAACTTAATCACAGGGTGCATCCAGCGAACGGTTTCATCTGATCTGCCATAATTATGAAGTTCGAACTCATCAAACTTTTCATTTGAGGTTGTTAAAATGTACACCAGAGCTGACCAGAGTGTTCTAGACATGCCTTTCTTATTTAGTTTTCCAGAGTTCAAGTAGCTTTGGATTTCATTTGTAACAGAATGCTCATTAAGTTCATTTAGACAGTGGAACAGAAGGAGACAATCGTTTGGACAATAACTGTTTTGTATTTTTTCCTCGAGATACTTAGTAGTTTTTGCTCTTTCCAGGGAGCTGTCTGTCCTTTTCACTAAAAGCCCTTCTAGGATGGTCTGATTTGACTCCAGTGAAAGTCCCATGAGGAAGCGAAGAAAGAGATCAAGATGTCCATTTTTATTGTGTGAGGCTTTATCAATTGCACACTTGTGTAAGTTCGACAATGTCACAGGAATTTCTGATTCATGATCTTCTCCCTGATCAAGCACATTTTTGTTGCTGTTGTGAAAGGAGAGGTGCACATATAGAGCTGCAAGGTGTTCCTGAATGCTCAGATGTACAAAGCAGTACACTTTCCCCTGATACAAGCCAGACTTCTCTCTGAAGATCTGAGTGCACAATCCTGAGTACACTGATGCTTCTGTCACATCAATGCCACACTCTCTTAGGTCTTCCTCATAGAAGGTCACATTGCCTCTCACAAGCTGCTGAAAAGCCATTTTCCCTAGTTTGCGGATCATGTCTTCATCTTCCACTTTCTTTTCATAGTCCTTCTTATGTTTGATGTTTGTCTGAATGATCAGGAAGTGTGTATACATTTGAGTGAGAGTCTTGGGGATCTCTCTACTCTCTGCTTCACTCAACATTCTCTCTAGAACGGTGGCTGAAATCCAGCAGAACACTGGGATGTGACACATGATATAGAGGCTCCTTGATGACTTCAGGTGTGTGATGATTCTATTGGCCAGACTCTGATCACTGATTCTCTTCCTGAAGTATTCCTCCTTCTGTGGCTCATTGAAGCCTCGTACCTCTGTCACTCGATCAACAGACTCAGAGGGGATGAGATTAGCTGCTGCTGGTCTGGAGGTGATCCAGATGAGAGCAGAGGGAAGCAGATTCCCCTTCATGAGGTTTGTCAGCAGCACGTCCATTGAGGATGATTCACATACATCACACAACCTCACATTGCTCTGAAAATCCAGAGACAGACGACACTCATCCAGACCATCAAAAATTAAGCAAACTTTATATTTATCACTGGAAATGTCCATTTCCATTGTTTCTGGGAAGAAGACATGAAGAAGATCTGAAAGACTCAGTTTTTTGTCCTTCAGCGAATTGAGCTCCCTGAAAGGAAGTGGAAATATGAGGTGGACGTCCTGATTTGCTTTCCCTTCAGCCCAGTCCAGAACGAACTTCTGCACAGAGATTGTTTTTCCAATGCCAGCGACTCCCTTTGTCAGCACAGTTCTGATGGGTTTGTCTTGTCCCGGTAAAGGTTTAAAGATCTCATTGCATTTGATTGGTGTATCCTCTGTTGTTGTTCTCCTGGATTGTGTCTCAATCTGTCTCACCTCATGTTCATTACTGATCTCTCCACTTTCACTCTCTGTGATGTAGAGCTCTGTGTAGATCTTATTCAGGAGTGTCGAGTTTCTCTGCTTCACCAATCCTTCAAATACATACTGATGTCTCATTTTAATGTATGATTTCATTCTTTTGTGGATGTTTAGCTGATGTGTTTGTGGATCATGTCTGTAAAAAATATCATCTTTTCAGAAGCAAATAACAAAACCATAAAGACCATAAAGTTCAGGTGTTCGGTACATAATTTAGCATTAACTTAAAACATTTTCATAATGTTCAAGCAAGAGCCAGTGATTTACAGAGAATAATGTTAATATCGAAAACAATGTAGTATTTACGTGTACTTTCTGTTTTGTGATCTTGGGTCTCCAAGAGATTTCATGGAGAATATGAATTGCCTAGGTTTTTCTACTAATGTAGTAACCCTATGCAGTGTGACTTATGTATTGGAAGAAAATAACTTTTTGCACTCATTCTGCACTTCTGAGATTCACTGCTCACTACATGGCACATTAAAGATCAGTCCTTCCATTCTGATAGGCCTTGCATAAACTAAATAGTCTATTTTGACAAGTGCTATCGTGGTGACTCAGTCTAGATCACATACAGATCTTGCAATTATGTATCTACACATCCCCCCCCCCCCCCCCCCCATTTCTGGAATGACCACCAAAGCACTGAACAAAAGGGAATGAGTTAATTTGAAGATCATATTATTTTGTTGTAATTTACAGATTTGCTATGACACAATACCTCTGGTGTGGTTGACTATTTTCTGGTATTTGCATTTCACTGTCAGTCTTCATAGACAAAACACTATGAACAGGTGAATGTAATATCTCCTGAACACTATCTGATCTCTCATCAGAACTGTAAGAGACAACAAAAAGATTGTGTTATAGTAAATAACTGCAACCTGTGCTTCATGGCATTTCCGTGCAAAGTTCTGCAGAAAACATTCAGCAAAATGTAACGTGTGAAAACAGGTGAATATTGTAGAAAGTTTTGTCTTTATTTTGAGAACTGAAGTAATGATTTGACATTTTGGGTTAATAGAATGATTTTAAGTGTATAAGCAATCAAGAAAACAAAAAACAAAAGATGTGTCATTTACAAACATAATTACATTTCACACTATAGGATCAAAAACATCACTGGTACGCTAAGCCACATGCAAACATGAAAGTAGTCAGATTTACCTTTGGTCAAACAAAGAACCTCCAACTTTTAAGTGAACTGGCATGTTCATTGATTTGTCACTTTTCAGAGACAAAACACTGGGAACAGGTGAATGTGATCTCTCCTCAGAACTGCAAAAGACAACATAATCCAACTCACGATAGCTCAAAATGATGTTCTAGTAAATAAAACTTGGTGTCATCAAATGTTATTACATAAAATACAATTTGCAAGCTAAATTTTGTGTTTGCCTGCCGAAACAACCAAAGCTATACTAAGCATTGTAAAAAAATGAATCTGCTGAAATGGACTTTAAATAGTATAAACATGTTATTATGCTAATATTTATTGTATATCACTAAGGATTTGCAAATTCATTTTGATACATGTACAAGTTACTGAAAATATTTATCTCACATTTTCTCTTCATCACAAATGCTGCTGTGATCAGCATCTTCTTCAGCATTTATTAGAGACATAGTGTCTTTTCCAATCTGTTGAACAGATCTATTTATGTATCCTGTGTTTCCACCATGATAAAAGACATATTATGAGGAAGAAAAAAACAAACAATCTTTTATTCTCTTAAAGTTTTGACAGGGAATGAGGAAGAAAACCATTGGATCATACCACAAGAGCTGTTGTTCTGAGCTGGTTTGACTAGTTCGTGTGATACCTTTCAGGTTTAGTTCATGTTGTTCAACTGATTTTGAGAGGCTTTGTAAGACGTTGTCTTCCTGACAGTACCTTAACATAAATACACACATTTTCTGATCATAAAAAAGACTTTCAGAGCAAACAAAGAGAGTACATTATTATTTTTATGCTGTTTAAAACTTTCAAATACATTTTGCAAATAATACAACTGAAATGCTTCAGATATGGAAGTGTCAAATGTGTTAGCTCTGACTTTTCTGACTCAGGAGATTTCATCTTGCCTTATGATCTATCAAATGCTATTCTCCGGGCAGAGCATTGGTACTTACCATGTGTCTTTTGGATTTCTCTCACGGCCTCCACTTGGAATAGAGTTCAATAGAATGGTGTTTTCTGTTTACCTTGACTTACCTGTTGCATTATAAGGGTGGAGATAATTCCTCAATGATCATGTGACTGTAGGAGAACAACTGATGGCACTGGCAAGACAGACAGTCTGACTAAGCTGATCCACCAATCAGAACGTTCATTTCAGACGCGACTGGATATTTGCTAACCAATAATATTTTCCCTTTCAGTAAGGGGTGGGACATTTCCAGAGTCTGATGTACAAGCATCCCTGGAGGAACCATAATTTGCACTGTAAATTGATTTCCCTGCTAAATGTATATATATATATATATATATATATATATATATATATATATATATATATATATATATATATATTAGTTGTGCTCAAAAGTTTGCATACCCTTGGAGAATTGGTAATATATGTACCATTTTTAAAGAAATCATGAGTGAGCAGGCAAAACACATTTCTTTTATTTCTTATGGGATTCATATTTAACTGTAGGTTATAACAGAATGGCACAATCATAAAACAAAACATGGCAACAAAGAAAAAAATGAAATGACCCCTGTTCAAAAGTCTGCATACCCTAAGTTTTTAATATTGTGTATTGCCCCCTTAAACATCAATGACAGCATGCAGTCTTTTGTAATAGTTGTCTATGAGGACCCAAATTCTTGCAGGTGGTATAGCTGCCCATTCATCTTGGCAAAATGCCTCCAGGTCATGCAAAGTCTTTGGTCATCTTGCATGAACCGCACGTTTGAGATCTCCCCAGAGTGTCTCAATGATATTAAGGTCAGGAGACTGTGATGGCCACTCCGGAACCTTCAACATTTTCTGCCGTAACCACTGGAGGGTCAACTTGGCCTTGTGCTTAGGGTCATTGTCATGCTGGAAAGTCCAAGAGCGTCCCATGCACAGCTTTCGTGCTGAAGAATGCAAATTGTCTGCCAGTATTTTCTGATAACATGCTGCATTCATCTTGCCATCAATTTTCACAAGATTCCCCGTGCCTTTAGAGCTCACACACCCCCAAAACATCAGTGAGCCACCACCATACTTCACAGTGGGGATGGTATTCTTTTCACTATAGGCCTTGTTGACCCCTCTCCAAACATAGCGCTTATGATTGTGACCATAAAGCTCTATTTTGGTCTCGTCACTCCAAATTACAGTGTACCAGAAGCTGTGAGGCGTGTCAAGGTGTTGTTTGGCATATTGTAACCGGGCTTTTTTGTGGCATTGGCACAGCAAATCTTCTTTCTGGCAACTCGACCATTCAGCTCATTTTTGTTCACGTATTGTGCTCTTTGAAACAACCACACTGTCTTTTTCCAGAGCAGCCTGTATTTCTCCTGAGATTACCTGTGGGTTTTTCTTTGTATCCTGAACAATTCTTCTGGCAGTTGTGGCTGAAATCTTTCTTGGTCTACCTGACCTTGGCTTGGTATCAAGAGATCCCCGAATTTTCCACTTCTTAATAAGTGATTGAACAGTACTGACTGGAATTTTCAAGGCTTTGGGTATCTTTTTATATCCTTTTCCATTTTTATAAAGTTCCATTACCTTGTTACGCAGGTCTTTTGACAGTTCTTTTCGGCTCCCCATGGCTCAGTATCTAGCCTGCTCAGTGCATCCACGTGAGAGCTAACAAACTCACTGACTATTTATACACAGGCACTAATTGCAATTTAAAAAGCCACAGGTGTGGGAAATTAACCTTTAATTGCCATTTAAACCTGTGTGTGTCACCTTGTGTGTCTGTAACAAGGCCAAACATTCAAGGGTATGTAAACTTTTGATCAGGGCCATTTGGGTGATTTCTGTTATCAGTATGATTTAAAAAGGAGTAAAACAACTATGTGATGATAAATGGCTTCATATGATCACTATCCTTAAATAAAAGACAGTGTTTTTGCATGATCAGTCATATTTTCAAAATCAATGCCAAAATTTCACAATTTCTGCCAGGGTATGCAAACTTTTGAGCACAACTATATATAAAGTAGGCTACAGATGGTAATACAAGATAACGTGTTAACGTGAACATTACTACACTCATATGAGCTAAAATGCTTAACAGTTTATTGCGTATTATGAATTAGTTTATTAGACAGAGTAATAATAAAGTATTAACCATTTTCATAGTAGCCTAATAAAAGGAACATTAATGACACCTATTAATTTAAATACATATTTAACATCAAGTAATTTCTTACACTTTTTACATATGCACTGTATATAAATGTAAATTAATTTTAGAGATTGTGTGTATGTATTTTTTTTATTTTTATGGGGAGGTCTTTCATAAATTCACAGTATGCCCACCTCTTCAGACACTACTACACTACTGCTTCTGGAGAAAATTCACGCTAAAATAACAACATATCTAAAGGTGACATTTCTTATTTCTTAGTATTGTGTGTAATGGTTGTTAATAAGCCATTTAAAAAAAATTGTTAACCATGGTTTTACTAAAGTAATATTGTAGTAACCATGGTTAATTGAATGGTAACTATGTTTGAACTAAATCCCATGGTTAAACATTAGTTACTGTAGTGAAACCATGGTTAATTTTTGTAAGGGTAAACAAATAGAAGTCTAATAATTTTCTGTTTAGGCTCAGAAATGTAAAAAAAAAAAAAAAAAAATGAATTGAATTATGACTAAAAAATAATATTTTAAATCACCCAATATATCCCAAGAAATCGCAAAAAAATAAATAAATAAAATAAAAATCAATTTCATAGAAGTATCGGTACTGATATAGACTATATTGGATTTGAAATTATTGGTATCGGATCGAAAAGAAAATACATGGTATCGCCCATCTCTACTTTTTGGGGAGGTCGCACATTCGGGGTATCACCCTTTTTCTGGACATTGTTTGCGAGCCTTCTTTCTCCTTGGATTACACTACAGAATATATACATACTAATAAACACAGACTAAGTAATGTACACTACCGGTCAAAAGTTTTTTTTTTTCACATTTTAGAATAATAGTCATCAAAACTATGGAATAACATAAATGGAACTATGGGAATTATGTTGTGACTAAACAAAATCCAAAGTAAATCAAAACTGTGTTATATTTGAGCATCTTCAAAGTAGTCACTCTTTGCCTAGAATTTGCAGACATGTACTCTTGACATTTTCTCAACCAACTTCTTGAGGTATCACCCTGGGATGCTTTTTAAACAGTATTGAAGGAGTCCCCATCTATGTTGGGCACTTATTGGCTGCTTTTCTTTATTATTTGGTCCAAGTCATCAATTTCAAAAACTTTTTTTTTTTTTTGCTTATTACATTTTAGTTTTGTAATTAAATAAATTAATATGGTGGAACAATTATATTTTTGTCTACAAAACTAATTTCAAACATTTAAGCATACAAGATTTTTAAGATCATGAGAAACATTTCAGTCAAGTGTTTCAAAACTTTTGTCCGGTAGTGTACATGATGTTATCAGACTTCATGACAAGAAAGATAAAGGCAGGCCTAAAATACATACCTGCCATGCCTATTGTGATAACCATGTAAAATCTGAAGCCAATGAGATGACGCTTTTAGAAAACAATGTTTCGTCACAGTTTGTTGATTTGATAAGATTGTATGGATTGCAGAGCAATTGTTCCATCAGTGCTTCATTTGAACGTAACGTTTTTCATTCTGTGGCCGTTGGTTGCGCTGTTTCGCAGAGGGCGCTAGTTTGTGTACAAAACTCTTACCTCAGAACATTCAGACCTCGTCTGAGGGTTTTGCACTTGTATAGTCAGGTATGAAACGTACATAAGCATACATATGTGCATGATTAACATACAACACGTTAAACTCCATATACATCCATGTATGCTACAATGATGTAGTATATACAAAATATAAAGAACTTTTGTGAGAGTTTTGTTTGTGGTGAAATTCTCTACTTGGGGACCATCAGGATAACAATTGCTGCTTTGTAATAATCATTGTTGGGTGTAATGCATTACTAAGTAATTAATTACTGTAATTAAATTACTTTTTCATTGAAAAAAGTAAAGTAAGGGATTACTCTTAATTTTTCAGTCATTTAATTACAGTTACTTCTGATGTAATTGCGTTAAATACTGTATAGACTATACAGTACAATCTATACAAAACAATAGTGAATTTAAAATCGAAATTTAATGTCTAATGTTAAAATATATGTTTTCTAATTTAACACTGCCCCCTTAAATTCTTTGGCCAGTTCATTAATAATTTATTTGATTTTATATGATTTATTTGAAAGAATTAAAAGAACAGTTTCATGTCTATCCTTGTATATTTTATCTGGTCGAGGTTGATAAGGGTTTTAGAAAGTAATGCAATTACTTTTCAGACAGAGTAATTAGAACAGTAATCTAATTACACTGTAGAAGATGTAATTAGTTGTTAGTAATGAACTTACCCAACACTGGTAATAATTAATAATCTTTTAATAGTTTTTTGCCTTAATGTTTTTATATGTAGGCTATTTTTTTCATACTTTATTTATTGAGTGTTTGCAAGTGTTGACATTCAGCTAATGATTATCACTGCATGTCAGTGCTGCACTGTGATAGCATAATACGACTGATAAAGAAGTGTTTTGTGGTGTATATGGGGAATTTGGTGACGTATATATTCAGAGACTTTTAAATGTCATATTTAACGTACAGTTTATAGTTTATTTTGCTTTATCCATTTTCCCCTTATTTGAATGTGATATTGACAAAGAAATTGGACTTGAAATTTTTGTTGTATTCCTGGCTCATGCATCACACACCTAGGCCTATATACTGTGCTGTATATTCCGTTTATTTGGCTGTATTATTCAGATGTCATCCGTCTATCGACAGAGGTATGAGATCATCCTGATGTAATAATTCTCCCAGATTTTCCCAGCATGTTTATGCAAATAAGCTTCTAGTAAGGGTACATCATGAATATGCAGATGCATTTCCAGGAAAGTGATGATTATTTATTATTTGTTGGGAGTGGAAAGATGGTCTGTAAATCACTGTTATTGAATGGGCAAAGACTGCATTTGTGGCTGTGTAAATCTGTGTCTGATATTTAGTGGTTTTCTTATTTAATGGGCCAGTTGAAAAGGTATCTAAAACCCAAAAATTAAAATTCTGTCAACATGTACTCACCCTCATGCTCTTCCAAGCCCATATTCAAGGGCGTGGGGGGGTTACAGTGTGAAGAATTTACGTTTCCATTGAAACATGTAAGGAATCTATGCCCCTGCCCATATTACAGTTTTTCTTTAGTAATCAAATGAGATATCAGGCAGAATGTTAGCCTTAGTCACTATTCACTATCATTGAGCACACTTATGTGTACATTCTTACAGCGATTAAGCCGACAACATGTATGGATATGTTAATGCATTAAACGGCATTGCTTTATCGATGTAAGGTCATAAATGGCATAAGAATAAACCGATCGACACAGGTACAGTTTTGCCCATTCCGACGATTTCGCATTGCATGTAAACACCTTAACCGGTGTTCTTATCGTCTTATCCAACATGTTGTGCGCATGGCTCTTTATGGTTTGACATCAAAAGCAGAGAATAATGCAATTATTATGCCAAATGTCATGTAAACACCGTTTTCTTGCTATGTCAGATTTTTTAAACAAGCAGAATTTTTGGAGTAATCAGCATATTGATGTGCATGTAAACATGCTCAGTGGAAAAAAGATACAGTAAAAATGTATGGTGACTGAGATTAACATGGGTTTGGAACAACATGCAGGAGAGAGTGTTTTTTTTTTTTAATTCTCAGTCGCGTTAGACACCATTGAGCACAACATTTATACATGTTTCGTTTAATGTAATGTAATGTAATGTATTTGGTCAGCCTATTGTCTCTCTATGTAAAGCAAATTGTTGACATATCAGCCAAAATGATATGTCCTATCTTTTTGATGTCCATTGGTCCATATCTCAATCTTTCTGCATGATTTCAGTTAAAATTCATGTTCCTTTCAATGAACTTTAAAACAAATAAAAGCCCAGAAAATGAAGGCACACTTTGAGACGTCCTCCTGAAACGCATCACACGCTTACATTACATCTTCACAGGTCACTGCAATGTCCTGTGGTTCCCCCCTGCAGAAACGTAATCCTGTTAGAACTGACGAGCAGCCAGGCGTATGGGAATGTGCCATG